>NW_026592890.1:23245932-23365648 GCF_907164565.1 Psammomys obesus | reverse complement strand
AAGGAAAGGAAAGGAAAGGAAAGGAAAGGAAAGGAAAGGAAAGGAAAGGAAAGGAAAGGAAAGGAAAGGAAAGGAAAGGAAAGAAAAGGAAAGAAAAGAAAAGAAAAGAACCAGGCATAGTGGTCTATGAACACCAGCACTTGAGAAGCAGAGGCCAGAGGCCAGAGCTACATAGTGAGATTCTATGTTGAAAACAACAAGAAAAAAAAAGAAAAGAAGGGGACAAGGTAGAAGGGGGTTGTGTTGGAAGAGTCTTGTCGGGGGAGGGGAGTAGAGAAGATCAAAACACACTGTGTACATGTATTAAGTTGTCAAAGAATACATTTAAAACATTAATTTAAAAAAAGAATTGCATGGTCAGGCTCTGTAACTGTCAGAGACAGAATGATGCTGATGAGAGTAGCTTCTGGGATGAGAACATCAACAGAAGGCATTAGAAGGCAGAACCAAGGCTAGCACGATGGCTCAGCAGGTAAAGGTGCTGTCTGCACATGCCTGAAACCCATATAAAGATGGAAAGAGAACTGGCTCCACAGAGGTGTCCTCTGAGCTCCACATGTGGATGATAGCTTGTACACCACACACACCAGACACACATACACAACATTGATAATTCTTTTAAAAGAAGAAATAATCAATACAGTATGGTGTGGTTAAGAGATTCATACAGCGCTCAGGAGGCAGGGGCAGGTGGATCTCTGTAAGTTTGAGCCCAGCCTGGTCTATAGAGTCCCAGGACAACCAGGTACATAGAGAAACCCTGTAGAGAAATTCTAATACAGAAACATGGCTGCTTTGACATGGGATCACATCCAAAGACCTTCTAGGTCTGTGTGATCCGGCTCAAGGGACCAAATGTCTCAGGAGACAATTTTTCAAAAAAAGCAAGTGGATAGATCCTGAGGACCAATACCCAAAGTTACCCTCTGGCCTCCACTTTCACACTTAAGCACATTTACACACACAAGAAATAAGTCTTAAGACTTCTTTCTTAAGTACTAGCGTACACTATCACTAAGTCTACCACGCCATACAGTGGAATGGGGCTTAGTCTACTTTGACTCTGATTGGGAAGGCTCTCTTGTGCTCATGTACTGAAGATGAGGCTGTGAGCTGAAGGTAACAGGGCGGCGTCTAATAGCAATGCCAAAAAATATAGCATGCACTTCAAAAAGGTGCTACCACGAAGAGAAATCCTGCGACTTGACCCTCACAGTCTCTTGCCTCTACGAAACACACTTTCCTTAGGCTAGCTTACACAAAGCAGAATTTTAGACAGGGATTTTTCTATTTTGGAAGACCCAGAGACAACTCCTTTTTGGTGTCTACCCTGGTTCTCCGTGTCTTCCCTGCTCTTTTTGGAGGCCCTCTTCCCATAACATGGAACTTGAACTTGGTTTTTCAACTTTGTACTCCAGAAACCTGCCCAATCAAGTCCCCCATTCGCCTGCCTCTCGCTTCCCCCTATTTCTTCCTCCCTCTCACATCCCACAACAAGCTGCGCCCATCTGCCTAGCACCATCACAAACATCCCGAGTTTAAAGAGCCAAACTGAATCCCAGGGCTGGAGAGAATATGGTTCTAAGTGCTTGCTGCCCTTCCTCAGAACCTGAGATGTTTTATTTACAAAACAAAACAAACAAACAAACAAACAAAAACATGGAATCATTCCTTTGGGTTATTTTTCTCTTTTGACTTAGTTTCCCTTTAAATAGCTCAAATTAAGAACTCCATATTAATATAACTGTCAGTTTTATCAAAAGGCCCTCTCTGAGCTCCTCCCCTGGCCACCCTGTCCTTCACCACAGCAACAAATCTAGGCCTACCAAGCTGCCTTCTCAACTATTTGAATTTCTGTCCAGTGTCAGTGTCCCCACACAGGCAGGGCCAATGTTTCCAGGCAGCCCAGGAGCACGCACCCAGAGACAGATGTGGTCACACCTTCTTAAAAGAAATCTCTACTGGTATCTTACTAAGCTCACACAGCCCCCTCAGCAGCAATGGCTCTTTGAACCCAAATGGCAGCTCCCCAACCCAGTTTCCTCTTTGGCTGTTCTCCCTCAGAACCATAAAAACCAGTAAGGGTCATATGCTGCTGTCTCCACACTAGGTTGAAAAAAACAAAGGAAGCGTCAATTGTAAGAAAGAAATGAATACAAGTCTTCCCAGAATATAGAAAAGGCTCAGCTGGGGCTAGCGGCTCATGCCTGTCACGGCAGCTAGGAGGCCACGACAAGGAGATTGTAAGTTTGAGGCCAGCCTGGTGCACCCATAGCAAGTGAGTTCCAGGCTGGCTCCTGCCAAGATCCTATTTCTTTGTTGGTAGGTGTTTGTTGGTTTGCTGATCCTGAGCTGGACTTGAATTCACTAGTAGCCCAAACTGGCTGCTAGTGCTGATCATCTAGCCTCAACAAGTGCTCCAACTGCCACCTGAGCCCTCTAGCACAGATGGCATCTCTACCTTCTAATAAAAGTCTTTGCTTTAACTCTTTAGAGGTTTAAAACTAGCTGGGTGGTGGTAGAGGTTTAAAACTAGCTTGGTGGTGGTGGCACAATCCTTTAATCCCAGAACTTGGAAGGTAGAGGCAGGTAGATCTCTGTGAGTTCAAGACCAGTCTAGTCTATGGAGTGAATTCAAGGACAGCCAACACTACATCAAGATACCCTATTGAAAAAAAAAAAATGTACTGAAATTTAAACAGGTAATAAAATCAATAGCACTTAAATTACAGAAAATACCAAAATGCCTGTAATGGAAATATACACATCCCAGAACACAATTCAGAATGTGCTTCCTAAGGACCCAATGAGTAGCATTTCAGGACCCCATAAACTTTTCAAGGTCAAGTTTACAAAATGGCTGAGCCAGGTCTGGCATTAAAGTAACATAAGACATTAAAAACAAAATTAAGGGAGTTGGAGAAATGGCTCTTGCAGAGGACTCAGGCTTGGTTCTCAGCACACACACGACATCTTGTAACCATCTGTAACTCTAGTTCCAGGGAATCTGACATCCTTCTATCCTCTACAGGCATGACACATATATGTGGTATAACTACACACACATACAGGCAAACCCTCATACACACAAAGTAAATAATAAGTGTTAAAGAAATAACAAAGGCGTGACCAGCCAGACCTGGTGATGCAGGCCGAAGTCCCAGCTACTCAGGAGTTTGAGAAAGGAGGTCCCCCGGCATCAAGACCTGCCTGAACTACAGAGTGAATTCAGAGCCAGCCTACGATGCAATTTTAGATGCCATCTCAAAACAAAAGTGAAGAGAACTAAAGACACAGCTCAGCGGAAGAGGGGACCTTGAGTTCAAAGCATGGTACTACCCAAAACCAAGCAGAATCCTCCCTCCTTTCCTCATACTCTTTCCCATCACTTCCTTCCTTTGTTTAAAGCCAATGTTTTGCTAAATGAAACTTCAAACGAGAGGGGAAAAAAATGGAGATAAAACGGAAGTGTGAATACTAAGTACGCCCCGGAGTTACTTGATTGGAGGGAGGGGAGTCAAGAAAGGGGCAGAAACTAAGACTCAACTGATCAGATTTAAACTTCAGTATTGTTTATAAAATGGAAGTGAATATTTTTCTTTTACTTTAAAAAAATTGTTACGTGTGTGTGTGTGTATGTGTATGTGTGTACATGTGGTGGGTGTTGGTCCTCTCCTCCCACCACATGGGTCATGGCGACTGAACTCAGGCTCGACAGCAAATCCCTGAGCCATCTAGAGCTAATAGTTCTAGTATTAACTTCAATGATTGAGGGGAAAAGAAACATATTGAGATGTTGAGAACCAATATTATCATATATACTTTGTTAAATTATATCAGTTTAATAAGGTATATAAAGAGGCGCTTGGAGAAGAGAAGAGGAAAAGCACAATTGTGGATGGGTGGGGGGAGGCCATGTGAATAACTTCATTCATTTGAAGATATCTCCTCATCAGACATCAGTCACTGGCCTAAGCGGTGAGGAAACGACGACTCCGGGTTTGTTGTCTTTGAGTAACCAATTCAGTGAACCGAGAGGTAAAATTAGCACTTCTGGGAAACTGAAGCAGGAGAATCCCAAGTTCCGGGCCAGCCTGACCCACACAGAGAGACTGTGTCTCAAACAATAAATCGGAACTCTAGTTGGCTTGATTAGTCAAAATATAATCCACTCATTCACAAACACACAACAGTAGAAGGAATGAAAAAGGAGTGCCCAAAAACAAAAAACAACCCCCCCCCCCCCCCCGAAACAGACACCTCTAGGAATCTGAACATTGAGAACAGGCTCCTTATTTGAGACGGCCGCTAGAACGTTGAGGTCGGGGGAGGGCAAAGAGTCCCTGACCTGACTTTTAAGGCCACTACAAACCATAAGAACCTGGATGGGGTGGGGAAGGCTCCGCAGACACCAATCCCACTCTTCCTTACTCTATCCCTCCAAGCCAGGCACTTGCACACCTGAGCTCTCCATCTCCCTGCTGCCTAAGAAAGAACTGGGTTGACCTCTGACCCTCAAATGGAAGTTACTCTGGGCAGCTGCCTGTGCTGCTCTAGCTCCTTCTGAGCAACCAGGTGCAAAAGGTCAAGAAACACGATCCTTAAGGAGTCCCCAGGATCCTTAAAACCTATGCACCAGGCGTGCGGCTGGGAGAGATAAGGAAGTGGGGTGACTCCGAGGGCTTGAGCGTTCCGCTCTTGACACGGTCACTGACCTTTCCAAAGGGGTTTCCCAGGGCCAGGGGCCAGAGAACCGATTGCGACGGCCCGGGCCCCGCACCCAACACCTCTCCCAGTCAGCCGGCTGCGCGCCGCGGAGCGCAGGGTAACCAAGGGCGACCAGGAGGCCGCCATCTTGAGCTCCGTACAGGGAGGAAAACTTTATTGAAAACCAGAAGACGCGACGGAGCAGCCAGGTGCCGTGGCGTTCCAGGAGGCCACGCCTGAGAACAAGGGAGCGTTAAAGAGAGGTGACCTCAAGCTTAGAAAGGCAGGAACGCCTGCCCTTCACGCCTTCCGGTGGGCCTTTGGGACTACATGTCCCAACAGGCAGAGCGCCTCGAGGGGGCGGAACACGACAGCCGCGGGTGCGCCACGCCCCCCTGCAAGCCCGCTGCGACCGATTCTCCGCCCCGCCACCACTGGAACCAGAGTTCTCAGGCTGGAGTTTCACTGTGCTTGTAGTAACAATTCCCGAACCTTCTATGAGTGCATAATATGTAGGTGGCCCAGCGGGTCCTTACCTCGTCCAATCCTGTGTAATATAGCCTCAGTTTTCTTTTCTTTCGCTGTTCAACATGTACCTGAACTGTAATTCTGCCACTTTCTGTTTGAGCTTTTGAATAATAGAAAATCATTTTCTGCATAGCACACACCCTTGTGCTTTTGAAGGAGCTTATAAGTGAGACAGGAAAGACAGTGGTCCCAACTAAAGGATGTGGTAGCGATTGTCCTCATTTGAGGCTGGCTACCGTTAGGCGAGCGAAATCAAGAAGGGAGAACGGTTGTGGAGAAGTAAGGAGATTTAACTTTTGAAACAGATTGTATTTTTGTCTGAGAGAGAGAGAGGAAGAGAGAGAGAGAGGAAGAGAGAGAGAGAGAGAGAGTGTGTGTGTGTGTGTGTGTGTTTATATTGAAAGTGATTTCTCTGGAGAGCAGAAGTAGCCACTGATCCCCTGTAGCTGGCTGGAGTTAAAGGCGGCTGTGAACCACCAGATACTGGGTATTAGGAACCAAACTCTTGTCAGCTGCAAAAGTTACTCATTCTTTTAACTGTTTACTTTTTACAAAAGATAAAGACCTTCGAAGAGGGTGTTGGCTGTTGCTCACCTGGTAAAGTGTTTGCCTAGCATGCATGAAGCCCAAGGTTCCACTGCTAGCACATGCTTGTAATCCTAACACTTGGAAAATGGAGACAGCAGGATTAGAAGTCCAGCTACATAGTTACATAGGCCAGGCTGGGCCACATAAGAACCTTAAAAGTAAATAAAAAAAAAAAAAAAAAAAAGAGTAAACCCTTCAACCACCGATCATGTCTGAAAGACCTGAACATTTAGCCAGGAATTATGGAAAACGAGAAACTCTGGTGTAGAGGAAGGAGAAAACAAAGTTTCAATTGTGTTGTGACCAGAAAAGAGGACACTGACAAGAATTTCAGGAAGCCAGACTATGGTCACCAGAAGAGGAATTCTAAAGAAACAGGAAAAGGAAGGTGTATTGTGGCAGAGTAACTTCAAGCCTCTGCTCTGCTGATTTGTCGAAGTCCATACCCTCCTGGCAGGAGAGAGGATAGTCTAAAGAGAGACACGTACGTCCCTTTCTTTGGCTATTAGACCATTGAGAAAATGGTCCCTAAGAGTTTGGAATGGTCCCAGTAATCTCAGGCTAGGAAAAGGAAAAATCCGAAGCCTGGTGCCAACCAGAAAAGGGAGAAACTTGTTTTCCAGGAAGAGATGTCACACAGTTCTGACAAGTGACCAGACCACCCTGTAGGACACACTGGAGCCAGGACAATGGTGGGTCAGTGATGGGCAGGCAGCTTAGTTGTCCATACCTCTTTCCTACAATTTAAAAGTCAGCCGCAGGTCAGGATCCCGAAGATGGATTCAGAAGGAGGAACTTCTGGGCCTCTTTGTTTCTCTTCCGAATGTGCCCGAGTTCCTTGCTTTTACTTTTACCTATTCACTCTTCCCTACCCCCCCTCCCCCCAACTTTTTTCTGAGACAAAGTTTCTCTATATAGCCCTGGCTATGCTGGGACTCCTTCTGTAGACCAGGCTGGTCTCTTAGATCATGCCTCTGCCTCCCCAGTAGTGGGATTAAAGGCATGCACATTCAGCACCTGGCTAATCATTCTAGTTTTTTAATCAGGCTCTCACTCTGTAGCCCAGCTTGGCCTCGAATTCCCGGTGATCCCTTTCCCTTGCCCTTTGAGTACCAGGATTGGAAGTGTCTTTTTTTGTCCCTTTAACTTGGCCTGTGAGGACTGGTGGCTGGTTCTAATTTATTAGGGCTACCAAGCTCTGAGCTGAACAACTGTTTCTGCTGATATGTAGTCAAACCACAGAGAAAGTTTTTCCTTTAGCATTACTAATTTGAGTGTGATACCTTTGTGGAATGACATCTATTTATCTATCAGTCAATCTATCGATCTATTTTAGTCCTGGGTAGTGAAAGACCTTTTTAAAAAATTAGGTTGTGAGCTGAAGAGATTGCTAAGCAGTTAAGAACACTGACTGCTGTCAGAGGACCTGGGTTCAATTCCCAGTACACACCCAGAGGCTCACAACCATCCATCTCCATCTAGGAGAGCCGATTTCCTCTTCCACCCTCCTAGGCACCAGGCACACATGTGATACACAGACATGCATGCTGGCAGAACACTCATACTCCTAAATAAAATTTATTAAAAAAGGTTGCTTCGGCCAGGCATCCAGGGACACCTTTTCAATCCTAGCATTTGGGAGGCAGTAGCAAGCAGGTCTCCGAGTTCAAGTCCAACCTGATCTGCAGAGCAAATTCCAGGACAGCCAGGCCTACACAGAGAAGCCCTGTTCTGGGAGGAAAATAGGTTTCTTCTCCTTTGACTGACATAGTTATCACAGTGACTCTCAGAGAGCAGTTAGGTACACTATGACTGTTTGGGAACAATTTCCTTGGCTAGTGAGATTATTCCTTATTGGAGATTCTTAATAATCACAGATGAGATTGATATTCACACATAATTTAGTGTCAAATAAAAAATGTAGTGCTTGTTTTTTTTAACTCTAGTTTATTTGGGGTTTAATTTAAATTTAATTACTTTGAATTTTTTTAAAGATTTACTTATTGTATGTACAGTGTTCTGCCTGCATATATGCCTGTACTCCAGAAGACAGCACCAGATTCATTATAGATGGTTATGAGCCACCATGTGGTTGCTGGGAATTGAACTCAGGAACTCTGGAAGAATAGTCACTGTTCTTAACCTCTGAGCCATCTCTCCAGCCCCTACTTTGAATTTTAAATTCAAGCAAAAAAAAAAAAATTAAAAAACAACAAAAGAGTTATCTTCCATGAACAACAGATCCCAGAATTCCAGGAAGTTTTCTGTCCTTGGTCAAGTTGGGCTTACAGGTTAGGGGCATTTTTGTATTATAATGTGGGTTTTATTGGGGTTCCTTAAATCCTCTCCCTTCCAACCCCCCAACTCTAGGTAGGAGAGAGAAGGTTAGTGCGAGAGAGGATGCAGACCCCTTTATTTCTCCCAACTGATTAGGGTGGATGGATTCTTTTAGGGATATAACAATTCTCCATCAATAGCAAAAGCAGCAAGCAGTCTCCTCCAAGGTGCCAAGTTGAAACGTTTCTCTCAGTCTGTCTCTCCCCAAACTGCCATTCGCCATAACCCACCACTGCATGCCATACTTTCTCTTTCTGGGATCTCATATTTATAGCCCCAGAGCCCTGAACCACGCCCCTCTCTGTGCTGGCCATTACCAGCTGTCAAAGACCACAGCCCTTGGGAGATGATTATCAGCTGTGGACAAACTAAAGCCCGAACTAAAATCCCATATTTTCGATTAAAACAAAAAATGTATTTACATAACATAACTGAGTTTCTAAGAAAACAAAACTTCCATTACACAAGAATATCTACCAGAATTTTTTGCATGGTTGGGCAAGCAGACAGAAGTAGCAAGCTGAACCTTACTTAGGTAAGCATAATATAATTTAGAAGAAAATAAGTCTGTCATATTTTTTTAAGCTAAGATTAAAAAAAAAAATACTATCCCGACAGCCTTTAATCCCAGCACTAGGGAGGCAGAAGCAGGCAGAGCTCTGAATTCAAGACTAGCCTGCAAAGTGAATAAACTGTAATTAAAAAAAAAAAAAAAAAAAAAAAGACTAGCCTGTTTTACATGGTAATGCCACCAGGAGAGAATAACCACTACAATTCTTTAGCCAAATTTGAAGCAACCTTTATTAAATACTGTCCAGGTTGATTGACACTGGCCAAATCCATACCCAGGATTCCCGGAGTATGGCTCTGAATTATATTAGTCAGAGGCTTACAAGAGCAAATCCCACAAGTCTATGCACTGCTTACCTTGATCCAATCACTGACAAGCATACATCCTGATGTACTTCCTGCCTACATATCTCCCATCTACGTGGGATCGAGCAGTTGGGGCAACCAAGCTTCTTTACAGAAGCAAAAAACAACAAAAAGTTAGCTTCCACGAACAGCAGTCCCCAGAATTCCAGGAAGTTTTCTGTCCTTGGGCAAGTGGGGCCTACAGGTTAGAGGCATTTTTATATTATAGAGTAAATTTGATTTAAAATTCAAAGTAATTAAATAGTAATTTATATACAGTAATACACAGTAATTTAAACTTAAAACCTTTAGCCATCACATACAGAGCCAGTTCCAGGACATCCAGGGCTACACAGAGAAACACTGTCTAAAAAAAAATAAAATAAAAATAAAGAGAAGGAAGGAAGAAAGAAAGAAAACTAAGAGGCTGGAGAGACATGGCTCAGGAGTTAAGAGCACTGGCTGCTTTTCCAGAAGACCAGATTCAATTCCCAGCTCCCACACAGTGGCTCACAACCATCTGTAACTCCAGTTTCAGGGGATCTGACACCCTCTTCTGGCCTCTTTGAGTACTGGGCAAGCATGACAGGCAACACATCCACACACATAAAGTAACTGTTGTAAGAAATTTAATGTCAGTCCTGCTATTGCTGAAACAACAAAAAGAAACCTAAAAGTTTTAAGCATTTTTCAGAACAATTATTACAAGTGAAACAGGAAATCATAAAGCATTGTCTTGCCTTTATTTCAAACTGGCCCCCAAAAGGACCTAGTGTTGTTTATTCATGCTGACTCAAGCCTCAGGGAAAGGATTCTGTGCCTTGGACTCCCTTTGTAAACTTTGTATACTCTCCAAACATTGTTAACTTTGTATTCTTTGTAAACCCTGAAGAAGGCAGGAAAGCCACCAAGCCCCTCCCCCAGACCTCTTGATAATAACAGCAGTTCCAGTCTCTGTAACTGTCACAAAGGTCATCTCCAGCTTCCTCAATAGGACCCTTCCCAGATTATGCTAATTTTAGGTGAAAAGTCTAAACAAAAAAAACCCCACCAATCCCTGAGCTCCCCCAAACTCAGAACTTGAAATCCCACCAATCGCCTTCCTGCTCAGGTGGAAAGGGATGGTGAGCCCAGGAACCATCCAGCTGCGAGACAAAGGCCCCTCAACCGAGGCATTGCAGCTCCCAGGGGAGGGTAGCCTCAGCTGAGCTCAGCAGCCTCAGCTCTGCTCCACTTTGCTGCTTCAGCTGAGCTCAGGAGCCTCAGCTCTGCTCCACTTGCTGCTTCTACACTTCTCTTCGTTGCTTCCTGGCTTCTGATCACACCAGGCAGCAAATCTCATGAGATTTATTGAGAGGAACACATTCTCAGTAGGCTGCCCCTGCTCCTGGGAGAAGACAGCAGGGAACTGAGCAGACTCAGCCTTTATATAGGATATCTTGGGGAAGGGGGAGGTTGGGGGGGTGGAACTTTCTAGGGCAGAGATTTTTCAGGGTGAAGATTGGTTGAATTTCAAGTCCTGAGCTTTGGGAAGCTCAGGAATTGGTGGGTTTTCCTGTTCAGGGATTGGTGGGTTTTCCTGCCCAGGGATTGGTGCCTTTTGTTCAGACTTTTAACCTAAAATTAGCATAATCTGGGAAGGGTCCTATTAAAGCACTGGAGATGATCTCTGTGACAGTTACAGAGTATGGAACTGCTGTTATGACAGAGAGGTATGGGGGGAGAGGTCTGGTTGCTATAGCGACTCAGGCCAGGCAGGGACACTTACCTACCTTAAGGGTTTACAAAGTTTACAAAGTATCTGAAGTTTACAATGTTTACAAAGTATACAAAAGTTTATAAAGGGTGTTCATGGCAGGGAATCCTTTGCCTGCCTCTTGAGTCATCATGAATAGCCAACAGCCTGTTAAAAAGAAAACTGGAGGGGGGCTGGAGAGATGGCCCAGAACACTGGCTCTTTTTCTTAAAGGTCCTGGGTTCAATTCCCAGCAACCACACGGTGGCTCATAACCATCTATAATAAGATCTGGTGCTCTCTTCTGACATACAGGCAGAACACTGTATAAATAATAAATTAAAAAAAAATTTTTTTTTTTTAAAGAAAACTGGAGGAAGCAAAGAGGGATTCTCTTAATAGCTCTTGATCCATCTAAGCTCTGTAAAACTAGGCCAACTTAGTCTTCACTAGTATGAGAAAGAAATGATACCTCAATGCCTAGAATTCTAGCATCCTGGTGACATTGGCAGAAGGGTTGCCATGGAATGGAAGCTAGCCTAGGCTACAGAGTCTCCAAAAAAAAATCAAATAAATAAATTGATAACCCATAACATATGGATCATTTGAATATTTCACTTTTCTCTGGGTCTGGCACACTATCATTTTCTTTTTCCAAGGTGACAAAGTTGCCATTTGGTATGTGCCATGGGGCTGCTGGCAGGGACTGGCTGAGGGTAAGGCCACCAGCATGAACCAGGCAGCAGACCACTTCCTTATGCTATTGTTATTCATCTTCTTATGATGGTTTCCCAGAGCCAAAGCACATGTCCTGATACTGATTTCTGCTTCTGTAGTGAGAATTTTGGTTTCTTTTAAAACCCTGGTTATGTGACTTTTTTGTTTGTTTGTTTTGATCCCAGGTGTGGGATATGGGGCTGATCCAGATTGTCCACAGCAGCTAACTATGCGTCTCGTGCTCTGGCAAGGATGTGATTTTGCCAGCTGAGGATAGTTTACACTTGGCTTCTTATAAACGCCAGCGGTGGGAGAGGCTTTGACGAGGTGGGGTCTGCTCCCGCTGCTGTTGGTCCCTGATGCTGTGCTTGCCGTTGCTGGTTTGCTGGATCACTGAACAAAGACTGGACTTGCCCTTAGGAATCCAACAGCCCTAATCAACAGGAAGTAGTTCAAAGAGATCTATACCCCCTCTCCCCTCTAACCTTCTTTCTCTCCTACCTAGTGTTGTGGGGTTGGAAGGGCTTGGGTTGGAGAAGGGTGGTAGATATAAGAACCCAAATAAAATAGCTTTAAAAAAAGTATGCCTGCATACTCCCATTACCCATTTGTAGTTTTCAAATCTCATGGAGCTACTGCCCCTGTGCTTTTTCTCTCCAACCCTGAGCAATCTTTCAGTTTTGTTGGTACTATATTCAAAATTATTCAGACTCTCCCTATTTTTACCACCAACGTTATGACTACAAACGCTGACCTAGGTCACCATCATCTCCCTTCTGGGTTGCTGAGACTGCTTTTGTTGGGCATACCACCATTACTGAGGGCCAAGGAGACAGTTCCCACTGTCACCGCACTTGTGCTTTCCCTGTGCATGTGTTCCAGGCTGCCTATGAAACCCGCCACCACAGCCTGGCCCGTCACTATTTCCATTCTGGCTCAGAGGCGGTTATTTTTCATGCCCACCCCATCTTCAATAAATCCATTGCAAGGGGTCTGTTTTACAGTGTGCCTTTTGTGGTATTCCTTGGCTCTTGAGCACAGATCCTGGACTCATGAGCCCAGGAACCATGCAGCTCTGAGTGGGAAGGAGGGACTCTGACAGTCCTAGCACCGCCGAGCTTAAAGCTTATGCTGCGTGATGTTTAGGGACTACGTGGACAGCTGGGTGA
Organism: Psammomys obesus; assembly: GCF_907164565.1. Taxonomy (NCBI): domain Eukaryota; kingdom Metazoa; phylum Chordata; class Mammalia; order Rodentia; family Muridae; genus Psammomys; species Psammomys obesus. The sequence goes on along the minus strand of NW_026592890.1, from coordinate 23,352,952 downwards.
GAAATGGAGGGGTTGGGGAGGTGCGATGCAGAGGCACTCTTTCCCTGCAAAACCCTTCTAGCCTTCTCACTGGTCTCCTCGAGTCTTTTCATAACCCAAAGACTGTCCCCTGCACAACAGGAACCTACATTTTCTAAACTTCTGTCTGAACCATGCTTTCCAAGATGCCTTCCTAGGTCACCATTACAACCTGCTTTCTGAGCTCATTTCATGCCACTTTGCTTTTCTTTCTGTGTCACCCCTTCTGGCTCTCTTGTTGTCCCTGGAATTCACCAGGCCTGCCTTCTAAACCTACATCTTTTGCACGTCCTGGTCATCCTACCTGAAATGTTCTATACTTCAAGATACCCATCGGGGAGGGGTGGCAAGATGGCTCAGAGGATGGAGGCAGCCACTTCCAAGTCTGACACTCTGAGTTCCATCCCTGGGACCCTCATGGTGGAAGGTGACAACCAGCTCCTGAAGGTTGTCCTCTGACCTCTGTACACTTGCTATAGTCCACGGACACAGACGCACACACAACACAACACCTATCAAAATAATAAAACATGTCCCAAAAAGATGTCTGCTAGGTGCAATGTCTCTGTCTAAATAAATAAAATGAATTAAAAAAAAAACAAAAACAAAAACAAAAACTTCTTGGCTCACTTCCCCATGTCCTTACTTCTTTATGACCCCCAGTTAGGACTTTCCCTAACTACTACCTCTCATATAAAACTATAATCGCATAAACACTCACCACCATATGGTACCCTACTTTACACTCTGGACATTAGAGACTGAACTCAGAGGGCTCTGCACCGTAGGCAAGCAATGGCACTTCAGCCCAGACCACAAATACTGTGCATGCTTTGCTAATTTCTAAGCTTATTGTCTGTTCTTCCTAGAACTTAAGCTCCTTGTGTCTGTATGGTCACAGCTGTGTCCCCAGACCTGGAATCATGTCTCACTTATAAGAATTTTTTTTTTTTAACTGAAGAAGTAATTTCAGTGAAAATACAAGGGGCACTGTTGAAAGACCCTGAGAGTGTTTAGTTGTCGGGGAAAACTGCTAAGGGTTGCAGAGTCACCTACGGTTCTCTGCCACTGCTGGGAAGGACACGTGGAGGAAGCTCAGTGTCCGCGCTGGAGAGTGCAGGGTGAGTGGTGTCTTTCTAGCATGACCCAGGGCCCAGCATCTCAGAGGTGCTGGTGTCCTCTGAGCTTTCTGTGCTGGCTTCTGGCCTCCTGTTCAGGAAAGCTGCCCGCCTTCCCAGTCCCTCTGGTTCCGGCAGCTTGTGGAGCACATCTTACAGAACCAGGGGACAAGAGGCAGTGGGATTCCCATGGTGCTGACATTGTAAAGACTCACTGTGACCAATGCCATGGAGAAGGAGCTGTGACAGCAGGGAACAGGCAATTTAAGCTGTGACATTCCATCAGCCATGACCCCACAGGCCCTATACCTGTCCACCCACTCATCAGCTGCCTCCTATTATTCCAACCATTGTGGAGCCTTGGCTGACTGGGTACTGTGTAGCCTAATTCGGCCTTAAACTAGCAGCAATTCTCCTGCCTCATTCTCCAGAGGAGGGGGATTACATGCATGCTTCATCACACCCAGCTACAAACTTGGAACCACTTTCAATTAACGTCTGATCCTCAGCCCTCCCATCCATCCTCTCTTATATATGATTGGCCCTATTGTCTTAAAATACCTTAACTCCATCCATTTTCACTTGGTCAGAACTAAAGTAGTTTCTTTCCTCTCCAAATCACTCCATTTATTTTTCAGAGTTGTAGCCTAACTGAGGAAAGCCCTTCCAACTATCTAAATTATAAGGACCTCTCTAAGGACTAAAAAATGAAAGAATGACACACAATTTCATTCTTTCTTTTCTTTTTCTGTCTCTCTTTTTGTTTTCTCTCTCGTTCTTTTTGTTTTTCTTTCTTCTTTCTTTCCTTTCTTCTTTCTTTCTTTCTTTCTCTTCTTTCTTTCCTTTCTTCTTTCTTTTTCTTTCTTTCTTTCTCTCCTTCCTTCCTTCCTTCCTCTTTCTTTCTTTCTTTCTTTCTTTCTTTCTTTCTTTCTTTCTTTCTCTTCTTCCTTTCTTTCCAGGCAGGGTCCCACTATGTAGCTCTGGATGTCCTAGAACTATGTAGACGAGGCTACCCTCCACAGAGATCCAACTGCCTCTGCCTTTCCCAAGTGCTGGGATTAAATGCGTGCACCACCACACCTGACACAATCTTTTGTAACAAATCTTGAGAAAAATCAAGACATGGCTCCTGACTCTGTTCATATCACCCAAATGCTTTGGGCTTGAAAATGTCATCAGTGATTTATTGAGTACTCTATTTTTATGAGCCTTTGTATATTTATAATTCCAGAAAAACTAGAATAGTAATCCAAGCTACCAATAAATCCTGTTTATTTCCTAAGTGTGTATTTTGATGCTATTTCTGGGTTATTGTGTTCTTAATAAGAAAAACATATTTTAAGTGTGGTGATACACACACACCTGTCATCCTAACATTCCAGTCAAAGAGGCAGGAAGATCACCACAAATCTGGGCAGGTGGAGCTGTATGGCCTTTATATATATAAAATCATTAAAACAACTGGATTTTAAATTTCCAGAAAAGTTCTATTTACCGATGTCCCGTATTTAATACTACATATGCAATTATTATCTATATTTTAATTAAAGCTCAGAAACCTGGGAATCTCTGAAATAAAAGAGTTTAATACGTTATTATATCTGCTTTCCACAAGCTGGGCTCATGGCCCCATGCCCACAGTCCTGTTGGCTTGAGAGGCAAGGCAGGAAATCATTTGGGCCCAGGAGTTCTAGGTTAGCCTGGGCTGTCTGGGAGAATTTATCAAGAGGGAACAAAACAAATGTAACCAGAAAAGGGTCAGGTCCCAGGGTGAGTTTCTAAACCCTACTGACAGTGAAACTAATAGAACTGGAAAGAATGTGTACTAGGCCAGACTAAAGGATCCCTTTCAGGGCCTGGAGAGTTGATTTGTTGGTTAAGAGCACTTGTTGACCTTGCAAAGGACCCAGGTTCAATTCCCAGCACCTACCTGGTGGCTCACAACCACCTGTAACTCCATTTCTAGCAGTTCCAATGCTTTCTTTGTCCTCCATTGGCACTAGGCTTGTGGTACACACAGGTACATGCAGGCAAAACATTCATACACATAAAAAATGAATCTAAAACTTTTTTTTTTTTGAGACAGGGTTTCTCTGTGTAGCCTTCGCTGTCCTGGAATCTGTCCTATAGACCAAGCTGGCCTCAAACTCAGAGATCTTCCTGCCTCTGCCTCCCAGTGCTGTGCACCACCACTTGTCTAGCAATAAAAACAAAAACAAAAACAAAAAAAACCTTTTCATAATGAAAATTTGGGGACAGAAGACATACTATATATATTATTGTTTGTATATCTATATTAGTCATGGATAAGAGGTAAAGGTGGGGAATGCTTTGGGATGGGACAGCATCCAGGAGAACTAATTGTTGCTTCTGAATTGTTGCTCCTGAATTGCTTTAGGTTAACAATGTTGAAAAAATGTATCTACAAACAGGCTGAAGTGACACAGGTGGTGGGATTTTAGGCTCAGGCCTTTTTCCTTTAAAAATCATCTATTTGTGTATTTGTGTACAGTTGACACGCTTGCTTGGTATGTGGGTCCCCAGGCTCCTGTGTGCTCTTGCCAGAGGGTCACTTGCCAGAGTTGGTTCTCCCCTTCCACCGAATGGGTTGTGGACGTAAGCACCTTGAACTATGGACCCATCTCACCAGGCCTGTGGTGCAGGTTCAGGGGTGGTAGCACACATTTCCAATTACAAGCACTTAGAAGGCTAAGGCAAGAGGATCATGAGTTCAAGGTAGCCAGGGCTATACAGCAAGATGGACAAGATACCAGAATAACTTTAAAAAGGGTGAACTCATTTTGGTTCATGTTTTTGGAAATTTCTGCTTCTGGTAGCAGAGAAAGTGAGGTGGCAGACTCTCTCAATAGCAGCCAGATCATGTGGCCTTGCTGTTCACGTGACAGTAGGCCAAAGAGAAGAGCTCAGTGCAGAGCCTAGCGGTAAGCAGAAGCCAGGTGACACTCTTCTAAGGCTTGCCCCTGGGATCTACTTCCAAAGGCCAAGTCCTATACCCTCAGGCCCCACAGATCCCACGAGAGTGCTGCCAACAGCTGGGCAGCAAGACTCAAAACCTGAGCACTTCAGGTTCAAACCACAACAGAGCCCTTCCCTCAAAACAAACAGAACAATCCATGCAATGTAGGAATGCATTACTGCTCCCTGATAATTTTTGGGGGAGGGGTTCTTGTTTGGGTTTTTTGTTGTTGTTGTTTGTTTGTTTTTAAGACAACGTTTCTCTGTGTAACAGCCCTGGCTGTCCTGGAACTTGCTTTGTAGACCAGGTTAGCCTTGAACTCTCAGAGATCCACCTGATTCTGCCTCTCAAATGCTGGGGTTAAAGGTGTGTTCCACAACCAGTGATCCCTGATAATCTTTTTTTTTTTTTTTTATTGAATGGATGTACCCAGGCAATAAGAAGAACTGAGTGTTTTTCCGATAGCCCATTTATCCAGAGGAACTGAAGCTGGCCTGCAGTGCAGTCAATCTTCATAACCCTTTATAAACAATGGTCATAAACCAATTGTACTCCTTGCTCTAGGTGGCTACATTCCAAATTAGCAGCAAGGAAACAATCAGACAGGTTTGGCTTGCTTATGGATGTCTGAGATGACATAGACAAGATTAAGGTCAGGTCAGTTTTATTTATCCATCTTTATTGATAATGGAGAAGTTCTCAGCTGACACTCTAAGAAGACAAACTTTCAATGGATGAAAATATCTTATCCAAGGAATGTTCGTTCCAAAGCTGAGTATCTTCTGTCAAAACCAAGACTGGAGAAAATTGAGGGACCAGATCAGGAAAGTGTCATGCGACTGCTAATGTCTACACACACCAATGTAAGGGCCCAATTTTCCCAGCATGTATCTCACTTAGCACAAGCAATTCTCATCAGCCTCAAAGGGCGAGATGGGCACCCACAGCCCGCAGTTTGCAGTATCCAGGCTCACTCAGCGGGAATGCAGGCTGTAAAATTACGAGAGCGGGCTTCACTTTTTTTTTTTTTTCCCCAGATAAATCAACCCAGCTGGATTTGGAACTGTTCGTTCTTAGAAATAATCAAAAGTCCCTTGTAATATCGAATCCACTTGGTTTGATTTCACACAGTAGTCCTATTGCTTACCTAAGTCAAACCACAGTTTACATTTATAGGTTGAGATGGAAAAAGTGTCACATGGCTGCAGGAAGTATTCTCATGCGGCTTCTTGGTATCAAAACACCAAAATTTATTTTGGGGGTAATTTTGTGCACAGCAAAGAGAAAAGAAGTAGGAGAGATATAATTTCATGTTGCTGTTCAACAATTTTAAAATATATATATTTAATTCTATTTATAAGTAGTGCTTTTCAGCTTTAATTTGATACTTTACTACCAAGGAAATTATCTTTTAATGTAATTACTTTTATGTAATAATTATGATCTTGAAAGTCTGCAAAGTGATTAAAGGGCACCTTCCAAGAAACAGATTTCTGGATTTAAATTACACATTTTTTTTCTGCTTATGGTTTTAGAATTAGACCTAGTTTATTATTATCATTATTACTATTACTATTATTAAATACTTACAAGGTGGCATGTATAGCATTAGACCTTTGTAAACATGTAAGATTTTAAAAGGTCTAAAATGTTTTTAGCCACAGATTTGAAAAGTTGCCACAGTAAGTCTCTAGCCCATATCTCTCTCTCCTCTCTCTCTCTCTCTCCCTCTCTCTCGGTATGCGGGTTTTGACTCACTCCATCATGGTCTACCCGTCAGCACCTGTGCCCATTTAGCAAAGATTTCAGTACAAATCACTCTGAATTGAATAGGCATCTCTAAGAAGCATTACAATTGTTGCAATATTTTTAGAAACTGAAACAAGGAAATAAACAACTTCAGTAAAAGTGATTTAAATAACAAATAACGTGTCTTTATAAACAGCTTATCTCCTTGAGAACAAAGAATAAACAAGGAGACAAGAGGTTTTTTTCCCCCCCTTCCACTATTAAAGCAGATCACAATATGAATGGGTGAAATGTCATGAATAATTGGAGAAAATCACAGAGTAATCTTCCACAAAAAAACATCTGATTTATTTAAATTGTCACTGTTTGTCTTATTAGAACCTTTATTTAACCTTGTTACCCACAATGCAGTATTCAAGTTGGTTTATCAAAAAATTACTTTGAAACTAACCACATTTAGAAAATTTTTGGCTTTTTAAAAAATAAACTATGGTGATATAAAATAAACCTTTATGGACACTACTTCGTATAGGGTCTCGACGACTGACACTGCATTCAACTGATATGCTTATGAACACTCGTGTTTTGAACCTAAAAAATCACAGTAAATAAATCAAGGTAAATAATTCAAACATTCCATAAGACTTAAGCTCAGGTTTGTTATGGTCAAAAGAAGGCGACACCGTGGCTCACTATGATTCAGTTAGACTCTGCCTTCCTCCTAGGGCCCCATCAAACCCCACTGTGGTTACTCCCAATCATGGCAGTCCCTGCTTCAACGTATGACCTCAAAATCATATTCCTTGTACAAAAACCCGTTTCCTTGTTGACTTTTATACAGCTCTCATGAGTCTGACACTGTTCCAAATGTTTTCAAGTCATACCTCTTTTGGCATTCTGTAAAGTAGTACTATTATCATTCCTATCTTTATTTGTTATTTAATTTTAGTTGTGTTCGTGTGTGTGTGTTCGTGTGCGTGCATCTGTGTGTGGACGTCAGTCTTTTTTTAATGTGTGTACGAGCATTTTGCTTTCATGTATATATGTGCAGAGTGTGCATACATGATGCCCGAAGAGTCCAGAAGAGTGGGTCACATACCCCGGAACTGCAGTTGACAGACAGTTGTGGGCTGCCATCTGGGAACCCAGCTCCGGTCCTCTGTGAGAGCAGTAAGTGCTATGAACTGCTGAGCCACCTCCCCAGCCCTCCTCCTTTTAACGCAGAGGTTAAAAGACAACTTAAAGGATCCAGTTCGTCCCGCCATGCAGGTCTCAGGGATCCAACCCAGTCTTCAGACTTAACAGCAAGAGCTTTTACCTACTGAGCTTTCTCTCTGGTCCTGGGTGTCTTTTCTTCAATCATCACCTTACTTTTTAAGGCAGAGTTTCTCATTGAGCCTGGAATTCACAATTTAGCCTGGCTGGCTGGCTGACAAGCCTCAGAGCCTCCTGCTTGGTGTGCTCTGTCATGCCATATCACGTCATATCATGTGATGTCATATCATATTATGTCATGTGACGTCATGCCATGCCACATGGGTGCTGAGCATGAAATGGAGTCCTCATGCTTATGCAGCAAGCATTTTACTGACTGGGCTATGTGCAGGGGGCCCTATGTATCTGTCCACCTATCTATTAGTCAGGGTTTTGGTATGTAGCCATGGTTGGCTTCAAACTTACTAGAATGCATGCTGGCCTTAAACTCCTACCACAGCCTCCTGAATTCTGGGATTACAGGCCGGAAGCACCCATGCTCTGAGCATCCCCATTTTATATGTGAAGAAATGGAGACTCAGCCTGTGTGGTGTTGCACACCTGTTATCCGAGCCCTTTAGAGGCTGAAACAAGAGTGTCACAAATTGGAGACCAGCCTAGGCCCACGGGGCAAGTTCCAGACCAGCTTGACCTGTATACAGAGATTCTGCTGTGCTGGGCAGTGCCGGCACACGCCTTTAATCCCAGCAATCAGGAGAGAGAGGCAGGTGAATGTCTGTGAATTGGAGGCCAGCCTGGTCTACAGAGAGAGTTTGTTTGTTTGCTTTTGTAGAGCTGAAGAGTAAGCCTGGAGCCTTGTGCATGCTAGGCAAGCATTCTAGCAACCAGCTCCATATCCCCAGCCCAGTTTAAAGGTTTTTTTAAACTTTATTTATTATTATTACTATTGTCACTGTGTATGCTGCATGTATGATGGAGGGGAGCACGTGTATACACACATGGTGACTAGAGGGCAGCTCCTTGCCATCGACACTCTCCTTCCACTTTTACGTGAGTCAGGGGGGTCAAAGGCTGGTGGAGGTAAATGCCTTTACCTTGTGTGCCATCATCTCTGCCCCTAAAGGTCTTGATTGACTTTCTTTTTCATTATAGAGCTGGCAGTACTTCATCCCATAACACAGAATAAAAGAAAAGTTCAGTTTTATAGACAGAAAAAGACAAGAAGACAAACAGACAAAAGTAGATTGGTCATTGCAAAATTACTTTCCTCAGAAAGCATGGCTGGGAGACAGAGCCAGAAGAAAATGATTGCTAGTTATCTGGGATAGCTTATTTTATTGAAGGACTATGGTATACAGAATGTTGTTCCTGAGATGTCTCAGTAGATATAAGCCCTTGCTGGACAACCATGAGGACCTAAGTTCAAATCCCAGCTCTCTGTTACAAGCTAGACATAGACCTAGGTGTACCTGTAACTGGAATTAGCATTTTTTTTCCTTTTAACGTCCCCCATCCCCCCAGACAAGGTTTCTCTGTGTAGCCGTGGCTCTCCTGGACTCACTCTGTTGATCAGGCTGGTCTTAGGCTCAGAGATCCGCTTGCCTCCGCCTCCCGAGTGCTGGGACTAAAGGTATATGACACCATTGCCTGGCTTCTTTTTAATTTTGACTATTTTACTTCTTCTGGTTTATTATTTTTTTCCAAAGACAGGGTTTCTGGTGAGGTGACTTTCTTTTGAGACATACACCAACATTCCCAGGTGTATCTTTCAAATTGAGTATCCTTTTTCTCTTAACTCCAGTGCTTAGAACATGTCTCTACAAAAACAGCCACTCAACTGTTGGTATAATGTTCTTGTGGAATGTATACAATTCATCCTTGTTCATTCAAATGCTGATTTTCTCTACCCCACTATCTGGTTTCAATTTGGACATTGCATTGTGATGTTTCTTTTTCTAAGCATCACCTGTCTCAAGTTTGTGTGAACATGCCACCATTTGTTCTCTGTATTTTCAACTAAACATCCAGCCAGTGCTGAGCAATGGAGAGAATAGGGAGGGACATCCTGGTCCAGAGAGGGGGAGAAAGAAGCAAGTGTGAGGAGTTGGAGGAGATCTGTAGGAGAGGCCTTGGAACCATGAGCAGAGATGAACAGGACCTAAGATATGATTAAAAGCAAGTTTAATGTGTGAAATCTGAATGGGAGGAAACTATGTGGGCTTGGAGTTTTAGGATGGAATAAATATTGCCCAGCATTGTGCTCTAGGTTAATTAAATAAATCCTAGTCTCTGTGTGGTGATTTGGGTATACAGCTGGTTTAGGAATAACCACTGCTTAACTAAAAGATAAATCAATATTAAATATTAATAATCAACAACACTCAACCTAAAAAAAAAATTACAGGGTCTCAGCTCAGTATGTTAGTCAGGTTGGCCTTGAACTTGCAGGATGCTTTGTCCCAGCTTCCCAAATGCCTATGTCTGACCTTTTTCCTAGTTCTTTAAAAGGTCAGATAAGTAGATTAATTTGATTTTGGTTACTATGGTACTTTAGAATAATGACTTAATTGTTATTTTAGCCTGTTTTTTTGTTTGTTTGTTTGTTTTTTTGGTGGCCTACTGCATGTACTTAGCCTTGTAGTTTTTGTTGATGTTTATTTGGTTTGGTTGGTTTAGTTTTTATTGCACTCATTGACCTATAGGAATGTATGTATGTATGCATGGTTCGTGTGGAAGTCAGAAGACGGCTTACAGGAGTTGGTTCTCTCCCTCCACCATACAGGCAGGGCCTGGGAATTGAACTCAGGTTATCAGGCTTCAAGGCAAGCACCTTTATCTGCTGCGCCATGTCAGTTGTTATGGTTTGATCTTTTGAGAGAGAGTCTCATGTAACCCATGCTGCCTGTATGTAACTGTATATAACCATGTTGTTCGTAACTGTATGCAACCCATGCTGATTGTATGTAACTGTATGTAACATGACACTGACTACTAGATTCTTAGTGTGAGCCACCAAGCCAGCTTCCTGTGATTTTTTTTTTTTTTTTCTTTTTAGACAGGGTCTCTCTACATAGCCCTGGCTGTCCTAGAACTGACTATGTGGAGATCAAGCCGGCCTCAGACTCACAGAGATCATTTTCCTCTGCCTCCCAGGCACTGGCATGAAAGGTGTGTGCCATTACACTCTGGACTAGTTACCCCTACTATTGGAATAGATCTCCCAGGAATACCCAAATCATGGGCAATTTGCTAGTCATCAACGCTAGGGAGCACTCAAGCATGTATTTCTACATGCTTTCGCTTTAGTTTCAGTCCTTGGAACACACACAGAAATCCACACCAATTTCATGTTTCTGTTTCACTCTTTACTTCTGACCCTTCCCCAAGAATGTGCTATGTAGCTCTTATCACAGTCCTGACATGACTTTTATTGTTCTTTTGAAACATGTTCTCAGGTAGCCCAGGAAGGCCTCCAACTCACTCTATAACAAGACTGACCTTGGGCTCCTGATCCTCATGCTTCAATCTCCCAAGCACTGGGATTATGGTGGTGGTGGTGTTCTGTCTCTATGATCAGCTGTGTGCCATTTCTCCTCCCCTAGTTACCCACACCTATTCCAGACTGTATAAGTACAGTCTGCTTAATACATATGTTTTAAAAAATGGCCAAAGGGACCCAAAAATTCTAGAGAAAACCTTTTTGTTGTTTGTTCATTTTGTTTGGTTTCTCTGTGTAGCCCTGGCTGTCCTGGAACGATCTTTACAGACCACGCTGGCATCACACTTACAGAGGTCAGCCTGTCTCTGCCTCTCGAACGCCTCACCAATTAACCAAACATATTTGCCCTTGCTTTTCCTTTGAGACAGGGATTTACTGTGCAGCTCTAGGCTGGTCTCAAACTCATGATTCTCCAGCTGCAGCCTCCTGAGTACTGGGATCATTGGCATGTGCTCCCCTGACCCTCCCCTCAAAGGTTGTTTTATGGAGATAAAAACCTCTCAGGTTATCTCTTAGTCACTCTTTAAAAAAAAAAAAAAAGACCTTTAGCCTTTTCTCTCTCTGGTGGCTAATCTTTCTTCTTAAATGGATTTCCTGAGAATCACCTTCCTCCTGGAAAGTTCAGACCCTTTATCTCTCTGTGCTTTGGGAATGATTAAGATACAGGAGGGGCCGGTCAAAGAAACCCTGAGCTTGCTCTTAAATTCACTGTTCTTTGGGGTAACCTTTCTAACACGATTGGGAGGCCCTGACGGCGAGCAAACCACAGAAAGGTCCTGCTGAACTCTCCTGAGAGCTTATCTGGAAGTAGAGGAACAAAGATAATCACACAATGTCAACTGAGGAAGGTCCTCCTCTGTCAGAAAAGGCCATTCTCTTCCACCCAACACGCAACTTGAGGAGGGATGCTAGCAATGAAGGAGGAAGGGAATCTGCCTTGCCAGCCAGATCAGCCAAGTCAGTCTGGGTGATCAAGTGGGGTGACAAATGTCAGATACACTCACACCCTTGAGCTCTCTTCTCTGCTAGTCCTTGTCTTGGCTTTCCATGCCCTTTCTCAATCAACCCATTCTAAGTCAGTTTGGAGAGAGGTCTTGATACCAGATCAGTTTCACCATCCATTAAGATGTAGAACTCTTGGCTTAACAATAGCAAGAATTCTGTTGGTTCAGCTTAGCAAGAATCTCCATATCATGATGTCTCCTCTCAGTACTTTTCCATGCGCTGACACCCTTATTCTAGTTCCCGTACTGTAAATTCCCTGTCTTTGCTATATTTTAGTTTGACTGCACCCTGACATATCTATTGCGACAGTAATTGCCTCTTGCCATTTTTCACGATTCAAAAGCTATAAAATAAAAGATTGCAGGGCAGTAGCTCACACCTTTAATCCCACCATTCAGGAGGCAGAGGCAGGTGGATCTTTGTGAGTTACAGGCCAACAAGGGCTACAAAATAAAATCCTGTCCCAGTAAACAAACAAACAAATATTATAATAATGATAAAATAAAATAAATGAGTGTTAAAAACCATCATTATCAGGATCAAGTTAAACTGAGAGAGTAAATTGTGATTTGTATCACCAAAGAAATATCCTTTAAGTAAAAGGGGTTGAGAGAGATGGCTCAATGGTTAAGAACACTTGCTGTTCTTGCAGAAGACCCAGGTTTAGTTTCAAGCACCCACACAGTAGCTCACAATAGCCTGTAACTCCAGCTCCAGGGATCTGACAACCAAGGGTATCACCATACACATGGCACATAGACACACATAACTTAAAAAAAAGAAAAGAAAATGCAGCCATCAATTTAAAAAAATAGGCAAAAAATCTGGATAGGTCACAAATAGAAAAAGGAAATATGAATGGTTCATAAAACTGTGAAAAGATATTCACAGGCATTCAAAAATGAGGAAAATTCAAATCAAGTACTGTGCAGACTAGTAAAGGTTTAAAAAAATTAAGCCTGGTCTACACAACCAGGGCTACATAGAAAATCCCTGTCTTGAGAAACAAAACAAAACAAACAAACAAACAAACAAAAACAAAAAACAAAACAAAATTTAAAAATTGATCATACACTGTTTGTGAAGCTTTAGACAAACATGTACTTTCCATGCATTGTTAAACAAAAGTCAAGAACTGGAGAGATGGCTCATCAGTTAGGAGCACTTGTTGTTCTTTCAGAGGACTGGGGTTTGGTTCCTAATGCCAAAACTCCAGGTCAAGGGGATCCACTGCCCTCTTTTGACCCCTTTTGGCACCACATATATACACAGTGTACATAAATATGTTCAGACAAAAAACTCTTACACATAAGATAAGCAGATTTAACATTTTTTAATTTAAAAAAATTAAACAGCTGGGCAGTGGTGGCACATACCTTTAATCCCAGCATTTGGAAGTCAGAGGAGGCAGATCTCTGTTTAGAAACAAAAACAAAAACAAACAAAAAAAATTTTTTAACCAAAAGTCAACTTTAGAAAGAAAGGGAGAAGGGCTGAAGAGATGAGTCAGATGGGTCATCTGTGTCTACGCCAGCCTTAAAGAAAACGGCTGGAGAGGTGGCTCAGAGGTTAAGAACACTGGCTGCTCTTCTAAAGGTTCTGAGTTCAATTCCCAGCACCCATATGGTGGGCTCACAACCATCTATAATGAGATCTACTGCCCTCTTCTGGCATGCCTACACATGAAGGCAGAGTACTTTATAAATAATAAATCTTTAAAAAAGAGAGCAAGGGGGACTTTAGATTTTACAGGATCTCCCAATTATAAATACACATGTCCTCTCTGGCTCAATCACCCCCCTACACAAATTTATCCTACAAACATACCCAATATGGGATATCCACCACACTGAAGGCTGTGCCCTGCAGCGTTATAAAAGTTATAAAAGAAAGGACTGCATCGTACTTAGTTTTGTTGTCAACGTGACGCAAGCTAGAGCTATCAGAAAGGGGGATTTTGATTGAGAAAATGCCTTTCACCGAACTTCATCAGATCACCTTTAGGCAAGCCCTGAGCTCCCACACGGTGGCTCACAGCCATCTCTGTAACTCCAGTCCTAGCAGATTTGGCTTCCACAGGTAGCAACCATACACATGGTGCACATACATAAATGCAGGCAAAGCACTTATACATATGAGGAAATCCTCTTTAAAGGTTATGTTTAAGAAAGAAAAGCAGGCTGAGCAAGCCATGGGAAGCAAGCCAGTCACCTCCGCGCTCTCTACTTTAGTTCCCAACTTGGCCTTTAAGCCAATTATACCCTTTCCTCATAGCAATGGCAACCCTCAGGCTGAACCACCACATACATCTGTCAGCTGAGGGCAAGTTAAATCCACAATACAAAGCACCATTCTTATCATTTCTATAATACTGTAATAAGAAAAAAAGGTGCTGAGAGTCTCAAAAGATCCACATGGTTGAAGATGGTCTCATAGTCTGAGAAGCTCTAGGAGAAACTTGTCCTGTAACAGAGACGCGCTGGGCTCCATATTTTCACTTTTCTTTCTGATTTTAAATCTTATTATTGTTACTGCATCTGTGATGTCTGTGCAGGTGTACCTGTGCCAGAGCAGGTGTGTGGAGGTCAGAGGTTACCCAGACTTGCAGAACAAGCACTTTCTCTGCTGGGCCTTGTTGGTTTTAAGAGGGGGTATAATAGTCTTAGTAGTTTGGGCTGTCCTCTAACTCCTAATGTAGGTGAAGATGACCTTGAATTCCTGATCCCCCTGCCTCTGTCTTCCAGCTCTGGGCTATCATAATTGGCTTTTTTTTCCTTTAATTTCTCTGTGTACATAAAGAAAGAAGAGATTACTTTCTTACCTTTTAGGATCAAGAAAGCACCAATGTAAGAGGGTAAAATAAGAGATTTCTTGGGTGTATTGAAGTCTCAAATGAAACCATGAATTTGCTAAGGTGCTATTCAGTATGGAATTTCTTCAGGAATGCTCATCAGCCTGGAGATAGGTAGGAGTGTGAGGACTAGGGTACTTTGGACTTGGTAAATGATCTAGAGAAGACTGGACTGATCTTTTGGTCTTTTAAGTGTGCTATGACTACAGATCCTGACTCTCTGGAGGTCCAGTTACTCGCTTTTGTTTTTCTCAAATTTCTGGGTTTGGGGAAGTGACATTCTAATCAAACAAGAAGGCAGTTGATAAAACAAATCCTTAACTGACATTTTAAGATGAAAATTATAAACTGGTTATGGTGGTACAGGCCTCTACCAGCTGCATTTATTTGATTAAAACATTAGGACACACTCTTTATGCTTACTGTCCATTTGAATTTCCTTTCTTAAGAGGCTACATGAAATACTGATAAGCAGGTTCTCGTTGTAGTTCTGGCTAGCCTGGAACTTGCTATTTAGACCAGGCTGGCCTTGAACTCCTGGAGATCCACCTGCCTCTGCCTCCTGAGTGCTGGGAGTTAAAGGCGAGTGCTACGGCACCTGGCTCCCCCCATTTTTCATTTGAGCACTTTTTGCTGTATATTTTTTATTCAGCAAGGTCGGCACTTACATGACTGGGTTTGGAATCACTAAGGACATCCGCCACTTTCTGAGTGTGTGAGGGTGCTTCCCAAGTGGTTGAACTGAAGAACTACTCACAATGTCAGCATCATCATCCCATGGATTAGCAGCCAGGGCTGAATAAAAATCGAAGAAGGAATGGAAGCATATCCTGCTCTCTGCTTCCCAGTCTTTCCAGCTGTGAGTCCTAGCTGTGTGTTCTGCCATGTCTTAAACCATGAGCCAAGACAAATCCTTTTCTCCTTAAGTGGTTTCCTGTTGAGTATTTTGTCACTGAAAAAAATCAGAGAAACCAATACAGTTGTTTCCCACATTGTTTAAGATATATACTCTTCTTTTGGTGTTCTACAACTTTTCAGTTTTCTCTAATTTTTTTTTTTTTTTTTTTGAGAAGGGTCTTGATATGAATCTCAAGCTGGTCTCCAATGAAGAGTGTCATGCCTCACTCTTCTGGCTTTTAGAGTATCAGGCATGCATCTCCATACCCAGCATCTATTATTTCCAGACAGAGTCTCAGGTGCTCAAGCTGGCCTTGAACTCTTGATTCTCCTTCCTCCAGTGAGTGCTAAGATTACAGCCATTTGCCATCACAGCCTTTTCATGTGTGTGGTGCTGGGATCAATCCCTGGGCCTCCATTGCATGCTAGGCAGGTATCCCACCAACTAAGCTGTATCTCATACCCTACCTTTAACTTTTTCACATTTAAATCTCGAACTTATGTTTTCAACGCAAAGGTCTCAAGTAACCCTATAAATCTGGTATATACCCCAAGTTGGCTGTAAAGTCCAGATACTTTTGCTTTCCCACTAAGTTCTTGAGATTTGGTTATTTTGGTCATTGTTATGAATAGGGCTTATTATTTTCTTTTTCAGTTTTTTGTTTGCTTCCCTAAAATATTTTCCATCTCTATTATAACTAGGCATTTATCTAGACTCCCCTTCCCCCAGAAAAAATTACTGTTCCTTTCATCCAGCCATTGTATCCTAATTCTATGTTTGTGTGTGTGTGTGTGTGTGTGTGTTTTATATTCAGGCATCTTGTGCAGAAGCCAACGTCAATGTCTTTTTCTATCACCCTTGCTTATTTCTTTGAGGTATGGTCTCTCCCTGAAACTGGAGCTCATTTTTTTATCTTTCTCCCCCACCCTCACCCCACCAGACTGAGAGCTATCAAACCCCAGATTTTCTTGTTTCCTCCATACCCCCATTCTGCCTCCAACAGTGTTGCAGTTACTGGCAAGCCTTGTTTGTTGCATGAGTCCTGGGGTCCAAGTTCAGGTCCTGATGCTTGTACGGCAGGCACTCTTAATCAGTAAGCCATGTCTCCAACTCTTTAGTTTATCCTTTTCAGATCTGTAGTCTCCTGTGCTCCAGAGATAAAGTGCTAGCTCTGGGACTTGCTAGCTTTATGACTGTGCCACAGTGCTGACATTGTAAGCTGCCTTGAAGGGTCTCTAACGAACCTATGAGAAGCTGCCTATGACCCATGATGGCTTTGTTCAGGCGTCATGGATGACAACACAATGCAGAGGCTCCTGGTGTCCGAGTTCTCAGCATTCTGCTATCTTCCAGTCTCCCTTTCCCCCCAGAGTCCTTCTGTGCTCCTTTTTTCCGTTTTGTAGAAAGCCTCATTTAAGTTGTATTCCAAGTGTAATACAGACACATTTACCACTTAAAAACAAAACAAACTCACCAGGATTGGTGGGAAACAAGAATGGCAGCTTATCTTGGATTCTTGAGGGGGCTTTCAGCTTGTCCACCCTGACTGTAGACACAGTTTGACCTTAGTTTGATCTTATCCGGTTTCAAAAATTCCACTCCTTTATTTTACTGCTTTGAATTTATCCGTGTAGAACAGGATCACCTTGAAACTACTGCTCCTCAGGCCTCCACTACCTTCTGAGTGCTGCCATTACACTAACGTTATGTCCCTCCTGGGCGCTGAACCCAGGACTTCATGAATCCTAGGCAATCAATCTACCAACCGAGCTACAAAATCAGCTCCCTTGTTTTTCGAGGCAGGTCTCATATAGCCCAGGCGGGCCTCGAACTCCTGATTTTCTTGGTCGCCATTTCCCAAAAGTCAGGATTACAGATATGTACTGATTCATTTGAGATGTTTATTAAAGATTTCTAGAAGATTAGTAAAGATTTCTAGAGTTTCCAGGAATCACAGTCAGGCAGTATATGCAGGATCATCTCCTTCCTGCTGTTCCAACTACTGCCTTCAAAGTGCCAAACAGCTAAAATCGTTTCCGGGGTCCCTCCCGGCGGAGGCTGAGTCAGAAAAACCGGAAACTCACACCCCTTCCCCAGCGTCCCCTCCCTGCCGCGCCTGCGCGTCACTCGGCGGCGGCGCGCTCGCCCGAGGCATTATGGTAGTTGTAGTCCCGCCACGGTGAGACTTTGGCGCCCACAGTCCCGTGACCCCGCTGCGCCTCAGCCCCACCCCTCAGTGTCCCTCCAGGGCCGCCGCGGGGACTGCGTACCGGGGCGCGGCGTTCGGGTCAAGTCAGCTGTCTCTCTGTGGGCAAAGGGCGGAAGCCGGAGCAGCCTGGGGCGGAGCTTCGCACGGAGCGAACGCCCGCCCGCCCGTCCTACGTGCTCGTTCGCCTCCGTCCGCTGCGCGCGAGCCGGGAGTCCCCGCGGCGGGCGGCGGCGGCGGCGGCGTTGGCCGAAGGCGGAGGCGGTGGAGGAGAGCCCGCGGCTGCCGCGGCGACAGCGAGATGGCGGAGACCGTAGCGGACACCCGGCGGCTGATCACCAAGCCGCAGAACCTGAACGACGCCTACGGGCCGCCCAGCAACTTCCTCGAGATCGATGTGAGCAACCCGCAGACCGTGGGGGTCGGCCGGGGCCGCTTCACCACCTATGAGATCAGGGTCAAGGTGAGGCGCCCGCCCCGCTCCCGCCACCCTCGGGTCGCGGCCGTTCGCCCCCGCCGTCCCCGGGTGGGGGTCCCCGAGTTGTCAGCGGCTGCCCAGGCCAGACCGTGCTGCAGACGCCCTGGGCAGCCTGTCTACGGACGGAGGCAAGAGCCTGGCTCTCTCCCTCCTTGGACGGTTTGTATAGGGACCAGCCCGCTGGCTCTGGCAGAAGGTGCTGGAAGAGGAGGGCGTGGGTTGATCTCTGCTCGCCTCTCGAGCAGCTCAGCTGGGCATGACATTTGAGTTGAAGAGGTAGATCTTTCGAGAACACTAGTCTCCGAAAAAGGGAGCTAGGTGTGACTGGGGGAAAGGGGGCTGTGCAAAGTTGAAGCCCTCCCTCCTTCCCTCTCTCTCTTTTTCCTGGACGCTAACCAAGACGTGGCCAAGCCAAGCTTAGCTGGTCTTTCCAGGCCTTTCTCAAGCTACAAGACTAACCTGGGTCTCTGAGCAGAACTTGACGGGAGTTCGCAAGAGCCTGACAAATATTTTGGTAGGGCCGAACCAAGCCTTAACAGTGGTGGGGAATGGTTGACCTTAGTGTTCAGGGCTGTAGTCCTGCTAAAGGCCTACGTGTGGGGAATGTCACCTACCTCGGTATCCAAGATAACAACTTGCCTAGGAAGGACATACTTACTCATTTAAATACCTTGCCCTCTTAATTTGTAGATTTTCACTTCACTTAAATGAAGGAATCAGCTGAAATAGAAACATACATTTAAAATTTCATACCTAGTATTTTTTTTTTTTTGGCAAAAAGTAATTAAGATTTTTTGAAAGATGCTAATGAAAACACTGCCTTTTACTCTGTAATTTCAGGAATAAAGGTTTTGTCCACATTTGAAAAAATTTTATTTTATCAATTCATTACTAAAAACTAAATACTAAAAATAACTGTAAGATAGTTTTGGCCTCAGAGGAATCATAACAAGTAATAATTACTGTTACTGTTAGCACTTAAATGAAGACATTTCTCATTAACTGTGTGTTAAACAAAATTTGCCATACTAGTCATTTTTTTAAGTTGTGTGGCTCAGCATTGCTACTTAGGTTGTGAAACTTAAACACTTCTTAAGAATGATTCTTATGTAATTAATGACTTGGGAAAAAGTTAATCATCAAACTTTTTTTATTTTTTTATTTTTTTTGAGACAGAATCTCACATGCAGGCCCTGGCTGGCCTTGAACCTGCTATATAGACCAGGCGCTGGCCCCAACTGCTACAATTAAAGCCATGTGTCTCCATGTTTGTTGAATCTTTTAAGATAGTAATAGCTTGATCTTTCAAGCTATTCTTTGAACCGTATAGATCTGTAAAACATGAGCCAAATTAGTATCTTGTTCTCCAGAAACCACAAAATTCAGGCTCTAGTACACCTAGGGAAATACATTCTTATACAAGCCAGTTTGTAAAGGAGATAAATTTTGTGTTTGTTTGTTTGATTATGGTTTCCCAGGGTTTCTCTGTGTAGCCTTGACTGTCCTGGAATTTTGTAGACCAGGCTGGCCTTCAACTCACAGAGATTGACCTGCTTCTGCCTCCTGAGTCCTGATATTACAGGAATGCGACACCACCTCCTGGCAGTAAATGGGGATAATTTTAAGGGCTAGAGAGAGGGCTCAGTGATTAAGAACACTTACTGCTCTTGCAGAGGATGTGAGTTCGGTTCCCAGCATGCACATCTGATGGATGACCCCTCCAGTAACCCCAGCTCCAGGGAACCCAGTGCCCTCTACTGGTCTCCTTGAGCACCTTCACACACTTGGCACACACAGACATACATAAAATTTGTTTTACTAATAATTTTTTTTTAATTTGGGAATAGTTTTTTTGTCTTTAGCATATGGCCTGTCACTAAGAAGAACTTCCTCTTTTCCCTTCATTCACCAGCATGTTTTTTCCTTGTGCTAGCATGAAACTAAGTATTCCTGTTTCTAAACTTCCATAGCTAGTGCTTCCTGTCACACAGTTGGGCTGGATCAGCCTCCACTTCCTCCACTTAATAGCTTAGTGCCTTTCTTGCTGAGAACATTGTTAAATAGATCCGAGTGTGATGATTCTCATTTCAAAAATACATGAGACCTTATTACCAAATAGTGAATATGCATGTAATTATTAATGGCCTGGCATGTACATAGAAAACAGTCCTTTTTAAGAGTGATTAGTGAGTTAGATAATTAAATAAATTGTATACCTCCTCTGGTTTATTTTTATTATAAGCCAGTTGGTTGTGTGTTAATGACTGTTACAGTCAGAAATACTGGTACACAATAATAAGGTAATTGAGGTTTTAATGCGCACAAAATACTGATGTAGTTTCTCTTAGTATGTAATGTAGTAACTGAAAACTCAGGACACCATGTAGGTTTGCTTTATTTGTTTGTTTATTTGTTTGTTTGAGACAGGGTTTCTCTGTGTAGCCTTGGCTGGTCTGGACTTACTCTGTAGACCAGGCTGCCCTTGAACTCACAGAGATCTGCCTGCCTCTGCCTCCCTGAGTGCTGGAATTACAGTCGTGAGCCACCACACCCGGCCAACAGGCTTTATTTAATCAGCATATGATTTTTGAGAGTAATCATGATTTGTATTAAGGTAGAATGAGCTGGATGTTCTAGCACATATCTTTAATCCCAGTACTTGAGTGGCAGAGGCAGGCAGATCTCTGAGTTCGAGGCCATCCTGGACTACATAGTTCCAGCGTGGGGGGGGGGTGTAGAATGGCTATGAGATGAATACATTTATCATTTTGTAATTTTATTTATTACTATTCTAAACTGTTGATATTCTTCCTAGTTCTACTGCTTGCCTTTTGCTATTGAATTTATCATGTAGGAAGCCATTTTATTATCTCAGAGTTTGGGCCCTTAAACTATCTTATAGTTACTCTCTAATTCTAGTCTTGAGAAAAATGTTCAATTTCACAGGGTCTGATTGAAATTGCTCCAATTCACAGGGTAATTTTATCTAGATGGTGGCACTTTAGAATACAAGTTTCCCAATCTCCATTTATCTTTCTCGTTTGAGAATGGTGTTTAAGACTGTTAGGATCACTTGATTAGTATCTCTCAGCTTCTGAAAATAATTGGCTCAGTGTTAATGTTTTTTTAAATTGTTGTAATGGGTAGGTAGGGCAGAGAGCACCATACATGATTAAAGGTCTGGGAAAGCTCAGTGTCTACATTATTTGGCATATTAAAGAGAAGGCTGAAAAGGAAATTGAGCCACTGCTTATGAAGTTTGTGTTAATACGTTGACTGGGGATTTTCAGTTACCCTCAGATCTGCTATTTTACCTGGAGACAATTGAGATGCTTTCCTGAGGTTTGAGCTAGCATTGGGTATAAAGAATATGTACCATTTCCTGGCAGGATGAGGAACAAAAAAAGTAAAATTCTTCCTTTTCAAGAAATGGATCCTTGGTAGTCACCCTTACCTCCCAGGATTGGATAATGTAGTGACTGGCACCCATTACTCAAAGTCTGGCCCTTTTTAGATATAAATATATTTTAAATGAAAAGTCAGCAGGCAGTTACGTGTGTGTGTGTGTGTGTGTGTGTGTGTGTGTGTGTGTGTATTGCGGTTGACTTACTAAAATGGATTCCTTATCAAAAGACTATTTGATATGGAAGTATTCCTTCCTTAAGGCAAGTCTGATATAAGAAAAGAAGCCATGTTGTTTAGTACCTTACTAAATAGCCATTTGAAATTTACATTCAAGGTTAAAGCCTAATACTAATGTGGGTTGAGAAAAGTTTTAACGAGGGAGATGCTTTGTAGAAGTAGAGTGGCTGGTTTTCCAGCGCACCTTTCCTCAGCACTTAGGAGGCAGAGGCCAGCCTGGGCTACCCAGAGAGACCCCGTGTCAAGTAGCAGCTTGATGCCTTCACCATTCTAAAGATGTATATAGCTTGGTTTTCTTTGGGGTCAGACCTCTGATACTAAATTTGGAAATCAATTATTTAAGACTTGAAAGTATTTTATTAAAGGGTCAAAATAGTATTTATTCTGATTTTTGAGGCGGGGTTGGCCTCCAGCTCACTATGTAGCGGAAGATGGCTTTTAGTTCCTGATCCTTCATTTCTGAAGTGCTATATTATAGGCTTGTACCACCATGCCTGGCCAAAATAGTATTTTAGCTCATAGAGGTCCACTGCCTCTATCTTCAAAGTACTGAGATTGAGGACGTGTGCCACTATGTCCAACTGAATCTCAGGTCATTAAAAAAAATACATTTATTTTATTTGTGTGAATGACTGTGGTCCACATTTATGTTGGGTGCCTTCAGAGGTCAGAAGATGTTAGATCTCCTTGTACTGAAGTTAAGGTGTTCATAAGCCACTTATGTGGATGCGAAGAATTGAACCCAGGTTCTCTGCAAGAGCAACAAGTACTCTAGACTCCTGAGCCCATATCGGGTTATTTTGATGCCAGAGGATAGTTGCCCAACCTAAGTAGCTTTTTTCACTTAGTCAGTTAGCCCTGACTTTGTTTTCTTTTTTGAGACAGGGTCTTCACTGGCCTTGAACTCCCAGAGGTCCTGCCTCTGCTTCCTGAGTGGTGGGATTAAAGGGGTGTACCATGACACCCAGCTGAAATATTTTCTAGTATATGTTTGAAATCAGATGTAATCAACTTCTGAAGAATACATTTTTTAGATTTAATTATTATGTGTGTGAATATTCTGTGTGTGTCTGGTGGTGTCCACAGAAGTCAGAAGAGACCACTGGGTCTCCTAGAACTGGAGTTTTGGATGGTTGTAAACCACAATGTGGGTGCTGGGAACTGAACCTGGGTCAGCTACAAGAACAGCAAGTGCTCTTAACTACTGAGCCATTGCGCCTGAGCCCTGCACTTGACTTTTTTGCATCTCCATCAAGCGGAGTCACTTATATTCATGGCAGAAGAGTCTAATTTAACACCAGCCTTAGAGAACGTGATGAAAGTGGGCATTTAAAAAGGAGCACTTTTGCTTTCTATTGGATAATTAGAAACTCAAATCTATATTATTCAACTTAAAGTTTAAGAAACAAAGGCATAAAACTTGTCCCCCACCCAGAGGAAGTTGTCTGTTTAATGCCCAAGAGCTGTTGTGGTTATAACCTAAGTATTTTGGTTTGGGCTACAATTTTTTTTTTATTAAAAAATACATTAAACTTGTTGTATCTACACCCTAATTTTGGTGTGTTGAGATGTTTGAACCCTTTGAAGGACATTCCAGTGTTGGCATGCTTGAGATATAGAAGTTGGCATCAGTAGATGAGATGTGCCTAGGAAAGCAGCTGGAAGGATGAACAGATTCTGTGCTGTGAAGAGGGGACCCGAAGGAGAGGGTTAAAGCTGCAAAGTGGAGGGATTTCTCACTTGATAACCTATTATGTAAGTCAACCTCTGATTCAGGCGAGCAGAGGAGATAAAAGCCAGTTTTGCAGATATAAAGGCTGAGACCGATTCCCTGTTGCTCTTCATCTCTGTAGTGCCTTTATCTTCGTTGTTTTTTATTTCTGTGTGCTTCTTTGTACACAGGTATGCACATGGCTGTGGATATCAGAGGGTCACCTCCAGTGGGTGTTGTTTTTCAGAAGCTGTATACCTTATCTTGTTTTGTTGGTTTTGTGAGACAGCATCCTTCTTGCTAGCCTGGAACATGCTGAGCTTGAACTCACAGAGATCCTCCTGCCTCTGTCTCTAAGTGCAGGGATTACAAGTATGCAAAAACACCCAGCCAGGCACTGAGCTTTTTTGAGAAGGTAAATTCCTTTGTACCTAGAGCTTAATTAAGTCCCTGAAGCTGGCTGCCCATGGCTCTCCCTGTCCTGCTTCCCCAGCCCCAGGATTACAGCATTTACTCTGCTCATCTTTTCACCTGTGTTCCAGGGGTCCAGTTTGGGTCTTTGCATGGCAGACACTTTATTGACTGAGCTATTTCCTGGCCTCCCTTTTTGCTTTTTTTTGCAGTAAGTCAGTGTCTTACTGTGTAGCACAATCTGAGCTTGAACTGTTTCTCCTACCGCGTCTTGGGTGCTGGGCAATAGGTGTTCCCCATGCCTGTGCTAGAAACAGAGTCTTTTTGTGTGGACCACGCTGGCCAGTACCTCACAGCTATCCACCTGCTTTTGCTACCCTGGTACTGGAATGAAAGGCATGCACCACCATGGCCAGCAGCTTTTCTCAGCCTTACTAAAAGCCTCTGCCCCAGTGTACTTGCATTGAGTAAGTGGAGTTCTGTTGTAGTCAGGCCTTTCATGTACTTCCTCTTTGTAAGAGCAGTTGTCCTTTAGCAGCCTCATCTGGCTATCCTAACTTACTCCATAGCACTCAGCTTTAATGTCCCCTTTGTAGAGATTTTGCTGATCCTGCCATAGTAAACTGGCTTTACTTCCTGTGTGCCTTAGTTGCCCTGTTTCATGTTTGTGGCTTTCTCTGGTTCCTGTATCTTATACTAGAAGCTCTACCCTTGCTCCACAACACTGTGCTTGGCACATAAAGGCACCTGGATTCAATGAAGATTCAGGATGTTAACTTGCTGAAGGTCATAACTATTAGTGGTGAAAGTGGGATTTAAATTTAGATTTTTCTGATAGAATCTATACCTGTTCTTTCACACTCACACATTCATGTCATGGAGAGCTTTTGAGCCCCATGAGAGGTACTCTTAATTGGCTAGATGAGGTTTGGGCAGTGGTTGTTTTAACAAGCACCCCAGCAAGGCACTTAGGAGACCTAAAACGAGGAATTTTCTTAGTGTGCTCTGTGCTGTCTCACTGAGGAATACACAGCTACAATTGTTAGTAGCCTTGATGGGCTTAAAAGGGTTCTGAAATAGTTGTAATAAATGCACTAAACAAAAATGGCAGAACCCTAATAACAACAAAAACCCATGGATAATTTTCAAAGATAGAAAACTTGTTTTGAAGCAAATTAGTAGGCTAAATAATGTCAGCTTCTACAGTCTGAGTATTTGAAAGGAAAGACCTAGACTGTATTCACCTAAGCCAGGTGTTTTTGCCTCTAGGCATGTCTAGTCTGTGTCATGAAAGTAAGCCAGAAATTAAGAAAAGACAGATGTGTGTTTAAGAAAATAATCTTAGAGTAGAGTAGTTTTTGTGGACCAGCTGTTTGATTGACTGCTTAGAATACTGAGTTTAATGAAACATGGTTCCTTCATTAAATTTACACCCATTCTTGGACCTGAATCCAAGAATCTGTAATCCTAGCTTTTGGGAGGTTCACAGGATTGATAGGAGTTTGAGGCCAGCCTGGGCTACACAGTGAATTCCAGGCATGCCTGGGTGTTCAGTGAGACTCTCAAAAAACAAAAACAAAAATAAAACAAGTTTACACCATCCTAAAACAGGACTAGATTTTTCCATCAGAGTTTTTGTTTGTTTGTGTTTGTTTTTCACAGCCATCCCATAAATGAGCATTTATAAACTGTGTGACAAGTACTGTACTGGTTAGGTGCCTGAGTCAGGGGACCTGAAAAGCTTAGATTGGGGCCTGGGCATACTGGCGCACACTTTTATTCCAGCATAGGGACCTGTGCCAGCCACTCCTGCACACATGTACAAAGCTAGTCACGATGGCAGTGGGGAGGTGCAGATGGAAGAGCCCTAGAGCTTGCTGGTGAGCCCCCCTTCCCCCCAATCTAAGAGGCCTAGGTCCTGGGAGAGACTGTTTCCAACATGGATGGATCCTGACAAACAGTACTCAAGATTGACCTCTGGCCTCCACGAGCACCTGAGTGCGCGCGCACACACACACACACACACACACACACACACACACACCCACACATACACATACACACTCTGAGTATATAGACGAGGTGAGGGGAAGGAAAGAGGTAAGTTCAGTTCCAACTTGGTGCACACCTTGTGAAAATGTGTAGCGAGAACCCAAGTCCGGCCAGGAGTCTGAGTCTGAGTGCAGTAGATGGGCCAGTAGAGGGAGCACCTATGTTTGCTGTTCTGCCCTCCAGCATTTTGGTTTATAGACCTGCCTGGGTCATGTCAATACTAAGAGAGGATTCTGACCACTTGATTGCCCCAGGACCCCTTGTCTGATTGAAACAGTTCTCTCCTCTCTTTTGGCTCCTTCTCTTCCCCCCCCCATCCCTTTTCATTTTTCTTCCCTTTAGTCTGCCCTTCTGCCTCATCACATATGCTCTGTTACCCTCTTGTTTGTTTCTCCCCCTTTACACCTTTTTCGTCTTGTTCATAGTCCCTTTTCCACTTCCGTATCTCCCCACATAGGTACACATAAATACGTTTTCAGTGATACATGCGAGGGAATATAGTATTTGTCTTTCCGAATCCAGCTTACCATTTATTTCCATTTATTCCATTTATTCCATTTATTCTATTTACCATTTCCATTTATTTTTATTTCCCTGCAGTGTCGTAGTTACATTCTTTACAGCGGAATAAACTTCCATGTCATGTGATTACCACATTTTTTTAATTAATTCATCTGTTACTGTACGCCTAGGCTGGTTCTGCACACCACCAGTCGTGCCTAGTGCAGCTGCCTCTGTGGTGCGCTGATGGAGAATCCTTAGACTTGAAGTGGGTGGGATAGCTAGATCACAGAGTCAGTGACCCTCTATACTAGCAACTGTCCGTGTTGTGACACCCACACAGCTGCACCAGCTTTGTTTTATTTTATTTCATTTTATTTTATTTTTGGTAATGGTAGCCATTCTGACTGGGGTGAGATAGACATTTCATTTGTTGATTGTGTTTGTTTGTTTTTGTATGTGAAGGTGTTGATGCACACACACCATGGTTTACCTGTAGGTTCCAGACGGTAACTTACGGGGGGGGGGGGGTCTGTTTTCTTCTTCCACCATTTGGTCCTGAGGATGAAGTCAGGTTGTCAGATGTTAGGGCAAGTACCATTATCTGCGGAGCCCTCTCCTTGCCCTCAGAAAGAGCACTTTAAATTTGCATTCTCCTGATGGCTAAAGGTGTTGAACGCTTTTCATTAGCCTTTTGTATGTCTTCTTTGAGAACTGTCTTTTCCATTTATGGATGGTTGAGTTGGCTTTTGGTGTTTAATTATTGGAGTTCCTATGCTAGGTGAAGGGAGGCGACATATGACATGTATATGACATGTGCCCACTGCAGCTGCTTTCTGTGCTCCTGGTGCTGCCTCGAAGACTGCTTCAGGGCGGGCCAGTTGGACGTTGCTGAAGACTCACACAAGGGAGACTGATGCTTGTTGGGGATGGTGAAAACTGAAGGAAAGAGCCCAGACTAAAGGAGGGTTATGTGAATTTGAAGGTGGAGGGGAACGTGTTTCTGTGGTGCTCTTTAAGATTAAGAGGCACTCTGGGTGTGATGCTACATCCCAGCACTCGGGAGGCAGAGGCAGGCCGAGCTCTGTGAGTTAAAAGGCCAGCCTGGTCTACAAAGCGAGTTCAGGACAGCCAAGGCTATACAGTGAAACCCTTTCTTGAAAAACAAAACAAACAAAGATTAAGAGCCACTTAGTGAACTAATGAAAGCCGATTGTGAACAACAGGGTTTGTCAGTGAGACAGGTTGAGTTCCAGTTTAATGGACAGTCATGAGTGAGCCAGACAGACCTGCACGACTAGAAATGGAGGATGAAGCTAGAACTGATGAGTTTCGAGAACCACACAAGAGGTGAAGGAAACCTGAACTGTCCAGAATTTTGTTAAACAGGAAGAATGCATCCACAATTAGAACTTGCAGTTTGGTTCCCATCACCCCTACTGCAGAATAGCTTTCTGTCTTTTATTTCCCCTTCCCTATCCTTTCTTGGACATAAAACAGTGTGTGTGTGTGTGTGTGTGTGTGTGTGTGTGTGTGTGTGTGTGTATACAAGCATGCTATACTTTAAGTTCTGTTCGGGCTGGCATCAAAGGGAGATGGTGGTCTGAGGGACAACCAGTGCCTTTCCCCATTTAATGGCTTGCTCATTCAGCTCTTTATGTTCTAGTGGTTATTTTGTTCTTGTTCTGTTTTGTTCTTGTTTTCTAGTGTTATTTTGTTTTTGTTTGTTTAATCTAGCAACATAAAAAATCCTTGCATATCTTGTTCCTAGAGGATATTACATGTTTTGTGTTTATTATTATAAAACCAATGATAATTCTGTAACTTTTATATATAGCTCTTACATGTACAGCAATTTGGTTTCTGTTTTGTTTTTTGTTTTTAGTTTTTTGAGACAGGGTTTCTCTGTGTAGCCCTTGGCTATTCTGAAACTCATTCTGTATAGACCAGGCTGACCTCAAACTCAGAGATTCACCTCCTGAGTACTGAGACTAAAGGGGTGCGCCACCACACCCAGCAAAATGGGGGGAAAAATGGAGCTTTTTAATATATATTTCAAGTGAAATGTATAGTTGGCATAGGTTTTTCTTCTGTTCTGTAGTTGTCTTTTCATGGTGGTGATTGTTTTTGTTGCTGAGGGAAAGCTATTTATTTGTGATATGGGAGATTAAATAAAAGGCCTCGTGTACACTAAGATAAGCACCTTCTTGGCTGGGGTCAAGAAGCTTTTTAAGGTAGTAGAGAGATGGCTCAATGCTTAAGAGCACTTGCTCCTGCAGAGGACCCAGGTTCATTTTCCACGTGGCTGCTGACAACCATGTGGAACTCCATTTCCATGGCTTCATTCATGCTAGGCAAGTAACCTCTACCACTGAGTACACTCCCTAGTGGGAACAGTGTCTTCTTTTCTGAGACAGTGTCTCGGTTGTATAGCCCCAGCTCCCTTCACACTCACTCTCCTCCTGCTTCACTTTCCCAAGTGCTAGGCACACAGCACCACACCTAGTTAATTTCAGATTCTTAAGTGACTATAATTATTTTCTGTTTCAGCATAATTGTTCTCTAAGATAGTGTAGTGTGCTCTTTTTTCAAATTTAACCCTAGTCCTTATCCTGTATTATTTATTTTCTCAGAAAGGAATCCAGATATTGTATGTATACAATATGGCTTCTATTCCCTCTAAATGTTATTTAGCAGTGTACAGCAAACTATCCTCAAACTGCTGGCTTCACACTGGTTTACAACAACGATTTAGTCCAGCCACTACCTTGGTAGTGTCTCTGTCACTTCTGTGACTGTTAGCTGAATGACTGACATGTTTGACAGTTGATGCTGTCTTCCACGTGGCTTCTTGTTATCTAGTAGGCTTCCATGTATGACAGTTCCCATGAGAACATTACAAGAAAGTAAAGGTAGGCACTGCGCTATTCTCTCTAGTGAGGCTCTGAAACTTGTCACTTCTACCATATTGGAGGGGACTTGAGAAAGTTTGTGACAGAATGTATCTCCTTCCAAATTCGGTGGTTGTGGCAGCAGTGACTTGAGTGATGGTTAGTGAGTGATTCTACAAAGATGTTGTTGATATGTATGTATGTAGCACACAGAATCTGAATGTGTTTCCATTATGGAGAAAAAGGAATTTGCGGATGTGACAGTGTGTGTGTGTGTGTGTGTGTGTGTGTGTGTGTGTGTGTGTATGTATGTATGTATGTATGCCTGTATGCGTGTATACACGCATGCAAGTGCACACAGATACGCTCTTGCTAGTTACGAGTGCAATAGAGAATAGGTAGAAGTCAGAGGACAGCTTTGTGAGTCTTTCTTTTCTCACCTTTTTCTTTGGTGAGTGAGAGTGTGTGGTGAGTGAGCGCCAGGTCTCTCTTGTTGGTGGGATAGCTGGTCTGTAGACCTATGTAGGCAATTCTCCTGTTTCTTTCTGCTTTCTATCCAGCTATAGGATCTCTGGCATTGTAATGTGTGATGCTGTATCTGGCTTTTGTTTTTGTTTATGTGGTTCTGGGGGTTAGTTGGCTAGCAGTTTTACCTATTGAACCATGTCCATGGTCCTGAAAATTCTTGCGCTGGAGATTGTTCTTAATTATCCAGGTAGGACCCAGTATAATTACAAAGGCTTTTAGAAGTGAAACCGGGAGGCAAAAAAGTCACAGAAGGAGAGAGGACATAGTGGCAGAAGTTAAAGTAATGGAATTGCTGATCTGAGAGCTAAGGAATACACTCAGGCTCTAGAAGCTGAAAAGGTAAAACAGATTTTTCTCTGGGTTATCTAAAGGAAATTCACTGATACTGATTTTTGTAACTAACTTATTTAAAGAGAGCAAATTTAAGTTGTCTGAAGGTGTTAAGACTCTTGTAAAATTGTTTCAGAGCAGCAGAAAGCTATTAACAGTGGCCACACCTCTGTCATAGAGATGGTTTCCAACAGGAAGTGCTTCAAGTCATAGGGACCAAGTGGCCTGAGCCTGACTCTGCACCTTGGTCATAGGGCAGAGCTTTGTGTGACTTCTTTCCCATCTGTCTAACACCAAGGCCTTTGTCCCTGTCCTTGTGTTAAGACAGCGTATATGGCCAGGGTTTCTAAAATGCTTTTCTTTGGAAGGCTGGAGATGGGCCTCAGGAGGTATGGTGTACAAAGGTGATCTCTTGTAGTACATTAACCAGGCTGAATCTGTAATCGCAGCGGAACAGGATGAGAAGTTGGAGTTTGGGGCTGGAAAGCTAGGTCAGTTGGCAATCCTGGGTACAGTCCTGAGTATCATCTGAAAAGATCAAGCCATCTTCAGCAGTCTAGAATACATGAGACCCTGTCTTGGTATTTATTTCTCCCTTGGGCTGAGGATATAGCTCAGGATAGAGCACTTGCTCAGCATATGAAAATGCAATCTGCAAAAGCAACCTTTTTTTTCTCTCATTAAAAAACAAGTTGAGTATTGGGCTGGAGAGATGGCTCAGCAGTTGAGAGCGCTGGCTGCTCTTCCAGAGGACTAGAGATCAGTTCCTAGCACTCATGTAGTGGCTTGCTGCCTGAATTGCCAGCTCCAAGGGATCCAGTGCCCTCCTCACCTCCTACACACCTACCCATATGATATATACACATTCACACTACATAGAAAGAAAAAAAAACTTTAAAAAAATGCTAGTTGTGGTGGCCTATGCCTTGAACTCACTTTGTAGCCTGTTCAACAAAATGAGTTCGAGGACAGCCAGGACTCTTACAAAGAACAACTTTGTCTTGAGGGAAAACAAAGAAAAAAAGTTGAGTGTCAAGACAGGGGAGATGGCTCAGTGGATAAAGTACTAGCTATGCAGGCGTAAGGATAAGAAGATGGAAAAATGACTGCAGCAGCTGAAAGAAAGATGGTTCAGTGGTTAAGAGTACTGGCTGCTCTTCCAGAGGACCTAGGTTTGATTCTCAGCACCCATGTGGTGGCTCACACCATCATTAATTTCAGTTGCAGGGGATCTAGTGCTTTCTTCAGGTCTTCCCAGGCACACAACATACATACATACATACATACATACATACATACATACATACACACACACACACACACACACACACATACATACATACATACATACATACATACATACATACATACGTAACACTCATACACATAATTTTAAAAATTTAAGTGACTGAAAAAGACATCCTAATTAATGTCAACCTATGGCTTTTAGGCTCAGTGACACAGTAAACACACTTGTACATGCACGTACGCTTGGCGTGCACACATGTTGGAAAGAAAAAAGTTGAGTGTCCATGTTGGTGATAAGTCAGTAAATGGTTTTAAAAATAAAAGGTGGAAGTTTCTCAAAGACAAAGCACTTAAGCGATCCAAGTCAAGAGTTATGCTTCTGTGACAACGCAGTGCCTGCCTGTGACCCTGACTGGCCTGAAGACTGCTGCTCCAGGGTACTCGGTCCAAGCAACAGGCGGACACCCCATCTTAAAATCAGCAGGGAAGGGGGGAAAATGAGAGTCATAGAAGGTTATTTACTGGGGTGGGCTTGTGTGCACGTGTGTGCGCCCGTCCGTGCAGATACATGTGCCGCAGTGTGACCTGGTAGTGGCACAGGTCAGCGCCAGGCGTCTTCTGTGGTTTCTTCCCTATTTTGTAAGGCAGAGTTGTTTCATTGAACCTGAAGTTCATGACTTGATGAGACTGGCTGCTCAGCACGTCCCTAAGGCTTCCCTGTCTCAGTCTTCGGGTGCTGGGATCAGGGTGTGCACCACACCCAGCTCCTTGTGTTGGCATGGTGAGCTCTAAACCTTCTGAACATCACCCCAGGCTTCCATAAACCTTTTTTCCGATGTACACACACAAGCAATCTTTATAGGGTTTTAATCTTTGCTGATGAGGTTTTATGTGTCTTATACGAGAGGAAGTTGATCTCTGAGAAAAGACAGGTGTAAAGTTTTGAATATTAATTAGGTGATGAATATTTTAGAATATTTTAAATTAAAATTTAACTTTGACATGATTTCAAACTTTATTGTCAGGTCTTTGAATCACCAAAATTCTATCGAGATTTTAGAATAGAAGTGTCACTTTTTTTTTTTTTTGCATATATTAGGAGAAAAGTCATTTTGCAACATGTGGATCTAAGTATCAAAGTACAAAATAATACTTAAGTTTTTTAGTTAATAAATATGTAACTGCACAATTTTCCCTAACTTTCGGATAAACAAGAATAATGTTTTCATAGGACCATGCGAAGGCTGAATGTGTAAAAGGTACTTGCCCATGATGCTGCAAGATTTACCATCTGAGTTCAGTCTCCAGACCCATTTTAAGCTGAAGAGAGAGCCAGTTCCATTGTCCTTGACTACACATGCATTAGCCCACATATTCAGCATATGTACATACAAAGAGCTTTTTTTGTTTTTCAAGATAGGGGTTTGTTTGTTTGTTTGTTTGTTTGTTTGTTTGTTTTTTAAGTAACATTGGCTGTTCTGGAACTTGCTCTTTGGGCCAGGCTGTCCTTGAACTCATAGATCTGCTTGCCTCTACTTTCCAGATGCAGTGATTTAAAGCCATGTAGAACCACACTCAGCTTAATTTTTTTTTTTTTAATACCATATCATGTCAGTGGTTCACACATGCAGTCCCAGAACTTGATAGAAACAGGAGGTTCAGTGGTTTGGTGTCCATTTTTTGGTTTACATCCTGATCTGCATAATGAGTTCCAGGACTGCCAGGCTATATGGAGAGACCCTGACTTTAAAAAAAAAAAAAAAGAAAGAAAGAAAGAAAGAAAAGAAAAAAGGGAAGCTGTAGATGTTACCATAGGCCACCAACTGATGAATACAGTTGGTTCTTCAGTGAATTACTTAGAAGTATGTTCTTTGGTCTTCTCTGATCTAGAATTTTCCTAATACAGTACCCAGAAATCATTTAAATTTGCCAGAGGGTATTTATTTTATGTGTTTGCCTTAATGTGTCTGTGCAGTGCCTGCAGAGGCCAGGAGAGGGAGTCAGATGCACTAGAGTTACGAATGATTTTGAGCTTCCCTGTGGATGCTGGGAATTGAACTCAGATCCTCCAGAAGAGTAGCTCCTGCTCTTAGCCCCTAGCAGTCATTTCAATTGGTATGTTAAACTGAATTTGGCTTGTTCAGTTTGTGTTTATTTGATCACAAGTGATGGTGGCCCGTGAGATGTATAGGATGGTTCTTAGTGAAAGAACTTGGCTCCCCGACTTTCATTGACCTCCAGTCTGCTTTTAGTTACTTGTCTCTCTCTGTCTGGTCACTTTCACTTTTGTGCTAAACTCTAGGTGTGGATTGACATCACATCCCATTCACTGAGACTATAAACATGTACCACCATCCCTGGCGTAATAAGGATTTTCTTTAAAGCTTTCTTTTTAACTGGGAATGGTGGCAACATACCTACAATCAGAGCCATGTTCCATTCCAAACCTTTTCTCTTCATTAGTTGCCTCTGCTGTTTCATTATAGTAATGAGAAACTGAGTAGTAAGTTCTCAAGCTTATTACTTTAGACGACTCACCAATAGATTTGGGGGCGGGGTTGTTTTATATTCAAGCTGGCATCAAACCCAAGATCTTGCTCAGGCTAGCTGCTTACCACTGAGCTGCATCTCTGACCCTCACCAATATGTTTTATTTTTTAGACAGGGTCTCACTGTGTAGCCCAGGCTGACTTGAAACTTATTATGTAGATCACACTGACCTAGAACTCACAGAGATTCACCTGCCTCTGCCTCTCAAGTGCTAGGATTAAATTCAGGTGCTACCACACTCAATTATTTTTAAACTTTTTCTTGGCATATATTAATTTTCCTTAGTAATGGATTTTATGATACTTTATACATGTATGTAATATATTTTGATCATATTCCCTTCCCATTACCCTCTTGCCCCCCTTTTCCCAAAAACTTTGATGTTTTTTGGTTTGTTTTTTTAGCTTGATTAGTTTTTTACAAGCTCATGGATAAGGGATTCTTTACAGGAACATGGATGACATAGCATTGGCTACCCACTGAGAAAATGTCTGCCTTCCCCAGCAGCCATTAATCAACTGCCTATAGATCCTTGGGGAGTAATGGAGCTTCAAGAACCTTCCCCATCCACCAGCAATTGTTTTTTTTTTTTAATTTTTTATTAATTACACTTTATTCATTTTGTATCCCCCCATAAGCTCCTCCCTCCTCCCCTCCCAATCCCACCCTCCCTCCCCTTTCTGCATGCATGTCACTCCCTAAGTCCACTGATAGGGGACGTTCTCCTCTTCTTTCTGATCTTAGTCTATCAGTTCTCATCAAAAGTGGCTGCATTGTCCTCTACTGTGGCCTGGTAAGGCTGCTCCCCCCTCAGGGGAAAGTGATCAACAAGCAGGCCAATCAGATTATGTCAGAGGCAGTCCCTCCTCCCATTACTATGTAACCCACTTGGACACTGAACTGCCATGGGCTACACCTGTGTAGGGGTTCCAGGTCATCTCCACGAATAGTCCTTGGTTGGAGTATGATTTTCTGGGAAGTTCCCTGTGTTCAAATTATCTTGTTCTGTTGCTCTCCTTGTGGAGTTCCCGTACCCTCCAGCTCTTACTATTTCCCACTTCTTACATAAAATTCCATTCACTCTGCCCATCAGTTGGCCATCAGGCTCAGCATCTGCTTTGACAGTCTATACTGCAGAAGCTTTCAGAGGTCCTCTGTGGCAGGTTTCAAGGTTGTTTCCTGTTTTCTTCTGGCTTTCAGAGGCCCTCTGTAGCAGGTTCCAAGGTGGTTTCCTATTTTCTTTTTCTTCTGATGTCCATCCTCTTTGCCTTTCAGGATGGGGATTGAACATTTTAGCTAGGGTCCTCTCTTTTCCACCAGCAATTGTTAACCACCTATAAATCCTCAGAGAATTCAGGGGCCTCGTCAGCTTTTTGCCTTCCATGAACGTGGTGAACCCAAGTTTGTACATGTTGATAATCATACCTACTGAGAATACAGTGCCCATTGGTGCCAGCAAGGCAGTGTTCCACAGCACTCCATCCCTTCCTGTGCTCTTTATTCTCCCCAAATCCCTCTTCCAAGGTGTTCCTGGGCCTTCCAGTGATACATTTAGGGCTGAGAATTCTTGTATGTTAGTCAAGTACCCCACCAATGAGCTTCATTCCTCCACCGTGAGCACTCAGTAGTCACTTCCTGTTTGTTTGTTTGTTTGTTTGTTTGTTTGTTTGGGTATTTATTTGTTGAGACAGGATTTCTCAGTGTAACCCTCCCTGGCTGTCCTGGAACTTCACTTTGTAGACCAGGCTGACCTAGAACTCACTGTGTAGACCACACTTGCTGTGCCTTCCAAGCCCTGCAATTACAGGTGTGCGCTGCCGCTGCCGCCGCCACCACAGCAGCCACTTGTTCTTAATACTTTGACCAATGAGCCTGCAGTATATACTGCCCACTGCAAAAACAACTTCTGACTAAAGTTAAGAGCATTGCCAGTCTGTGGGAAACAAAACAAAACACTAAACATATTTTGAAGACAATTTGACAGAGACATATCATGCTTAGTGTTTCTGTTCATTACTTATTTTAGGGATTTGTTTTTCTTCAAGAGGGTTGAATCCTGGTCTCCTGGGGGTCACCCTGGATCATCTTACACTCATGATTAGTTACTGGTCAAAGGTTGTACGTAAATACATTAAGCTAGGAAAACTGCCTTTGGAAGAGATCAGTGTGTAGGTTGGGGAATGTATTCAACTTTTAGGTAATTTCTGAGTTTGCCCTAGCCTTTACATGACACGATTGTTGTGTCTGTTTCTCTTCTTCGTCTATGGAGGGCGTCATATTCAAGTGTAGGTCTGTAGATAACCAACGTCCCTAGCATCCAGCCTTTCTCAATCTTGTAGTTTTATGCAAGCACACACAGCCTGTCAAGCCACCCAAGATAAGTTAGAAGCTTATCAAGGCTCACCATGCCTGTGTAATTCCCCAGTTTCTCTGCTGTTAATCAGGTCTGTTGGTTTGTTGCTTACCATAGAATTGCAATCCTGGTTTCCCTCAATATTGGTCCTCTCCAATTTTCTGTTCTCAAGACACATAACAGTATACCTGCAAATACAACCTTATTATTCTCCCTATCATTGCTGGATTCAGGTGGGGCCTGGTATGATAGTAACAGTCCTAGTCTAAAATACCATCCTTCTCTCTCCTTACCTGTAGTTTACTTTAGCATGTTGTTTTTGAAATAGGTTCTCATGTAGCGTGCACTGCCTCAAACTCAAACATCCTCCTCTCAGCCTTCGAAGGACAAGGAGATCATCTTAGGCCTTCTGCATGCCCAGCTAGTAGTTTTTATTACTAAATGGTTTGTAGTTTGTTTTAAGCCGTTAGCCAACTTCCAGCTGCCAGATGTAGTTGATTTGATTGTGTGTCTAGTTTTGTTGTTAACTTTGGGAAGAGGCCTATTGAGCTCTTCAGTAATGCTGCATTTGCAGACCTTGCCTACTGTGTGACACTAAAGGTCAGACCCACGGCCCCCTGCTAGTGAAGTGCTTCACCACCGAGAGGACCCAACCAACTTTTTTGCCTTACACGTTTCTTCTGTACTCCCTATTTTGAAGACAAAAGATCTTACTCATATTGTTTTTGTTGGGTGGGTGAATGGCGTGGTGTATGTGCAACTATATGAAGATTTGTATGCCCAAGGATGTGAGCAGGAGCCAGAGAACTGTCTGCTATGTATGTAGGAGCATGCACATGCCGTGGTTCACATGTGGATGGCAAAGGAATTTAGTAGAATCTGTTCCCTCCTTCTGGGACTTTTATGTCAGAGTTCCAGAAACTGAACTCAGTTCATCAGACCTGGGTTGCGAGTGCTTTACCTACTGAACAGTCTTGTCAAGCAAGTTTTATTCTTTTTAATAAACATCCAATTTTCCTAGCATAGTTTATTAAAGAGACTTATTTCCCTTTTGTAGCTATTTTTTGCCCTTTGTAAAAATTAGTTGACCATATTTTAAAATTTATTTCTGGGCTCTATTTACTGGGCTCTCCCCCCTCTTTCTCTTCCCCCCTTTCATTTTTAAAAATATTTATGTATTTGTGTGTGTGAGTGTGTGCGCATCTGAGCTGTGGCACAGATGTGGAGGTCTACGGACAACTTACTGAATTGGTTCTCTCCTGCCATGTGGGTCCTGATGATCAAACTCCCCTGCTCAGGTGTTGACAGCAAGTGCCTTTACCCACTGAGTTATCTGGTTAGCCCACACGATTTGGATTACTTAAATCAGAAAGTGTGGTGTCTCCAACATATTAAGTATCAATTTTAAAGTTTTGTACATATAAAATGTGAAAAAAAAAAAAACTATGTTAGACTACTAACTGATATATTAATTAGTAGGCCCATTTTTTTCCACCAGAAGTGTAGAATTATGTGATTGTTTATAAACTCGCACTTGATTTTCTCTTACAGTGGAATTTTTATACATTTCTGTTAAAAGTTGTTCATCAAAAAACCTTCCATGTTCTCACAAATGACTGTTTTTGGCAATTAACAAATGAAGAATATGAACAAAGTAGGAAGAGTTTATGGAATTTTTAGGTTTATACATTAAACGAGTTTAAATAACTCTTTGTTGCCCATTTTGGAAATATACCATAAAGGATACTTCCTTAAAATAATGAGGAATTGTATCATTGGAAGGCCATGTCCTTAGTTTTTTAAAAAAGAAGAAACTAAATACCTTGGCTTAGTCACAATCTCCATTTCAAAGGTTCTTTAGACTAAAAGTTTATTCTTTGCTTAAGTGACTTCTCTGCAGCCATACTTAGGAGTTCATCTAGGTTATAAACCATATCTCTGGTTTTCCATGCTGTTCCAGATTGGGTGAAGCAAGCATCAAAAGTACCGGAGGGAAAGGCAGTAGCTTAGCGCTTAGGATTATTATCCTTTATCTCTAGATGCGGATATTTGAAGAAATGCAAGTGCTGAATGAGAGCCTGGAGAGGGCATCCACTTACACCTCTTAGGATTGACTGAATAGAGCGTGGTCTATTTAGTGTACTTTTGATGTTGTTGCCAGTCTTTTTCAAATGTACACGTGACACTATCTGAAGAAATACTAGAAACACCTGGTAAACATTTTTCTCCTATCTATTGTTAAGCTATATTCAGCCGATTGCATTTTCAGGCTTGGTTTTCTGCCTAGTATCAATGATAATCAGGTTACATATAGAGTGTATGTGAGCTGCTGACTTTGCTAGGCCAGCCTGTGTAAGTGGGTAGGACTGCTAATGGACAGCTTACTGTGTGAGACTTGAAGGGAATGCTTGTTTTAGACCGCTATACTACAGGTTCAAAAATGCTGTCCTCTCCCTGTCCATTTGGAGTCCTGATGATTTTACTATGTGATTAATAATACAGCTTTTGTGAAGAAACAAATGGTTAGTCCCTTTTTTCCTAAGTAGCGAATTAAGAGTACAGGGCACACAGATCTCCCCTAACATTGTTACCGTTTTGTTTCTGGTGTGTTTAAAGAATATAGCAATAGTAAGGCAGTACTGCACAACTCACTTCCTTCTTTGTACTTACAGTCTTTGAGACCAGTCAAATGTAGCCCATACTGACCTCAAACTTACTTTGTATCCGAGGATCACCTTGAACTTTTCATCCTCCTGCCTCTCCTTCCCATGCGCTCGGACTGTAGGGATGCACCAGCGTGCCCTACTTTCTTTTCTAGTTTTCTCTGTGTTCCATGATTTTGTAATCTAGTCTGTCTTTCTCATGAGCTAAGAAGAATTCAGTTATCAATCGTAAATGAATAGGCAAGAATGATAGAAAGAAGCTTAACCACCCAGATTTCTTCTAGGACAGGGCAGATAGCCATCTCTTCTTTCTACAGACTCGACTGTAAGACTTCTTCGCATTCTGGATGCCCAGTCATGAACATGCAGCACAGTTTATTTATATTTTATTTATATTTGGAAATGAATAGCTCCGTTCTACAGTAAAAACTAGTCTCTTTCTTAGTGGTAAAATCAGTCACATGGATTTGGTGGTATAGCTAAGTGAAATGCATGCTTAGCACGTAGGGGCTTGTGTTCAGTCCTAAGTACTGATAAAAATAAAACCCAAATTCACCCAAATATGTGGATTCCCAAGAAGCAGAATTCCTTTAATCCTCTGTTGGTTTTGTAAGTCTTGAACTATTATAAAGGACAGATTTTAGAGGAGGGGGAGAAAGATGCTTAAAAGAGGAAAAGAAAGAACTTGGTGATGAACCATGTTTTTTAGTGCTTATGTTCAGCACTGGGCTCAAGCCCCAGCTCTGGAAAAAAGTAATAAAGGAAAAGATCGGGGGACTAGAGAGAAGACCGGGGAAGGAGACTGAAAGTTAAACTACATTGGCGAAATCTGGCAAGGCAGAGATTGTCCCTTAATAAAGTGAGCCAAGTGCATTTCTGAGCTCATCACAAGTGGAGTCCTCAGATAGCATCCCTGCCAGAACTCATGAACTAGTCATGATGGAACAAAACAAAATGTAGGTTATAGCTGAAATGGCTCCCTTTAACTTTTTGCTCTTTTAATAAGGAGGGCTGAAGAGATAGCCCAGCAGTTAAGAGCATATACTGCTCTTACAGAGGACCTGCATTTGGATCTCAGCACTCATATCAGGGCAGCTTAGAACTGATCTGTAATTCAAGATCCAGGGAATCTATCACCTTCTTCTGACCTCTGGAGGCACCTGCACGCATGGATACCTGCATACCTACACATTAAAAGTGGCTTTTTCCCCCTTTTTTTGAGACAGGAATTGGCTGTGTAGCCCTGCCTCTTCTGGAACTCATTCTGTAGAACAGGCTGGCCTCAAACTTACAGATATATGCTTGCCTTTGCAAGTGCTGGGATTAAAGGCCCGCACCACCATCCAAATTTTTTTAATCTTAAAAAATATAGTAAAGGTCTTGAAGGTGTAGTTCAAATTCATTTTGTAGCTCAGGTTTTCCTGAAACTCATTATCCCATCCTTCTGAGTGCTGGGCTTACAGGCATGTCACCACACCCCCATATTCAGTTTTTAAACCATTATGTTTTATGTTTATGAGTGTTTAGCCTATATGTATGACTCTGTGTGTAGTGCCTGTGGAGGCCAGAAGATTGTGTTGTATCCCCTGGACTGAAGATACAGACAGTTGTGGTCTTCCGTGTTAGTGTTGCAGCTCTAATGTGGTTTCCCTGTGTTCTTCACCACCAAGCCATTGGCCCAGCCCTTAATTAGGAATCCAGATTCTTGAATGCAGTCTAGTTACCAGCTTTGTTATAGGCATGCTTGTTTTAGTAAGGCACTGTCAACACATGAACTCCAGTGGTCTTTTTTCTCTTACCTTACACAGAGACTCTTACAACATGGAAATTACAAAAGGCTTATGAAATATGTTGCTAACTTAGAAAAATAGAGGGAACCAGAAAATACAGGGTACTGGTTATTTTGTAACTTTGTCTCATTTTGTTGTTTGTTCCCAGTTACTGTCTTTTAAAAAGTACAAGTAAGCAAGTAAGAGGGGTTCACAGGCAGCCTTCATCTTGCCCCTCCCCTCTCTTCTCCCAACTACTGAGCTACACCATCCCTTCCCAGGAATCTTCTATTCAGACACATTGGGACTGAGGGATGGCTCAGTGGATGGAGCACTTGCTGAAGAGCTTGCTGAAGGTCCATTGAAGTCACATCCCAGCAGCTACGTAAGAGCTGGACATGGTGGCACAGTCCTATAACCCCAGCACTGACTGCATAGAAGCGGGCAGATCTTGGAGGTTTTCTGCCCCAGGGTAGCCGGTCAGTAATCTCCAGGCCTCAATAAAAGACTGTGTCTCAATAAATATGGTTGAGATGAACGGAAGTGGGTAACTGAAGTTGACTTCTGGTCTCCACTTGCAAGGCGAATGACCACACATATACGCACTCAAAAACAAAGGCACGATGTGTCTCCACCACGGACTTCAGATGAAAAGACATAAGGGCACTTAGAAACCCCACAGGGTTCTTTAGGTAATAGAAAAATATATTTAGAACACAAAGCAAGACAGATGTTTACAAAAATAACACTTTTTAAAAGATAGCTAGCCTTTCATTAAAGATAGATACTATATAAAACGGGCAGATTTATTGTTAAGTCACTGTGTTGATGTGTAAATTTTTATGCAGCTATGACCTGTCTTTGTATTCATCTTTAAAAATGTAATTACATTTTTATTTACTCTGCACACATGCATGTGTGCGTGAACATGTGTCTTCACATGTGACATGTCACAAATGTGGAGATCAGGTGACAGCCTGTGGGAATCAGTTCTCTCTTCTCTGACCATCATGTGGGTCGTGGGAACCATCGTCAGGACATTAGGCTTGTCTGGCCTAGCAGGTGCCCCTACCTGCTGAACCATCTTGTCCACACATCTTTTTGTTGTTTATTTTCTCTGGTACTTAAAAGTTGCACATATTAAGGTCAAGTGTGTTGTGTACACCTGTAATCTTAGCTCGCAGG
Source organism: Psammomys obesus (assembly GCF_907164565.1). Taxonomy (NCBI): domain Eukaryota; kingdom Metazoa; phylum Chordata; class Mammalia; order Rodentia; family Muridae; genus Psammomys; species Psammomys obesus. The sequence goes on along the minus strand of NW_026592890.1, from coordinate 23,311,104 downwards.
AGACTGCTGCAGTAATATTAGAATTCAGAGGCAGCCCAGGGCTGCGGAGTGGTTTGAGGCTAGCCTGGGCAAGGTAGGGAATGTCTGAGAACAACAAACATTTTTACATAATGAAATATTATTAGCTGAATATGGTGTTTGGATACATGTCAGTATGAAGTCTTTAGCTCGGTTTAAATAGATCTCACATGTACATTAATCTTTTGTTTCTGGTAACAATATTCAGAATCATGTGTAGCTCTTTGAAGCGCTGCGGTTTGTTATTTGGTCACCCTGCCGTGGAACAGCGCAGCAGAACTTCCTGCTCCTTCCCAGCTGTCACATTATGCACAGAGAGCTTTCCCACCCTTGTTTCTGAGGGTGCCTTCATCAGACTTCTCAAGATCATCTTCACCAAACAATAGGACTTTTAATTCACAACCACAACAGGTCTTCCAGCTTTCCTTCAGATTCACTGTAATCTCATCCCTAGAGAGTTCTGTCTTTAAGTCACCCTGTCATTGAGAGCATATGTGCTCTTTCAGAAGACTAGAGTTTGGTTCCCTACACCCATATTGGGCAGCTCACAGCTAACTACCTGTACCTCCAGGGAATCTAATTCCTCTGGCCTCTGGGCACATGCACTCACATGTACATACACATATGTACACATAATCAAAAAGAAAATCCTTTTTTTTAAAAAAATCCCAGCACTAGGGAGCTGAGGGTTCAAAGAGCTCTGAGGGGGAGACTCAGCTTGGGATATATAGTGAGTCCCTGTTGCAGTTGGCATCATTCTGGACAAATTGCTCGGTTAGTCTCCTGTTTTTGTTATTTGTTTCCCTTTTTTTAGTGGGGGTGGGGAACTTGTGTATAGTTGGTTTAGTGTATGTAGGAGGGACGTAGGGGTCTAGTGAGTACTGGGATCAACCCCCAGACATTGCATAAACTAGGCAAGGCTCCATTAGTGAACTAACCAGATCCTATTTGTGGTGTTTTAACCATACAAATTCAGACTTTTATAATAATGCTATTTTCCTTGGTGTTTCATAAGCTTTATGAGGGATGGGATTATGTTTTTTCCATTATTTTAAATGATTTCATATTTAGCACTGTTGTCTTATAGATGCTTGGTAAACAATACATGAGTCTTCCAAAGCTGGGAGGTGGGGGAATATCCAGCCTCAGGCCATTTATAGATAAGCATTAAATAAACAGCAAAAGGCCAAACATGAGTTTGCAATCAAGTAGCTCAGTGGTTCAGACAAAAACATGACAGTCCTTCCCCCACCCCCTTTTTGGTCAGGTAAGTTAAAGCGATCTTATAATGATTTTATTTAATTATGTATATGAGTGTTTTGCCTCTATGTGTGTGTGCATGTATGTGTGTGTGTACTTTGGGTCTCCTGGAACTGGAGTTATAGACTGCTATGAGCCACTATGTGGGTGAGGGGACCAAATCTGGGTCTTCTAGAAGAGCAGCCAGTGCTCCCAAATGCTGAGCCATCTCTCCAGCCCCAGGAGTCATGAAGCACAGGCTGGCTTCACTTTCTGTGTAGCTGAGGATGACTTTCTAACCCTCCTGCCTCGACCTCTCTAATTCTGGGATTGCTAGATTGCCTTCCACACTTAACTCAGGAAAAACGTTGGCAGGCACCCACACTCGAGCTCAGTATTCTAAATGTAGTGGGGAGATAATGTCCACCTGTTTGCTTGTTCTTACTGTGCTAGAGGGTCTGCTGCTCACTGGGCAAGGATGTGCGCTCCCAGCCATCTGTGGTCACACCCTAGCCCATCGTTTCCTGCTAGGCCTTGTCAGAACTCCAGGGTAGCCATGAAACAAGAAGAGAAATCATCGCCAGCTGAGTAAATCTACAAGGTCCTTTTTCACATAGATAAACTACTAGCTAAAGGAGAGGGGAAGAGCCTTTCCCCTCGATCCTCACTCAATTAGAGAGGATCAGATGTAATCATGGTTGTGTCAAAAGTTCAAAAGGGAAAATGGAAGGTAAAATGAGCTGAGTTGGCTCCCTTCCCTCAACATTGTACCTGTAAGCTTGATATGTTGTTTCAGAGATTAACTTTACAGACTTCCGTACCCAGAAGGATGAAAATTCTTGGGGACCTCTTTTCACAGGCTTGATCTTAACATACTGAATAAAGAGAGCAGTTAATCCCTTTTGTAAAGTAATTTGAGAGGAGGGAATTCAGAGTGTAAAATCTCACCTGCAGAAAATACTCAGCTCTGTAAAGACCTTTCTATCTTTAGACACTTACAAAGACTTAATATTTTAATGCGGAAGGGTGAACTGGTTAAGAAGCCAATGGGTGAAATTAGAGAGAAGTAATCCAGTGCTTTCTTTCTGGGAATTATCATCCTGCTCTCCAGGGGACCTGATCTTTTTTTTTTTCTTCTTCTTCTGAGGAATGAGAATGCTCCTGTATAGCAAGCCAGCATGTCTAAATACAAGTTTGACTTTTAGTATAATAAGAGTCTTGTTAGGTCCAATTTTGCTCCTGGTCATTAATACAATGAACAAATGTTGTGGTTACCTGGGAAAGAAAACTCAAGTGCTTTTAAACCTCTTCTGAGATTTGGTTTCATGCTTGAAACCTATACGCTGTTCTGCCCACTAGCGTCTGTAGTAGGTTCCACGCTCTTAAGCTGTACAACATAGAAGTTAATACACTTTGGAAAAAATTGACACCACTACAAAATGAACTTAGGGTTCTGAATAGAAAGCCTTTCTTCTGCTGACTGACAGCTCTTTACTGGCAGCATTAAGGTTAGCAAATGAGCAGAGATTTCGTAGCAGTGCATGGTGTCTTGATCTACAAAACAGAAAATGTGTTTTTTCTCCTGATGGTTTTAACTTTTTTTTTCCTTAGCTTTAAAACAGTTTACAAATTCTCCAAGTGCAAATATTGAATTAAGAACAAAATTCACCAAAGAGAGTAGGTAGCATTAAGTAGAATTTTGATAGAGCTTGGCTTTTGCTGCATGAAAGAATTTCTGGGCTCTGCAGACTTTGTGACAGGATCTTTGGAACCCAGGCTGGCCTTACATTTGATATCCTACTTCACTTCTGGTCTACAAGGACTATATGATTTCATATGCATATTAAAATATTTTCTTCTGCTAACGTTTTTAATCCTAAAACACTTCTAAGAGTTTTAGTGGCCTTTCTATATAGCCCCGGCCAATCATGACCTTCTTGTTATTGGGTCAGGCATAGTGGCACACACCTTTAATCTCTAAATGCTTTTAGGAGGCAGAGACAGGCAGATATCTGTGAATTCAAAGGCTAACCTGGTCTACGTAGTAAGTTTCAGGATAACCAGGGCTACATAGAAGTCTTATCTCAACCTCCTCCCCCACCCCAATGCCCAGGCAGCCCCCAAAAGTTGGCAGAAATAGCAACAAGTAGCCTTTTCAGTCCAGAAACTATGTGTTGCATTATGACTAACCTCAGCATTCTAAACATCGTGTTTTCAGTTCTTAAATCCTATAAAGATCTGGCTCTGTTAGCCTAGTTTACCTACTATAATTTAACTTTAACCTCACTAGGTGAAGAACATATTCTTCCACTGAGCTATGGCCCTTCATAACCATTTGTAAAGATGTGTATAAATCTAGTTATGTGTAAATGAGTTCAATGCCCAGAGAGACCAAAAGAAGGTATTGGATTGCTTGGAGCCTCATTACAGGTGATTGTGAGCCATCCAGCTTGGTTGCTGAGAACTGAACTTGAGTCCTGTGAGAGTAATACTTGCTCTTAGCTGCTGAGCCATCTCTCCAGCTCCCTTATTGCCTTTTTTATGTTGGGGTGGGGGCTGTTTGTTTTGTTTGACTGGTTTTTGTTGTTGTTGTTGTTATTGTTATGTTTTTTGTTTTTTTCAAGACAGGATTTCTCTGTATGGCTCTGGCTGTCCTAGAACTCACTCTGTAGAAAGGGCTGGCCTCCAACTAAATGAGATCTGCCTGCTTCTGCCTCCCAAGTCCTGGGATTAAAGCGCCACCATGCACAGCTTCTTAATTTTCTACTAGTGATACAGAAGATACACTTTCTCTGGCCTTTTTTTGGCATTTTTAAAGAAACCAATTAAGGGTAATATTTAAGGTTCAGAGAGATGGCTCAGCAAATAAAAAGGCATGCCATGCAAGCCTGATGACATGAATTCAGCCTCCTAGAACCCATGCTAAAAAGTTGAATGACATGGTGGCAGGCTTCTATAATCCCAACAATTTCTACAGCAAAATGAGAGGTGGAGCCAGAAGAATCTCTCAGAACTTGCAGACCAGACAGCCAGGAATACACATCTTAGTAGGCAGAACAAGAGACCCTACTTCAGAACAGGGTAGACAGAAAGAACCAGCTAGAATGTTGTGCTTAGACCTCCACAATACACTCTCTCACACACGCTGTCTCTCTTGCAAGATCAATGAATTTCAAAGGAAAAAAAAAACAAAAACAAAGGAAGTTGTAGTTTTGGACTAGAGGTATGGCTCAGCTTAGTGTGCAGAGCTGTTGATTTAGTCCCCAGCACTGCAAAAAAAAGTAACCACCTGGCCAGGGCAGGATGTTAGCAGGTTCAAGGCCTGCTGGACTACACAATTGGTGGTACTCAAGGCTTAGCCTGGGTAACTTAGTGGATCCTGTCTCAAAATTAACTAAAAGGAGGGCTGGGGACAGTGGTAATGTGCCTTGTAAGGTGACCACGTTTGTCATGTTATCAATGTGGCAGATATCTTCCTTTCTGAATGCCTTAATGTGCTTCAACTTAGGAGTAACTGTTTTGGTTTCAGACAAATCTTCCTATATTCAAGCTGAAGGAATCTACTGTTAGAAGAAGATACAGTGACTTTGAGTGGCTTCGAAGTGAACTAGAAAGAGAGAGCAAGGTAAGAATTATTTATAATGGAGCTATTCTTTTATGACTTACAATGTAACTTTAAAGCAAAACATGGACAGTTCTAGCTTAAGATCTCCAGAGCATATTTTCAGTCAATGTAGGTCTTACTGCACATGGGTCCATTTCATGCTGTGCTCTGAGAGAAGAGGAATAGTCATCCTCTTTGTTTCAGAAGAGCTCTTCCCTTTTCTGCTCAGTAGTGCAATTGAGCCTTTGCTCATTGACATTTGAATAACATTTCTCAGCCTTGTGTTCTTCCTTCCTCATCCTCAGTGTCAGTACATTTTTCAGTTTTGTTTGACTCATGGTATTTTTTTTTTTTATTATCCCACATGTATGTATAAGTTTCATAAAATGATGACCTTATTGTTTGACACAATGATATTCTTCAGATAAGCTTGTGGGTGGGTATAGGTGACTGACATACATGTGTGCGCTCACATGAAGACCAGAGGTTGACTTCATTTGTTTTCCTCTATCACTTTCCACCTTAGGTCTCTCACTGAACCTGGAGTTTGACATTTCATCTAAGCTGGCTGGCTAGCAAGCCCCGCCAGATCCACTTCATGCAGCCCCAAGTTCTGAGGCTGTAGGCGCTGTTATTCCAGGTTTAATATGGGGGCTAGGAATCTGAACTCAGGTTCTCATGCTACACGCCAGCCCTCAGAATGGCCTCTATGTAGCTGAAGATGACACTGACCTCTTTGTCTCCTCTCTACCTCCTGAGTACTGGAGTACAGCCATGTGTCATTGCCCCGAGTCACATCTGGTGTTGGGGATCAAGTCCAGGGCATTGTGTGTATGAGGGGTTCACTCTACAAACTGAGCTAGATTTTACAAACCCCAGCCTAGATTTTCAGTGGTGACCATGATCCACTATTGCGTTGCTGGGGTATACCTTGCTAAGAATTGCCTTCTCTTAGAAGAAAAATTTATAAAAGTTGTTTTATAAATAGAATATAGTAGAAAGAAGTTGACTTCAATAGACTGTGTTATTTTCTGAAGCTCTGTAAAATAGAAAATGGAAAGAAAACAACTTTAGCCAAGTAAAGATGGCCATATATGAGACAAGCATCATGCATAAGTCATAACATTCCTCAAAACTATCCAAATATCCATACTCCACAGAATATCAAACTACTCATGAATAGAGGAAGACTTACTAAACCTATGTAAGGAAAAGCCTGGAAGTGGGGGAGGAAGATAGGACGCAGAGGCAGTCCAGTGTGCAGTGTTTACATCTGATGACTGAATGACTCTGAACATGTGAAACTCACCCTGTTGTTCTAGGAGTCGCAGGTGAATAAATGAAGTTCTGACTAAATGAAGATCCCCTTTAAGGCAATCACATTCTATTAGACAAGTTGCAGTGGTGGAGACAAGGTAAAGGCCTTGCCTTAACAGTAGCACATTATCTCCTAACTTAATTATAATCCATAAAATTCTGATAGGAATCTCAACAGGAGGTCTCCATACACTAAGTTGATCGACACCTGAGCTTTAGAGTTCAAAAGTGGTTTACAGTATATTGAGGATGCATTATTTGTTCTGAATATCAAGAACATATTTTAAGGATGTAGCGGTTTAAGGGGGCTGGGGTGTATAGTCCAGTGACACTTATTCACAAGGCTTTAAGGTTGCTCTCCCACATCTGAGGAGCTTTACACATTGTATTGCCTTAGGGCTTTGCATACAGACTAGCAGAGTGTGATGAGTTTAAAAGTTTAGCCATGTTTTTATAGGAGACTAGTTTATAACACAGAGCATGATTGGAGACCAGGCGTGTATCTCAGTGGCAGAGTACATGTTTACCATGTACTAGGCCAATGTAATCTTTACCAAAACCACATAATAATACCCACCAATGGATAAGTGAACTTAGTAAAAGACTGAAAAATCTGGATGAGTATTAAGGAGTACAATATATGGCTGCTGCTATTTGCAGATAGAAGATCTAAGTGTATAAAAGTTGGAAATTAAACACACACACACACACACATACACACGTACATATACACATTAATCCAAGCGTGGTGGTGCACACCTTTAGTTCCAGAAGGTAGAAGCAGGAAAATCTCTTGAGTTCAGGGACAGCCAGGCCTGCATAGAGAAACCCTGTCTCAAAAAGCAAACGTGTGTGTGCATGTGTGTGTGTGTGTGTGTGTGTGTGTGTGTTAAAAAATCGAACAGTTTAGGAAAATAAAGAAAAATTTAATGTCCATAGAGAAGTATTTTGCTAGACTGCATTTTTTTTAACTTAGTTTATGTTACACTTGAATGTTTAGAATGATATACTTATTTTTACATTCATTGGTGTTTTTCTTGCATGTTTGCATGCATGAGGGTGTTGAATCCTCTGGAACTAGAACTGGACAGTTGTGAGCTACCGTGTGGGTGCTGGGAATTGAACCTGGGTCCCCTGGAAGAGTGGTCAGTGCTCTTAACCGCTGAGCATCTCTCTAGTCCCTGGAATGTTTAACAAATGTTTGCTGACTATATGCTTTTCTCCCCCAGCAACTGCTTTTTATTAAGAGATAATTTGCATGCTATACAATTGAGGTGACGTAATTCACCTAAAATGTTCAGAATTACACAGCCACAACCACAGTCAGTTTAGGAACTCATGATCAGCAATCACCCTTCTAAAAGAAACTTGCTAGGTATGGTAGATCATACCCGCAATTAATCCCAGCACTCAGGTAGCAGAGGAAGGATTGCTCCAAGTGACAGTCCAGAGCAACACAGCAAGACCATTTCCAGAAAAAAAGAAAGAAAAAGTAAATGAAACCCTGTGTTTCTGGGTAGTGATAACAGTTTCTTCCCAGCTCCTCCTCGCCTTCCCCTGAGTGATCATTGATGTACTTTATGGCCTTGCTTGTATAAATGGGAACACAGAACACCTAATGTTTTTATGTGTAGCTTCTCTCACTTTGCGTGTTTTCAAGCTTTTATTTTAACACATATCATACTTGTAAAGAAGATTTTGTGTGTATTTTGTTTTGCCTACATACATACACATATCTGGCACTTAGGAAGCCAGAGCAAGGTGTTAGGTTTGCTGGAGTTACGGATGGTTGGGAGCTGCTGTGTAGGTGGTAGGAACAGAACCTGGGTTCTCTACAGGAGCTGCATGTGCTTTTAACTGCTGAACTACCTCTCTAGCCCCTTTATTTATTTACTTACTTGTTTGTTTATGTTTCTTTTTTTTTTAAGACAGGGTTTTTCTTTGTAGTGTTGGCTGTCCTGGACTCACATTGTAGACCATGCTACCCTTGAACTCACAGAGATCCACCTGCATCTACCTCCCATAGTGCTGGGATTAAAGGCGTGCACCACCTCACTTGGCCCCTGTATTTATAAATAATAGCCTGTTGTATAGAAATACCACTTTTATTTGTCCAATTGTTTTCTAAGATTTATTTATTATTTTATGTGTATGGTTATTTAGCTGTGTATATTTGTGCAAGTGTATGTGGTTAAATGTGCTCTGTGTGTGTGTGTGTGTGTGCAGTGTGCAGAGAGACTAGAGGTGTCAGTTGTCCTGAAACTGGAATTACAGACAGCTGTGAGCTGTGGATTCTGGAAATGGAACCTGGGTCCTCTGGAAGAACAGTCAGTACCCTCAGCCACTGAGCCATTTCTCCAGCCCCCATTATTTTTCTTCATTTGCTGTCCTAGAAATGGAAGCCAGGGCCTCACACATTAGAAGAATGCCCTTTCACAAAGATAGATTCCTATCTCTATCAATTCATCATTTGATAGACATTTAGGTTGCTACTGTTCTTGAATAAACACCTTGGATTATGTTGCTGAATTGCATAACAACTTTTTTTTATTACACATGGTTATGTATGAGTGTAGTCATGAGTGCCACAGAGGTCATAGGACAGCTTTTAGGAGTGAGTTCTTCTTTCACCATGTAGATGAAAGGAAACTCAGATCATCAGGCCGGCAGCCTCTACCTCCTGATTCGTCTTGTCAGCTCACAGCTGCTCCTGCTCTCCTTGAGAGCAAAATCAGACTAGCCTCCAGCTCACCTTGTGGCCCAGATTGGCCTTTCAGCTCCTGAGTACAATCTGTCCTCTTCGCTTATCATCCCGTGTAAAACTGCACGTGCGCCAGTACATATGTAAGTACACACGGACTGTAGATGTGCACCATTACATCTGTATAGTAACACACGGACTGTAGATGTGCACCAGTGTGTTTGTGGCATTTCCCATTCCTGCCGGCAGTGTGAGCATTCTGCGTCTCTCCATGTCCGTGTCTGTACTTCCTATTCTTACCCTTGTTTATTACAGATGGAGTAGTATCATTGCGCTTTTGGTTTTCATTTGGTGGCTAATATTGCTGCTGACCTTTTTAAAAAGCCTGTTTAATTGGGTTGCCTTTTTATTACAGTATTCTAAAATGTAAAAAAACACTTCCTAATTTTCTGAGAAAGCACCAGATTGATTTCCAAAGTGGTTGTACAAGGTTACATTCCCACCAGCAATGAAGGAGGGTTCCCCTTTCTCCACATCCTCTCCAGCATGTGTTGTCACTTGAGTTTTTGACCTTAGCCATTCTGGTGGGTGTGAGGTGAAATCTCAGGGTCCGTTTTGTATTTCATGGTTGATTTGTATTTCCATGATGACTAAGGATGTTGACTCCAACCAAGGACCATGCATGGAGAGGACCTAGACCCCCTGTTCAAAGGAAGCCAATTGGCTGCTCAGTTTCCAAGTGGGTTCCCTAGCAGAGACAGAGGCTGTCTCTGACATGAACTCGGTGGCTGGCTCTTTGATCACTTCCCCCTGAGGGGGGATGCAGTCTTACTAGGCCACAATGGAAGATGATGCAGCCGACCTGAGACCTGATAGGCTAGGATCAGATAGAAGGGGAGGAGGTCCTCCACTACAAAGGGAATAGGGAAAGCGCATAGGGGGAGAAGAGAAGGGGCCTGAAGCGGGGATACAAAGTGAATAAATTGTAATAAATAAATATATTAATTAAATTAAATTAAAAAAAAAACCAATGGATCGAAATAGTAAAGTTAGAACTAAAATACAGCTAAAATTTCAACCTGAAAAAAAAAAAAGGTAAAAAGCAAACAAGCCAAGGTTCCTTATCATGTATCTGCTCCACAGTCTTTCTTTGTGGGCTATTTTACTTCGCACTTGTGGATCACATAAGTATCTTGGGAGTCCAGCCTTTTTGGAAATTTCACTCCCATTATTGCTAAGAGCAGCGCATGTGGGTTGTTCCGTTATTTATTTGTACTTTAGGCCTAAGCTGGAAACTAAGTGACATTCAGTGTCTGCGTTTGTCTTCATGGCTTGAATTTTTGGCTTTTGTCTTAACATACTTTAGCTTTCAGCCTTATACTCACCAGACGCCCTCCTTTTACTCACAGGCATGAACAGGTTTCCATTCACAGGTTTCGATGGAGGAAGTATTTGTGCCAGACAGGGTTTCATGCAGTCCAGGTTGGCCTCAAACTCCCTGTTACCCAAAGATAACCTTGAGGTCTTCCCTCAACATGCACCTCTGCATGTTGCACAGAGCCCCAGGCCCAGTTCCCACACTGCACAAACCCAGCGTGGTGGCACACACAGGTAGTCCCAGCACAGGAGGACCAGACCCATAAGGTCATTCTTAGCTACAAAATGAATACCCTGGGCTGGCTACCTGAGACCCTGTCTCAAAAAGAAAGGACTTCTAATGAAATCTTTAAAATGACTGGATATGATGCTGGTGAGATGCCTAACAGATAAAGGCACTTGCCTGATGACCTGAGTTCAATCTTGGGAGCTCACACAACGGAAAAGATCGGATTCCTGCAAGTTGTCCACATGTGCTCTTAGGTACTACACACCCAGGTACATATATACACAAAATAAAGAAATGAATACAGGGAGCAAAGTTTTCTTAGTTTCTTTGATATTTAAGGGGGTCTTTGCTAGATAAGCCATTCATGACTTTTGTAGGTTATTAAACCTGTTGCCTGTAACAGTCTTAGGTTCTAATGGCTGTTTTGACCAGTTAGGAGGAATATGTATAGATTGAAAACAGCATAAACATGGTGGCTAAGCCTATATAATCTCAGGTAGAGGCAGGGGGGTCATAAATGCAGGATTATCCTCAGCTACATAACAGGTGCAAGGGTAGCCTGGGCTATATGAGACCTTATCTCAAAAACAGAGAGCAAAGCAAAGTAACCTTATCTGTGTATTTTATCTTGGATTAAAGTTGATTGTTTAGTATATTGATTCTAATGTTACTGGTTTGTGGGGGCAGGGTGTTTTGTTTTGTTTTTAAATTTTATTTGTATGCCAGGGAAGGTGTCGGGTCCCTTGGAGCTGAAGCTACAAGAGTTGTGAGCTGCCAAGTGGTGCTGGGAATCAAACCTGGAAGAGCAGCCAGTGCTCTTAGCTGCTGAGCCATCTCTCCAGCTCCTTTCTTTTTTTCCTTTCATAGATTTTGTAAGTGGAGATGTTCTTCCCTTCCTGCTAGGTGGCACTGTTAGAACCTGTGGATCCTTCCACTGTGTGGGTCCAGGGCAGCCATGCTCGGGCGATGGACTGGCACTGGCGCTTCACCGCAGAGCGTTTTCTGGGTTGGCAGCATCACGGATTCACTTTGTTCCTACTGTCGTAGGTGGTGGTCCCTCCGCTCCCTGGGAAAGCGTTTTTGCGGCAGCTCCCTTTTAGAGGGGACGACGGGATATTTGATGACAGTTTCATCGAGGAGAGGAAACAAGGGCTGGAGCAGTTTATAAACAAGTAAGTTCTTTCTGTCCCTCAGGGTGGAGGTCAGTGCTGTGAGGCATCAGCTGACTAGTCAGCCCTCATTGATTTAGTACTTTATTGTGTGTATTTGGATGTTTTGCCTGCATGTGTGTCTGTGCCCATGCATGCTGGGAATCAGCCCCAGGTCCTCTATGAGAGCAGGCAGTGCTCTTAATTGCTGAGCCATCTCCAGCCCTGACTGCTTGTCATTTAAATGTTAAGCTAAATCCATGCTGCCTTTCCTTTTGGCCATTTCCTGACTTCTGAGCCATCTAAACAAAGTGAAAATGTCTCTAAGTTGGACAGCCTGTGGTAAATGCCAATACTCTTAAGTGGCTGACGTGAGGGAGTCTATGTTGACCTAAGTTTTTTATTTGTTGTTCTTGGATAATTTATGCAAATTGCATTTAAAATTGCATCATTCAGAAAATATTTTTACTCATGATTCTGATTTAAGGTATGTTCTCATGTGAATAATAAAATGCACAATATATTTGCAATCATTTTATTTGATTGCAGGTAGCAATATTATCAGCATGTTTTATGTAAAATTGTACATAAAAATTGTTTTCATGACAAAATGTTTTTTTTAAATGTAAGAAAATTTAGGATTGTTTGTATTTTAGTAACTGTTGGTTGCTAAGTTCAAACCAGTATTACATCTTTCCATCCCTTTTCTTTTTCTCTCTTTCTCTCTTTCTCCCTTTAAGAAAGGAAGCTTTCGGTGGCCTGCGCTAGGAAAGCTGACTGGAAGTGTTGCAGGTCGCACTCAGCTGGGGCTGCAGGGAGCAGGAGGAAGGGGAGAGTGAGACAGCCAGATAGATGGATGGACAGATGTTCAGACACTGCTCATTGTCCCTGAACTGGGCTGTAGCAGTCCTCCAGTCTTAGCCTTTTGAGTAGCTGAGCTGCAGGCGTTGGACTGTGCCCACTGTAATTATGTTAGTGAAATCTCAGACAGCGAGGCTGTGTGAGCACACAGGGATTTGTAACAATTTGCTGTCTGTGAGAGGTAAACAAAAGCCTCTAACTGGGGCATCTACCGTAGCAGCACACAACCTTCATGTGTGGCTGTGGTTTTCTTTTTGGCAGAGGGTGTACACAAGGTCTCACTGTGTAGCCCAGGCTGGCCTTGAGCCCTCCACAAGGTGCTGAGATGACAGGTGTTCACCACAGGCCCCTGCACTTACCTTTCTGTGGACACATACTCAGAGAAAGAAAGCAAAGCTAAACTAGGTCTGAAACACAAGTCTGACTGCCAGTTACAGAGGAAAACTTAGGTGGGGAAGGGGAGAGAAAGAGAGAAAAGCAGAACACCTAAACATTGGTGTGTTTCTTCCTGTTTATTATGGAGCTTCCTGTATTTCTAACTTAAAATCTATCCCTGTTATATTTTGTTTTATCTCTTTATATTTGCCCAAACTGGCCTCAAACAAAGAGCCTCCCTTCTTAGCCTCTGCTGTTCTGGGATTACAGGCAAGGGCTAACATTCCTGGTTTAGATCCTGTATGTTTAAAATAGATTATTAAAATCCAGTGAACTATTTCACATGGAACAATAAAATGTAAGTGTCTTAGGCAGGTACCAACTAATTAAGCTAATTAGATACGCATTCCAGAAACTACAGAGTTTTAAGTCATTTTTATTTTCTTATGATTACATTTGTGTATAAGTGTGTGCCTGTGTGTGCGTGCACATGCACACATGTAAAGCATAGGAGATAATTGGCGGAGTCATTGCTTTCCTTCCACCATTTGAGGTCCTGGGGGTCGAACTTAGGACAGCAGAGTTGGCCAAAAGTACCCTTGCTTGCTGAGCCATCTCACAGTTTCTAAAATGTCTTTTAAATCACTTCTATGAACCAAAAGAAAAGACCATTATTTGATAGCACAGCTTATGAGTAGTTCAGAATAATGCTTGCATTTAATAAATAGTACAAATCTCCTAACCTTAAAATGTGTGTGTTTTGACCCCATCCTACCACTAGTAAACATCCTACCATTAGTAAACAATGGACTAGAAAATTGTTTTTGTTCTTTTTTTCCAGGGTCGCTGGTCATCCTCTGGCCCAGAATGAACGTTGTCTTCACATGTTTTTGCAGGATGAGACAATAGATAAAAGCTATACTCCGTCTAAAATAAGACATGCCTGAGTTTGGCAGGAAGAAGCAGAATGAGGCCATTACTGACCCCCCACACACTGAAGACATTGTAACTAACATAGCATGCTGCACAGACACTGCTGTAACACGCCCCGGCTCGACTAACGCTCACACGCTCCCCTTTCATTCGGTTTTGTTTGGCAGTTGACAAGAAGTTAATTTGCTTTAGTGAAAACTCCCTTGCTTCAGCCTCTAAGTAGCTCTTCCCTGCTGTGTCCATGCGCACACTGTGATGTCACGAGCCCGTAGAACCTGCAGTGTCCTGACTAAAGTTGCCAACTTGGTCTTATTTGCAGTTTCTGTGTCGTTTGCTTCTTGAATCTGATTGACTAGACTATTTCTCCCCCACCCCATGTGTGATGTCACCACTTGGTCCTAATTTATGTGCAGGAGCATGACACCATTTGTCTCCAGCGCCACACATACAAGGTATACTTTGTGTGCAGAACGTGTCTTCCTTCTGGCCTGTAATCCCCTTCACATGGAAGATTAATGAGGGAAATCTTTATATTCTGTATAAAAACAAAATCAAATTTATATACTAAAATCATTTGTCTAAAAATTTAAGTTGTTTTCAAATAAAAGTTGAAATGCATTTCTGGTGTGCACTGATTGCACGGCCTCCAGAGCCTGTCCTTTCTCTGTCCTTTATACTTACCTTCCCTACTGAAAAGGATTCTATACTAATTATACACTTTCATTCCCGTAACCCCATTCCTCTTTAAAGGCCAGTGATAGCAAGTACGCCAGCACCTTTTGAATGGGGCATTTGCTTTAAACAGCAGCAGAGTGAAGCCCTGGGAAAGCTTCCGCAAGGCCCGCTGCCTTGTTGGGAAGGACTGTGTTTGAGAACAGCTTTGTTTCCAGTCACTCCGTCACAGCCTTTGAGATGTCAGTGTCAAGCCTCCTGTTCTCAGCAGCTGTTCCCCAAGCATCTGAACGACTTGCTGGAACTTAGTGAGGGTATAGTGGCAGCTATGAGCTCTCTAATTCTGCTAGTACTAGTGGCACACTTCATTCTTTTCGGAGAGAAGAGCACCTGATGACATAAATGACAAGACAAAACACACAACTTCTTGCTGCCTAACTTGTTCTGACCAGACCTATGCAACTGGAATATGAGGTTTCTGGTTTGATTCTGGACAGTAAGTGGTTTGGGACCCCATGTTGATTAGGTGTTAAGTTCTAGGAAGAGGGGATGTCGTCCTCCAACTCCAGAACATCCCTCTGGAGACAAGAGAGTAGCCCAGACTGACTTCAAACTCCTCCTGCCTCAGCCTCCCAAGTGCTGGAGTCGCAGGCATGTGCCAGCCCACGTGAACCTGCAGCAGTGTATTTAAGAGAAACAATCTTGGGATATCCACAAAGCAGACCGCAAAGGCGATGGAGAAGTCACAGCTGCAGGAAAAGGCCTCTTGTTGCTCAAAACAGTATCAACATTTCATAAAACCAGTTATTTGAACCACCACAAGATGTTCTAAAGCACTCGTGTGTGGTGGTGAGCACCTGTAATCCCAGGGGCCAGCAGATTATAGTGCCTTCCAGAGTTAATCTAGGCTGCATAGCGAAACTCAAAAACAGAAGAAAGGGGCTGGAGTTAGTGCCCAGCATGTAAGAGTGTGAACTGTGGGGCTGGATAGATGGCTCAGAGTTGCTGCTCTTGCAAAGGACCCTGATCCAGGTCCCTGTGCAGATCTGGGAGCTCACAACTGACCATAACTCCAGCTCCAGGGGATCCAAGACCCTCTTCTGGCCTCCAAGGACAGCTGCACTCCTATGTACAAACCCTCCTAGACACATGATTTAAAATAAAAACAAATTATCTTTTAAAAAGATACAAAGATTTAAACAAGGAGACTGGGAAGATGTCTCAGTGACAAAAGTGCTTGCTTGTTACCCAAGCATAAGGACCAGAGTTCAAATCCTAAGAACCCATTTAAAAGCCAGGTGGACATGTCGATGCTAATAATCCCAGCATGCAGGAAGTAAGCTTAGGGTTCATGTGAAATCCTGTGGGGAGGGGGGCGGCTGTGGAAAGTAGTCAAAGAGGACACCCAGCTTTGATGTAGGGTCAGCAGTTACAAACACCACACACAGGCAGGCAAAACAATAAAGATAACATAGAAATTTGATTTTAGTGAGCCAGAGAGAGCCCATCGAATCTGTCAGTTTTTGCTATACAAAAGAGAAGGGGTTGACACGCAGTGGCTCATGTAAAGGCGCCTGCTCCCAAGCCTGAGGTTCTAAGTTTGATCCTTGGGACCTACATGGTAGGAGAGAGCCCACTGCTACCCAGTGTCCTCTGCCCATGTGTTCACAGTGGCATGGTCATACCCGAACACACAAAATTAGATGTTAAAAAAATTCACAATGGAGCCGGCCATGGTGCACACATTTATTCCTGGCACACAGAGGCAGAGGCCAGCCTGGTCTCTCTATATCAGCTGCCGGCCCAGCCAGGACCCTGTCTCAAGGGAACACTGGCTCTGCTAAGTAGTTCCCGTATCAAAGTTCAACTAAGGGGTGCTTTTTTTTTTTTTTTGGCTATCACAGCTGAGAGGTGGAGTCTTGACAGGTGTGTCAGAGACACAACTAAATCTGCAATTCGTGGGACAGCCTCCCCCAACAGGAAAAAAGAAGCTCAGGTGTTTCCACTCAGTGGAATTCTCTTGATTGTGGTCCCTGAGGAGAAGGGGGTCATGTGCTTGAGGGTGGCTTTGCTCTCTGCTTATTGTCTATTCCAAGTAGTAGATGAAGACCCAATAGATTCCAAGTAATGGTAAAGGCTCAAGACTTACCAACGGAACACTGTATGTGGTTCCAAAGCCTTGCTTGGGTGGTTAATTGCAGGCGTAATTTTTTTTTTCAGGCGTACTTTTGTGGGCTACTTTACTGGGTTCTTACATCTACCATCCTTCTCTGTCCCAACCCCCTCCAACACTAGGCAAGCAAGAAAGAAGTTCAGAGGGAAAGGGGATGTAGAGCTCTCTGGATGACTTCCTGCTGATACTAAGGGCAGAGTATCTCCAGCAGTCCAGCAATGGCAGGCGCAGCAGCAGAGGGAGCAGCTGCCGCCGTGGGCCCTTAGAGGGCTCTCCCATTCATACCCTCTCCAAAGTCCCCAGAATTCAACCATCTGCAGCTGGCAAGGACCACGCCCCCTCCGAGAGAACCAGATAATCATAGTTGTGGACAGTCTGAAGCAGCCCCATATCCTGCTCCTGGCATTAAAACAATATTCACATACCGTAAGTGGGTTTTTAAAGAAACCAAAATTTTCACTACAGGTGATTGTAAGGAATTTCAGGCCTGGCCTGCTCAGTAATTCCTTGGGTCCACTTCTGCCTGCCTTGCTCAGTATCAGCAGGGCCTTTAATAACTCACAGGTCTGTTGGGGACGTGGTTTCAGAGGTTCCTGACAAGCTAATGTTTTGAGCATTTGTTTGAGCAGCTGTCAGCGTTGTCATTGTGGTTTTTGCATTTGCTTGTTTGTTTGGGTTGGGTAGGAGGACAGTAGAGACAGTAGAAGTGGCTCCCTGGCTGTCGAGAGGAAGACAGGAGGGGCTTGCTCTTGAAGGTTATTGGGCCAGCCTCTAATTTTAGGAGCCCTCTGCTCCCTGAGCCACTGCCATGTGGGTGGTCACTGCCACTGTGAGGTCTCTGCTACCACAACACCATTGTGCCCCCCTCAACGGTGACAACAGCCCCTGAAACCACAAATCAAAATAAAGTTATTTCTCTGATGTACTTCGGTCCTGCAGACACAAGAGTAATTAGCAGGATTAACTGTGAAAGTCGATAGAACCTCGGCTTCTGGGATATGGAGAAGCTTCCATGTTGTCACCTAATTCTGAGCCTAGATTTGACGCTCAGTTGTCAGAGTGTTGACCCAGCATTTGGGAAGTCCTGGAGTCCATCCTAGTAGCTGGCCTTAGAGCCATTTGCTGTGTAGCAAGTATAGTTGGCACTTGGCTTCTTGGGTGTTTTCCCACCAGGACCCTGTGGTTGTGACCTAGGTAATTTTGTTGTGTGCCACTCTGAAGGAATCTCCTCTCTCTGTAGGAGCAGAAGAAAAGCTTGTAAGGAGGCCCAAGGCCACTGGACCAGTACAGATAGATAGTTCACCATGCTGGGGCCTGAAGGTTACATAGTCAGCGTTTGCTAGCATTGACTACCACAGGGTATTGGAAAGGAGTTTGAAACTATTCTAAGATAGTGTCAGCCCCAGTGTTTTGAGTGTGCTCTCTCTCTGATTGTGTAGAACGCCATGCAGGTAGCATTCACCTTGACAGATGAAAAGACAGGCTCCCAAAGTTCATGAGCTGGGCTCAGGGTTACTCAGGATGGATGACTGAAGACGTCTGGATCAAAAGGTTCCCACACAACTGTACTTAGGACAGGGACGGTGGCTTTCCATTCAGCTGTTGGCAGAACAAAAGGCTTGGTTTCCAGGAAACATGTCCTATCTTGACTTATGGCCCTCAGTCTGCCTTGGTGGGGAAGGCACAGCGGTAACCAAACAAGAGGACAGGAATGCATGGGTTTGGATGTAGGTTTGGCCTCAAGTAAGTCAGGGGCCTTTTTTTTTTTTTTAAACGTCCCAGGAAATCCTGGAAAGGCTGGGCACTCAGCTGAAAGAGTCCCTGTGATGAATTTGGTCATATTTGAACCTCATTGACCAACTTCATCTTTTTGAGACACAGTCTTTCTGTGTAACAGCCCTTGGCTGTTCTGGAACTCACTCTGTAGACCAGGCTGGCCTTGAACACACAGAGGTCCACCTGCCTCTGCCTCTTGAGTGCTGGGATTAAAGGCTTGTGTCACCACACCTGGCTCAGCTTCATGTTTAAAATCAGGTAATTGAGAAAAAGGTATTATCAGATTTTGAGAAATTATTTTTGTTAATCTTAATGCATAGTGGGTGAAATTTCTCCCAGCCCTTGATCTGGAAGCTAGGAAGCCACTTTACAGCCCCAGTGGGCATTTAGAGCTGCCTTCACCACCAGAGGCGGTGCTGCGATGCAAATGGTCCTGTAAACTTGGCCAGTGACACCGACTACTGCAGAGGTGTGGGCAAGAGAGGGCGAACCCCAGCCCTTTCCTCAAAGCCAGGCTTGGGTCACTGTCAGTCAAAACCTACCACAGCCAAAGCGTAAACAGATGTGAAGACAAGAAAAGAGCACAGGATTCAGGATTTAGGTGGAGGGACAAGGGTGGCCATTCAGGGTCAAGCTTGTAAGGAGCTGGGAGTTGGCACTCTTCCAAACACACACACACACACCCCAAAAAGTAGACCATATCAGTGTTACAGA
Source organism: Psammomys obesus (assembly GCF_907164565.1). Classification (NCBI taxonomy): domain Eukaryota; kingdom Metazoa; phylum Chordata; class Mammalia; order Rodentia; family Muridae; genus Psammomys; species Psammomys obesus. Next base: position 23,291,967 of record NW_026592890.1, on the reverse strand, counting down.
GCAAGCTTTCTCCCCATATCACACAGGGTAGCTCATCTGAGAGTATCAACTACTGCCAGGTTTCTGGGAGAAATCACTGGAGCTACAACCTGGTTAGGAAAGGCGTGCAGATGATTTCGGGCTGGCGAGAAGATGGCTCAGCCAAAATAGAGAAGCCTGCTGTCAAGCCTGGCTATGAAAGTTCAATCCCTCAGACTCACACGGTGGAGGGGAGAACTGGTCCCCAAAATCATCCTCCAAGTTCCACACGTGTACCACAGCATGTGTGTGTGTTTAGAAGAGAATGCAGTCCATTCGGTGGAGGCCGAGTACGCATTGACATGAGACTAAGAAATCCCTGGAGATCTCTTTTACGGAAGCTCCTCCGGGAATCCACCAGATACAATGAAGATGTGAAGCAAAATAAAACCGTGATGAGTCACGAAAGAACAGCCAGGCCCTCCTTGCTTTCCCTGCTCTTCAGAGTAAGACTTCCACAGCCAAGAAGGGAGAGGTGCTCTTCCCCTCCCAGCCTGCAGGAGCCTCCTTCCTGTCACCAGGGGCTTAGAACTAAATGAACAGCCGGGGAAAGGGGCTACAGGTCACAGAGCTAAGAGCCATAAACCTTCTAGATGCATGTGTGTATGCCAGCAGCCCAGTAAACGCTGAGATTTGATCTGGATATTATACTGTTCCCTTCCGCTACACCAGATGGTCCCAAGGGCTCTAGCTGACAGCCCTTCTCTGAGGAGAAATCAGGTAAACCTAAATAGAGGGGCAGAAACCAAAAACACCAAAAGAAGGTGAAGCCTCCAGCAGGTGAAAAAAAAAAAAAAAGCCAAGAAAACTACCACAAATAATAAACACTCCAATTCTGGCCATATTGCTATGCATTGTTCCTCTTAAGGCCTGTCTTCAGTTTGTGTTACCCAGTGCAGTGTGTCTGACAGACAAAATCGTGCCTACATGGAAGAAAAAAAGTCTGAAGAGGTAAAGCGGTCAGGGCCAGAGAGATACAGCACAGGTGTGTAGAATTATCCATCAGAAGCAACTGGTGATTTAAATGTTCCCGTGGACAAGCTTGCTAACACAAGTATGTGCAGGTAACGTAAAATAGAATCCTCATTCTACCAAGAGCTGGGACAAAGTTTACTTCGCCCAACGTCACATGGCCAGTAAAAACTGAAACCTCAGCTCTGTAACCCTGCCCCGCCCTCTAACACAGGTGCGGGGTGGCCTGCCACCGATGCTGCTCTGCCTTGTAACTGAGCCTTAAGGACAGACCAGCCATTTGGCGACAGTTTATTTTCTAGAGAGCGTTGTGTGCTGATGGTCGGAAAGGAGGGACGAGCTCTCGAGATTCCAGGTTGTTCTGACCTGGAATGGCGGTTCCTGCCCGGTGGAGGGCAACACTAGCCTCATCGTTACTGAGCTTTGTTGGTACATTTCCTTTCCTTTCCAGCCAGATTATACTTTAATCCAGTTGTTTTCATGTTCCGTAAATCCAAACCATGTTTAACCGGTTTATTCATTGAAGTGTCCCTGAGGTGTAGAAAGTTTTGTCCTTTCAGCTGCACTGGGGATTTGCTGTTGTCTCTCTGCAAAGGGATTTTCTTGGGTGTAATCTGAACACTTTGACCTGTGAGGCTATTTTTTTTTTTTTTTCTCCACAAGGCACAGATCTGGGAGGCTTGACCCTTTGTGTGCTGTGGACCGGAGACAAAGGTCTTCTGCCGCTCTGAGGGACAGTGGTCATTGATGTCAGGAATGTTAATCGTGCGTAGCTGCCTCTTCTTCAGGATATCTTTACCCCTGGCCACTGCAGCCAGCTTTCTGGTTTGCACTGCTACCTCCTTAGGGACAGGCCCACTCTTGGGGGATGGTATGTGAGAGAGGTTTTGCTTGAGAGAATTTTGAGGGGTGACAGTCTGGCTTCACCTGGTGTGAGGGACACAGTCCCAGGATTGGCGAGCTTGCTGGTCCTTCAGATGGACTGGGGCGGGGAGAGAGGGGATGTATTGTCCTAACCTCCATGGGGGGGAAAGTTGTCAATAAATGTAAAGTAACATTCATAGGACACACATATGTTCTTTCAGTGTTAGTTGAATATCTCTGTATTATGTCAGAAACTTGCACACTGGCTCTCACTGTAGCCCTGGCTGTCCTAGAACTAGCTCTGTAGACCAGGCTGGTCTCAAACTTGCAGAGATCTGCCTGCCTCTGCCTCCCGAGTGCTGGGACTAAAGGCCATGCCCATAGCAGTCCACTTTTAAAGAAAACAGCAGGTGGGGGAGCACGCCTTTAATCCCAGCCCAGGAGGCAGAGGCAGAGGCAGAGGCAGTCAGATCTCTGTGAGTTTGTGAGTTCGAAGCCAGCCTGCTCTACAGAGCTAGTTCTAGAACTGCCAAGTCTACACAAGAAACCAATCTTGAAAAAGAAAAGAAAACAAACAAACAAAAACAAGAAGGAAGGAGGAGGAAGGGGAGGGGAAACACTTTTTACTCTGGATGATTTTGACTTGCAGAAACATTGTAAAGATATCTCGACAGAGAATTCCCAAAGACCTCCTCCCCCAGTTTCCTCTCATGTTATGGCATGACCATGGCACATCTGTTAAGAAGTAGGAAACTAGTACTGCTATGTTGTTAACTAATTCCAGGCTTTGCCTTTTGCTGGTTCTTCTGACAGGCTTGCTCTGCTGGAGTCTGATGCAGGTCCCGCATTTCACTAGTGTGCTGTCTCTTTAGCCTCCTGTAATCCTTGGCAGGTAGAGCGGCTGCAGCTTTGTACTGTGAATATTAACTATCCAAAAATAAGTACAAATGTAAGAAGAAAGCATCATGAGAATCACAAGGAATCTTAGAAACAACCCAGTTGAGCATCTCTTTCAAATATGAAAAGGAATTCTCAGAGCGCCACCCCCAACGGCCCCAGAACCTGGGCTAGAAACCAATAGGGCAGAGGAGGCTGCCGGGCAGGGAGGGGTGCTGAGAGAAGGCCCTGTGTACCACCGCCATCAGGCCTGAGTTCAGACCTCAGCTGTTTCCAGGATTATTTCTGTCTGGCTTCTTCCATGCATCCTAAGTTCGTCTAACATAGTCTTTTAAGATCCATCTATTGTGTATATCAGCAGTTTGCTTTAAAATCCAAACAGTTAGGGGCTAGAGAGATGGCTCAGAAAAGACCCAGGTTCAGTTCCCAGCACCTCTATCACTCACAACCCTCTAGAACTCCAGCTCCAAGGGAGCTGACATCTGGACTCAGTGGACACATATACTCACATGCCCACACACAGACACATTATTTGAAAATAAATCTTTTTTTTTAATTGGAAAACTAAATTTAAAAAGAAAATCTTCGTGGCACTATGAATGATGCCTAAAACCCCATTCACAAACGCAAGTTTTTTTTTCCATGTGACCTGTACTTAATCTGAAATGCAATAGCCGCTATCTCTTTTCAGAGGAACATTGGTCTAATTTCACACTGAATGGAAATTGCTTCGTACCCTTAGCTCTGCCCAGGTGCTCCTGATGCAGAGAGTATGAGGGTGAAGTGTAGACTGGGGCACAGTGAGAAGATGCCCTCATTTCTCTCCAAAGTAGCTAGAAGGCTCCTAAAGGCGAGGGCCAATAAGCATGCCTCTCATCTGCTAAGCCAGGGACCGGCAGTGTGTCTATGGATCTTTGCTTTCCCTCTTCTCTCCCTCCTAGACTCTCCTCTTTAGCTGCCAACCCAATATTTCAGGGAGATATAACTATGGACAGGTGGCTTTTCCTAGGACTTGCCCTGGGCTCCCCAAAAGGGAAGGAGCCTTTTTCCTCAAGCAAGGACTATACAAATCTCCTCAGATGCTCCAACACCTGGAAATTCACCGAGCACAAGACTAAATCAGCTAGTGCATCAGCCTTGGAAATTTTCAATAAATTGATTACAATTTAAATTATCTCAAATATGAATGCAATAAATATGTCAAGCTATTAAATTAATAAAACTAAATATGATTGATGGCTTGGGCCCCGGATCTCTGGCAAGAGTCGTGAGGGAGTACAGAAAAGATGGATGCCTCAAACTGGGAACCTCAGGTACATACTAGGCCCAGCTCTGAGAGGGACCTTCTAGTCTCCTTAGGAGGCCACTGTAGGTGAGCAGGCTTAGGTTGTGCAGAAGAGAAGATGATGCCACTTGATAGTCCTTATACACATGCATCAGTTATCCACAAACTCTCAAACTCCCAAGAAAGCTTTGCCGTTCTTAAGGCTGGACCATATGGGCAGCAATGTTGTGATGTCCTGTGGGTCTAGGGCCTTGAAGTTCTCTACGTGGCCTTTCCTATGCCAGCAATCTGCATTCACTCAGGACTTCACTCACTCATGGTTTCTCTTCACACCCTCCTCATGGTGAATTGTTTGGAAAATAGACAAAAAAAAAACCCAAACCACCCATGATCTCACTATTTTTCCCTATATGTATTTATTTGACAATATCTATTTTGATTTGTGGGTTTTTCGGTTTCTTTGTTTGGCTTTTGTTTTTGTTTTTGAGGCAGGGTCTCACTCCCTTTGTAGACCAGGCTGGTCACAAAGCTCCGCCTGTCTCTGCCTCCGGAGCGCTGGGATTGAAGGCCTCTGCACCCAGCTGGCAGTATTTATTTTTTAACCTGTCTTTCTACAATTCAAATGACTTTCCCAGCCCTGTAGAGCTAAAGTAAGAGGACCAAATAACGCCCTCACCCAGTTCAAATTACAAATTCAGTCATTGACGGTGATCTGCTTCATAAACTCTACTGAGAGATCAAAGTAAATTTGGTGGGTGTGGTGGTGGCTGGGAATAGCTCAGTGGCAGAGCACTTGCCTACTGTGCTCAAGGCCCTGGGTTCAGTCCTCAGCTCCAAAGAGGTAAAGCCTGTGAACGGATCCACTCTGTAGACTTACTAATACTAAGGACTATCTAATAAGAGAATCCTGGGTTTGGCCTCCAGGGCTTCTTCCTCGGGACATGGTGGCCACACCTGCCATACCAGCATGGGAAGCAGAGGTAAGATTGTTCTAAGTTCGAGGCAAAGCCTGGCCTCTTGACTATAGGGCATTCCAGATCAGCTAGGGATGGTTCCTGACCCAGAAATGAAATTTCAGCCCAGCTTAGGAGATAAAGCTGTCCAGAGAACAGTTCCCTTTTCCTTGTCCTCCAGTTCCCTAAGGTACCCTGTGTAATTGAGGCTGATACGGCGAGTGGGTGTGTTCCTGGCTGGAGGAAAAGTGTCTCGTCCTCAGACATGGTGTCATTGACCTAACGGTCCTAGGAAGGTGTTGACCCCGTCTCTGGGTATTGTCACCCATGCAGCTGAGCACAGAAGCAGTTTCTGAGGGGTGGTTTGGTCTCCAGGTCTCATCAAAGCCTGTGATGGCCCTGGATGACCGGACCTCGCTCCAGCGCCTGCTGACTGCTGTATCCTGTGGCTCACACACCCAGCAGTCTAGCCCCCACGTTCCCACCCTGTTTGAGCTCTTGTCTTGGCTTCCCTCGACGGGCTGTGACTTGGGACATAGAAGCCACATAGACTCTCTGACTCTGCACTGTCAGAGTGCTGCACTGTCACTTTGCCCCCAGCTCTCAAATCAGCTTGCACTTGTGACACAGCTTCAAGAACACCAAGCCTTAGCACCTGGCTTGCCTTTCTGTGTGTTCGGCCAGCATTCATGGCTACCCCAGGAATACTGTGGGTTTGGAGAAGTCATGCAAGTCACTCGATGCTCCACCCCAGTCAAAGACCTGATTTGCTTTGTGACGCTCCTCCGGGGTTCCTGCACTGTTGTCTCCAAGGATGAGGAGGGACAGAGCTTCCTAGTGCATCCTCTCCTGATGTCCCCATTCAGAAGCCTGAGTCCTCACCGCCATAGACCACGTGGTCTTCACCACAGAACTCACGGAGGTTTATTCTCCGAGTTCCTTCTGTGAGGAAGGACAAAAAAAAAAAAGAGCTTTTTAAACAATAACCTGACTTCATAGTTAAGCCAGTGTTTTTGTTTGTTTGTTTTGTTTTGAGACAGAGTTTCTCCTGCTTCCTTTTCCTACGTGCTGCAATCACAGGCATGTGCTGTCACACTTCTTAAGCCAATCTCCCTCTCTTCTCCTTCCCCTGCTGTGTGTGTGGTGGGGAGCTGGGGATGTGTGGTACCATGAATGAAAATGGATCCCATAGACTCATGTGTTTTACCGCCTGGCTGCTGTGCTGGCTCATTTTATGTCAACTCGACACAGGCTGGAGTCATTTGAGAGGGGGGAACCTCGATTGAGAAAATGCATCCATAAGATTGGGCTGTAGAGGAGCCCATCAAGCATTTTCTTAGTTAGTGATGGATGGGGAGAGCGCAGCCTGTTGTGGGCTAGGTTGGTTGTCCTGGGTTCTACAGGAAAGTAGGCTAAGAAAGCCGTAGAAACAGGCCACTAAGCAGCAGTCCTCCATGGCTTCTGCAACAGCTGCTGCCTCAGGTTCCCACTTGGTTTCAGCTCTTGCCTTGACTTCCCTCAGTGGGTTGTGACTTGGGACTTATAAGCCTAATAAACTCTTCTCCAAGTTGCCTTTAGTCTTGGTGTTTCGTCACAACAGTAATAACCCTAACCTAGAGGCTTCAGTTAGGGGAACTGTTTGGGAAGGCTTAGGAGGTGTGGGCTTGGTAGAGGTGTGTCACCAGATGTGGGCTTTTCGGTTTCAAAAGGCTCCCGAAACTCTCAGTGCTCTCACTTTGTCTCCTACTTTTAGATCAAGAACTTAGCTACTTTTAGCTCTTAGCTGTTCCTGGTGCTGTTATGAATTCTAACGCTCTGAAACCACAAGCCCAAATGAAACTCTTTCTCTTGAAGTTGCCTTGCTTGGTCATGGCCTTTTGTCACAACAATAGAAAAGCAACTAATATAGGATCCAACCCAGGAGAGCATGCCAAGCACTCACTGGTCCCCTGGGTCTTTCACCTAGTTCCTAACCAGTTTTTAATGTTCGAATCAAACCTCCCCTTCCCTCTCTTTGTAGCAAACCCTGTGTTTATGTGGAGCAGACAGACGCACAGGCCAGACAATGACTAGAGTGAAATACCCAGAAAGGCGTGCAGACGTTAAAGCTTGCTGAATCTTTTTCAGAACTGTCAAGGTTCCAACAACAAACAGCTGGCCACTCAGAGTCAACCTATATATAATCTGAGAAGCGTTTGAGAAAAAGGATCAACTACAAAAAATGAGGACAAGATGTAAAGATGACAGCTGGATAGGATGCTCCCTGAGGCTGGACCTATGGGGACAATTGCCACCAAGGTTAGACAAGGGGGTTCTGAATGAGAGCTGCACTTATAGCTGGCAGGAGGTAGGGCCTGCAATAAAAAAAAAAAAAATCTATAGGTTGGGGCTGGAGAGATGGCTCAGTGGTCAAGAGCACTGGCTGTTCTTCCAGAGGACCGGGGTTCAATTCCCAGCACCCTCTTCTGGCCTTCATAGGCACCAGGCGTGCAAGCAGTGCACAGCCATACCTGCAGGCAAAACTCTCATACAAGTCAAATAAAACGAAAACAAAAACATAGTGACCTTTAGAGGAGCCAACCCTGTGTTCCTCCGGTTTCTGCAGGAGTGCAACCCAATGAGACACTCCTCTGAGACCACAAAGGCCAGACGCAGACAGAACACAACTGAGAAGAACAAGACTATGGCTCTCACACGACAAAAGCCAAGTGGTCTAATCCAGCATGGCTTACCCAGCCAGTAGAAATGTTCACTATTTAAAAATAATTTTGTACGTGAGTATTCTATTTACATCCTTTCCAATTCCTCCCTTGTCCCTCCTACTTCCTCTCAAATTCATGTCCTCTTCTCTAATTATTATAGTTATTCACACACACGTGTATATTTAAATATTACCTGCTGAATCAAATCAGTGTTTCCTGTATGTACGTATATGTGTTTAGGGCTGACCACTTGGGGTTAGATAAACTTTGAGGGATCTCATCTCTGGAGAAAACTGATTTCTTTCCCTCTCAGCAGCCATTAATTGGCTATAGCTCTTCACCTTAAGGTGGGCCCTGTGAGAGTTCTCCCATCAACAATGGCACATCAACTGGGGCTGTCATGTACATGCGTAGGTCATGCGTAGGTGACCGTGGTGTTGAGATTTCATGGGTGTGGCTCTCCTATCACATAGACGGTAATACCTCACAGTAGACTTCCTGGTCCTCTGGCTCTTAGTCGTGCTGCCCACTCTCCCAAGATGCTCGCTGAGCCGAAGGTATACGGGTTGCGTCATATAGCTATCAACTGGGGCTGGGCACCCCCCAGTCAGGTGTGGATTTCTGCAAAGGGCTCCATCTGCTGAAAAAAAAAAAAAGGAAACTGTGTTGATGAGGGGTGAGCTCTACGCTTATGGGACTGAAACAGCACAGGATTGTGACAGGGGCCATGGCCTGGGGATTAGGGATGGTGCATATTGGCAAGGTTTTGGGGACCCAGCAGACTCAGATGTCACCAGAATATGTGCTTTTCTTTTTAAGAGTTTTATTTCAAATGGAAGGTCTAGGTGGCAAAATGTTGGGGCAAGCCAGCTGTGTAGAATTCCTCCTACCTAGTTCATGAAGGAAGAAGAAATTAGGGTGCTTTACCCTTCAATTTAAATTGGCTAACCTCGTTTTCAGGGCTTGTTGACCTGCCCTACCTTCTTCTGAGTAAGGAAGTAGCAATAAAGGACCCGCTCTGCCTCCCCGGAACTCCTGTCTCTCTCATGATGCTTACTGTGTTTTCCTGGACACACCCCAGCACCCAGAGACTAGCAAAGCGTCTCAGGAAAGTGGGCGTGTGTGAAATGATATTTTACATTATTTATTGGTGGGGGCGTGCACGAGCCATGGTGCACTGGCAGTGTTCAGAGAACAACCCACAGAGGAAGGTTCCCTCCTACCTGTGAGTCCCAGGAATCAAACCCGAGTCAGCAGGCACCTCTCCCCACTGAGCCATCTTGCTGGCCCCACAATGTAGCACTTTATTCAAAGCCAGTGTGGATTTTAACAAGATACCAGTTCAGTTAAAATATGCGTTTGAGAATCCTTTTCCAAAATAAAGACCCAAAGAGATCCTGTGACTTCTCTGAGATGGTGTGCCTAGTTGCAGGCTTTCAGATGTTGTGACAGTTCGTCATTGAACTCTCCTGGGCCTTGAAGTTGCAATAATGAGCAATTAAGAAAGAGTGAAAACTGAAAGTAGGTGAAAATTAAGACAATGAGAGGGACATGGTGCTGATTGGGAAACGGGTTCATTTCCTATCTTTAGAAACAAACATATATATATATATATATATATATATATATGTTTAAAGCCTAGAAATAGTGTTTATCACCATTTATACATTTTCCTATGGCTTGTACTTGAAAAGCCAAGGAAATCTGTGGTAGGCGATTAGGGATAGCTAGCCAGGTCACAGGCTTACTTCTTCAGAGGATCTCCTCTTCGGAAAGCTGCCTGCCAGGCCTGGCTGGGTTAGAGCAATGCTCCCATGTGACCACATTATCTGCTCATGGTGTGTCTGGATTTCCAGAGCCTTCCTTGGAACCCAGGCTCAGTCCTGTCTCCTTACTTACAGACACACTAATTCCAGACTTGGGGGTGTCATGGCTTGACTTTGATGTCTCCCCCACAGCCTCCTGGTTTGAAAGCTTAGCCCTCCACAGGGTAGCACTATTGTGAGAGGTGGTGGAAGTCCATCCATATGACCATCTTTTTGAAACCCACTCCCTTCCATTTTCTGTGCCTCCTGCACTCTTGTTACCATTGTGTTCTGCCTCACCACAGCCCCATGGACCAAGGACTATGGATAGAAACCATGAGTTCAAAACAAACCCTTTCTCCCTTGAGTTCATTCTGGCATTTTGTTACAGCAGCAAAACAGCTTCACACAGCGTTTAGTGCAAACAATGGGAAATGAGGCAGACATTTTTCCTGGACCCTCATGACCTGTTGTTAAGGAAAGGCCATGAGATGTCTTACTTATAGTTCCCATTGCTTGATGAACTCCATGACTAGCCAGGCAGTGGTGGAGCAAGCTTTTAATCCCAGCACTTGGGAGGCAGAGACGGTGGATCTCGGTGAGTTCAAGGCCAGCCTGGTCTGCAGAGCAAGTTCCAGGACAACCAGAGCTATACAGAGAAACCCTGTATCAAAACAAGAACAACAACAGAAAGGAAGAAAGAAAGAAAGAAAGGAAGGAAGAAAAAAAGAAAGAAAGAAAGAAAGAAGGAAGGAAGGAAAGAAAGAAAAAGAAAGAAGGAAAGAAAGAAAGGATGAAAAGAAGAAAGGAAGGATGGTAGAAAGAAAAAAAGGAAAAAAGAATGAAAGAAAAGAAAGGAAAGGAAACAATGACTAAAGCAACTTGGGGAGGAAAGGGTTTATTTGGCTTATGTATCCTGAATCAGAGTCCAAGGTTGGCCCTCAACTCCTGCTCCTCTCATGTCCACTTCCCAAGTGGTGGGGTTACAGGTCTACACAGCCACACCCAACACGGTCCACACTTTTTCTCATGGACGTGCGGGCATGTGTGTGCAAAGACAACTGTTGGAGTTGGTCCTTACTTTCTACTATGAGGACCTTGTGGATCACGCTCTGGTGGCCAGGCTTCATGGCAAGCGCTTTTATGCTTTGAGCTATCTCATCAACCATGACCCACCTATCTGAAGAGTTATTCTCTTGTGCCCAGCACAAGAGAATGATTGGAAGAGTACTTGGTACTGATTGGAAGAGCTCAAAATGAAAGAAATGTCTCTTGGAGTCACTTGTGGCCCCAGAAGAAACTCAGACCAAGGATCAAGCAGTGTTTAAGGGAAACATGGACCCAAGCCCAGCTGTTAGAGGGTTGCTAAATGCAGATTCCCAGAGGTCACCTTCCGCCTGAGTCCATGGGTTTGTTTGCTTGTTTGTTTGTTTGCTTTTTAGGCCTTTTTAATTTTTATTTTATGTGTATTTTACCTGCATGTGTGTCTTTGTACCACATTTATACCTGTGCCCATGAGCCAGAAGAAAGAGACATTCCCCTGGAACTGGAGGAACAACTGACTGTGAACTATCAGGTGGGTGCTGGGAATCCAGCCAAAGGCTTCTGGAGGAGCAGCCAGTGCTCAGAACCTCTGAGCTGTCTCTATATCCCAAGTCCACCATTTAAACCCCATCCAGGGTAGGATTTGTTCATGCTATTTCATACACTCTGTATTTATTTTATTAAGCATTTTTTTTTTGTTAATCCTAATTATCCAAACAACGAATGGCAAGTACATCCTGGCGCACACGGAGTGACGGAATTATTATCCAAACAGTGGAAGCAAGTCTGAAAGTCCGTAGCTACCAAGTAGGAAACGCTAGTGCTAGACTCGTAAGGGCATCAGAACACAGAGCATGTTCACTGATCGCAGCGATGGTAAATACAAAGGTGTGTGAGCAGCACCTAAAAAAAAAAAAAAAAAAAAAGCAAAAACTGTACTGAGGAGGTGCAATCAGTGGCTTTCCTTGCCTTCAGATTTTTCTGTGCTGTTGTTTAATTGTGCATGTTATAATGTTGTATTTGATTTCTTTTTAAACTTCTTTTTTATTTATTGCAGTTTATTCTCTTTGTATGCCGGCTGTAGCCCCCTCCCTCGCCCCCTCCTTGTATTTGACTTCTTATTGCTGTCATTGTTTGTTTGGTTTTTTTCAGAGTAGGTCCTCCTCTGTAGCCCAGGTTGGCCTTGAACTCCTGATCTTCTTGCCTCTACTTACCTATTACAGCATAATGTTGTATTTGAAATAGCTATCCCCTCAGCTCTGGCCTACATGCTACCTACCATGTATGTGTCAAGTGCTCTGTGAGGCACTGCACAGGTAGAATTGGAATCAGACACCTGTTCCCACAAAGAACTCGGCTTTTGTCCCAGGGCTGGTCTGATCATGGTTTTCCGAATGCAGAGGCAGCTTGGAGTAACCTGGGTGGTGGGGAGGAGGCACCACATGAGGAGGCATTCATTGCCTTGGGCTCAGCTGGAGTGCCTGAGGTCCTTAGGTGTCCCTAAACAACAAAAGCAGGCAAGAACGTGCCAGCCTTTGGATATGGCGGCCTCAGCTCCACTTTGAACTACGGATAGTCTACACTAACTGTTTCTCCCCATCGAGATTTGAGCTCTCTGTCTTGTATAAAGAATCCTCTCATTTTCCTTATGTCAGGGGTGCTGGGGAGGCCTATGCTACCAAGAGACACTGGGAAAAGCTAGCTTCCTCATTTCGACATCCACAGAAGATGGAGACTGAAGCTTACTAGCTTCAGGGGGCAAGCAAGCTTTGGGAGTCAGTTCAGGGGTGCAGCTGTGTTCTGCATACCAGCCCCCCCTTGCCTTCAGCCTCCCCACAGACCATGAATGCTCTGCTCAGGATTCCAGGCTGCTGCCAATTGCAAAAGGACTCTTAACTCCGCTTTCGCAGCCCCTTGATTGATAGCACTGGTGAGTGAAATTATAAGCCTTAATGATCACGTTAATTTTGGGGGAAAGGGAATCGGTCAGAAGAGGTCCTCAATCACAGGCTCCGCAATCAGCTGGGTGAGCTCAATGACAGGCCAGAGCAAGAGAAGAGGGGGAAGAATTAACTTTTTAAAAGGTCATGGGAGAGCAGGGGAGAGCAACCAGATACAGGGGATGAGACCCACCAACCATCCTGGAGCCTGAAGATGCACCCTTCCCATGCTGGGGCATCCGGCCTTAGCTACAGTGGGGGTTACTTGGTAGTTTGACACTTGTAGCAGACTGGCGTCTAGCTCCATGGCTGGGCACCTGCCACAAAGCCCTGGCTTCAACACACAGCACACAGACACAGAGAACACACAACATACACAACATACAAACACACAGCACAAATATACAATACACACACATATATAACACAGACCCACAAAACACATAACACACAATATATATATGTATATATATATGCATATATATATGTGTATATATATATATATAAAACATATAACATGTACATACACATACACACACATAACACATACTTGCACAATACACACAGAACACACAGAGAACACATTCACAATACACATACACACACCTGATGCCTAGGCCCTCTCTCCAGGGGGGCTGATGTAATTGGCTTGGGCTGCAGCCAGGATATTGAGCTTTTTAAAGCTCCCCAGGTGATCTCGTGAGCAGCCAAGATGGAGATGGACTTGTCTGAATGGAAGGATTTGGGAGGCCGGTAGCCAAGGTTAAGCACTTTTGGAAATGGGTTTAATCTGATTAGCCTAACCACCAAGGAGAACTTCTCCTGGTGGCCTCCTGGGCCCACTTGAAGATAATGATGATGGGTTATTAGGCCAGAAGGAAGGCAGTTAGGCTTGCTGAGCTGAATATCCCTTTTCACAGACAAAACCCAGAGGAGCGGAGAGGGCAGCTGAGGGCCCAGCATCACATGGCCATAACTAGATGTCCAGCCTTTGACCTTTGCCCATGCTCCTTTCCCCGGGCTCATGGCTGAGGAGACACCCAGACCAGCCAGGGTGGACAGGTTCTGTCTGTCTTCTAGCCTTCGTGAAGAAGGAATAGGGATCTCTCCTGACCCTGGCTCAGTGTCCTGGGACACAGAAACCAGAAGCTATTGGTGACAGTGGTACCATGTACGGAATAAGGCCACCCTGCTGGTCTAAAGAGCAAAGCTGGGACCTTGGTGTCCTCATGACATTGACTCCGCTGGCAATTTCCAACTAGAGCATTGTAGCACTTCAGCATGCTGCAGAGAAGCCGGAACATGTGGCAGCACTGTGGTTTCTTCTCTGAGTGCTTGGTGTCACACTTGTGATGGGCCAGCTGGCTGTGTGCAGCTGAACACTCGCGTCCTTCCCCAGCAGGCCCTGTGGAGGTTAGCAGCGTTTGAAGAAAAAAAGAGCTAGCACATGTTCCAGAGACCTACAAATGCTGCTAAAAATGCAGACCACATGGACAACAAGCCATTTGTCATTTGTGGTAAGGGTACTGGAGTTAACTCAGTTTAGGGCGAGTGACTGCCCAGCCTGCTGTCCCTGTAGTCTATCCAATAATTCCATTCCCCCTCCCTCTTTGAGAGAGGAGAGAGAGAGAGAGAGAGAGAGAGAGAGAGAGAGAGAGCGCAAGAGAGAGGGAGAGTGAAAGAGAAAGAGATTGTTATTTCAGAAGTGATTTTTTTTTTTAATGCTCTTCTAAAATGAGAACCTGTCCTCTTGATGTGTCGGGGGTTGGTTGTTTTTGTTGCTGAGGGCTGAGCCTAGGACCTTCTGGGTGTGTGTTTTACCACTAACTGACACTCCAGCCCCAGGAAGCTTGGCTTGTGCAACAAGACCCTTAACAGTAGAGCACATTAGCCAAATTGCTTCTTCATCTTTGTGCATCCACTTTCTCCCGACCTTCCTTGTGACATGGAAGTTTCTCAGGTTCACAGAAGTGGCCTTGAAGTGCAGCTCTGACCATGGGGGGCTGGGCGGGACCTACTTACTCGGAGCCATAGCATCATATGGGAGGCATATTAATGATAGGAACATATGCATTTTTTTTTTTATTTTTCTAACAGCCTCTGAAGTGTTCATCAGGCCTTTGTCTGATTAAGCACTTTCAAATTCTGAGCAGTGAAATGGGCCCTCTCAGACCCTCTCAGCAGCAGTGCAAATTGATACAACCCTTTTGGAGAGCCATTTGGCTGTACCCATGGAAATTAAAAAATGCATGTAATCTTTGACCCAGAAACACCACCAGAAGACTTTAGCCTATGGAAATACCCCCGCAAGGCCACAAAAAGTATACCTAGAAGTTTGGTTCTTTGCAGTTTAGTTTGGTGTAGTGAGAAGCTAAAAAAGCAAACAGAGAGGCAGTCGGAGAGGCACCCATAATGTAAGATACCCAGTGTGTTTGCTATTTTATGGCAGCTTATGTCATTTGGGAAGAGGAACTCAGTTGAGAAAATGCCCCCACCGGATGGCCTGCTGTGTAGCATGTTCTTGATTGGTGATTGATGTGGGAGGGCCCAGCTCATGTGGGCAGTGCCACTCCTGGGCAGGTGGTCCTGGGTACCAGGAAGTATGGTTCCTTCATG
This sequence comes from Psammomys obesus, assembly GCF_907164565.1. Taxonomy (NCBI): domain Eukaryota; kingdom Metazoa; phylum Chordata; class Mammalia; order Rodentia; family Muridae; genus Psammomys; species Psammomys obesus. Next base: position 23,276,871 of record NW_026592890.1, on the reverse strand, counting down.
GCCTCTGCTTCAGTTCCTGCCTTGAGTTCCTGCTCTGACTTCCTTCAGTGTTGGAACGGAACCTGCGAGTTGTAGGATGAGACAGGCCCTTTTCTCCCCAGGTTTCTTTTGGTGTTGGTGCTTCACCACGGGAATAGAAACCTAAGACACCAAAGCCAAAGGCACTCCTTTGGATGAGACCCAACCAGGTGTACAGCCGGGGGACAGCCGGGGGACAGCCAGGCATGGAGAAAGTAAAGTGTTTCCATTTTAATAAAAATAGTTAAGGACCAGGAATGGCAGGACAGGGCTTCAAGAAGGTGAGAACGAAGGATTAGAAGTTTGAGGCCAGCCTGAGCTATATAGGAAGCCCTCTTGAAAACAAAGAAATAGAGACGGAAGACAGTCACGGGGCAAGTCTCTGGCTAATGGGTTCAATTCATGGTATCCTAAATGTGATTACAAACCTTGAGCTATCAATGAAGTAAGCTGAGAATCTTGAGCCAGTTTTCTCTCCACTGGCCAAAGCTAGACCTGTGATCAGCTCTAACCTCAGGGGGAGGAGTTTCCTCCCAGGTGGGGTGAAGGGTAGCTGACGGGACCATAGTAATACCTAGTACAAGTGTAATCTATTTTAATCTCCCCAAGTGTTCTCAGTGACATCAAAAGGGAACGGAATTCTCGTTGACAAGCCACAGAAACCAGTTCTCAGTGGAATGTCTTCGGTCATCTCTGCTATTACAAATGAGACTCAAACCAGGCTCTCAGCTTTGCAAAGTCCCGAACTAAAACATCAGTAGCAGCCTCTTCAGGATACAGGATGGAGAAGTGGGTTTCCCTCCTGCCTCCACTTCCCTAATGCTGAGATTTCACGTGCTGAACCGCTTCTGGCTTATGTAACACTGGGGAATCAAGTCCCGGACTTCATACATTCTAAGCAACCACTTTATGACCTGAGCCCCAGGCCCAACCTTTTGGTGCATGGTGGCACATGCCTGCGAACACAGTACTGGGGAGGCAAAGGCAGGAGGATTGTGACTTTGATGCTAGCCAGGGCTACACAGCAAGGTTTTGTCTCAAACAAACAAACAAACAACAGAACCCCAGCTCAAATCAGACCCCAAAGGCTGCAATACTCTCAATTGACAGATGGGTTTTTCTAAATCTGGGAAGGTTATTTTGTTTTAGACTCATTACTTACATCCAATGACAGAGGCGGAACCTTTGATTTATTTGTGCATTGGTAATTGCAGCAATGAAGCAAGAACTTGACTAATACACAGATCAATAGCCCTGGACTCATCAGCCAGTATTATCAGTTCTTGCCTTTAATCTTACAGGGGCTTTTGATTTTCTTTCTTAGTAATTAAGCCATTATACACATATTTGAAGGTCCTCTATGTTACCCCTTACCGACATTACTATTTCCCAGATCTGACCTCTATCTACAAGGAGTTAGTACTTACGCTCATCATTCTGGCATGAACTGTTCACTCTAACATTTGAATGGTTACAAGGAGTATCTGGTCTGTAGGATACAGAACTATATAAATGATACCAAGTCACATATACACCATGAAATTCATTTCTCCCTCCTCCAAAATTCTTATCCTTCCCCCCACTGCAACATGGGGCCTTGTCATTCTCTGCCACACTATGTCTATTCTCTGCTGAAGGAATTTTTTTCAGTTTTGAAATATAAACAGTTGAAGGAATGTTCTTACAAACATAGTTGAGTACCTTTTGTTCTTGTATTGTCCTGGGTCTAGAACCCCATAGCCTTGTGCACAACAAACAAATCTTCTACCACGGAGATGGACTTCCCATTCTCTGTAGAGTCAGCAGATGGGGCATGGATGGTTGAACTTCTGTGCATTCTATCTGCAAGGTCATTTCAGCCAAGAACAAGGGCATAGCAGCTTTTGCCTGGCCTGCTACCCACAAGCCAAAGCTGTTCCTGCTGGGGCTCCACAGAGGGACCACCTCCCTCAGATCTCCTGGGGACAGCTGCGTGGCCTTCCTGTGGCTCCCTCCCCGATTTTAGTCACCAGTTCAGTGATTGTGAGCTGCTGGTCAGGACTGGTAAGGGCTGAAAACCAAGTGAAATGAAGACGGTTCACTGGCCTTGTTCTTCCTCACACAGCAATTTTCCTAACGGGTGCAATTATATCTAAGAGCCGTACAGAATAGGATCTTATGTTTTATTTCTTTATTCATCATTTTACAAGTGGGATTCACTGTAAAAAGGAAATTGCCTTTGTAGCTCAGTTCTTTCTGCTCTGTGCTGGACAGCTCTGAGCTTTGGGTTTTTCACACAAGCTGGGGCCGCCACCACCTTGTCTCTGATGGGAAAGAGCAAGCCAGGGAGACAGGCGAGAAACCAGGCAGCATTTACTTAAATTCAATATATTTTTATTCTTTGTAAATACAATGAGTACAACCTTTTAACTTCACAAATCAGTTAATTCACTTTGTACAAGAGAAGTTTGACTCATCCTATGCTAGTCCAAGTGCTGAATTCCCCCCCTCCATTCGTGCTAGTACCTAACAAATCAAAATATGAAAAGTACAGCAGCTATTTAAGAATGTTTGTTCCTACATTTCCATAAGTATAGATTCATACCCAAGGAGCAGCTTAGAGTGTACGGCGATGTGGGTGTTTGTGTATGCACTCGAGGCTTTAGTAGAAACCCGAGTTTTCTGAAAGGCATTCAAGAGTCCCAGGCTGTTAGCAATGGAATGTTCAGGAATCTGTTTAGCACGCATCTCCTTGAAGTTCCTTCTGGCTTGCATCCTTGCTCGTGTACCATCTGGCATGACTGGCTGACCCTATTGCCTTTGGCTTCAGCACTGTGATGGCCGGACAGCGATCAGCCTCACCCAGTCACCTGGCTCCACTGTATTTGGTTTTGCTGTTTGGACTCACCCTCCCTGGACCAAGGTTCTTTCAGCAGAGCGCTTCTGGTTTGAGATGCTATCCAACCTGAAATCTTGGAGAGAAGTTCCTTTTTGTTGTCAGTTCCTTTGACAGGGGTTGCCTGGCCTGTGGTATTAAGAAAAAAACAAAACACAAAAAACAAAAACAAACAACAGAACAGAAAAGGGGCTGGGGTGGGGGAGGAATAGGAAATTACACAGCTACATTTTCACTTACTCACTTGGTTCTGAAGGCCACTTAATGAAGATTTATGATAGAAGGAAAACTTTTGATAATACTTTTGATTTAAAACCTAAGCATTATTTTTTACGTAAATGCTCCAACCCAGCCCGAAGGCCGTGGTATATGATGATGTTGTTGATCAACTGACTTTATGTGCTACAAAGGAAGAGAACACATGACTTGTCTTTCAGCTTTGAACAGTTCAGCTGGCTCTTCCAGGTCAGAGGCAGAATGGCTGTCTCCGCCTGTGGTGGTGACCCCAGCTCACCCCATCCCAGGGCATGGCAACAGCCGCTGTGGTACCACCTGGCCTTTCCAGCTGCCCCGCTTCAAGGGAGCAGCAGGTCATAGCTGTTGTTCTGTGTCCACTGGCATTTTTTTTTTTCCTGAAGGCAACTCATTCCCAGGTTTCTCCTTCCAGAAAGGTTTGTTAGTCGAGGCTTTGTCCCGCGTGGTAGAAGTCTGTCTGACACCGCCCCATCTTGGAAAGTGGGAGCTGGGGAGCTTAGATGTCGCTGGATTTGTACATGTCTGAAAGCAGTCTTGTAATTGGCACGTTGCCGATGGTTTTTTTGAAAAACACTTCTTCTATGGTGGAGGGGCTAATTGAACGTAAAGCTGGCAAAAGCAACAGCAGCTTCCCGAAGCGGCAGGGCTGTGTGGGGTATCTGCAGCAGGAGAAACCAGGAGAGCAATGTCAGAGCCCCACACAAGCCAGGGTTCCCATCATCCCCAGGTCCTGACTTGGACCTCTTCAGTAATATATTGTCCCCGCAGTAGACTCCAGGACAGATACCTCTGTCCCTGTTTCACAGGTAGACCACTGGAGTCCTCCAGAACAGGAATAACATTGCCTAAATGACAGGTGTTCTCTGTCTGTCTGTCTGTCTATTGTGACATTAGTAAAGGGAATAAATTTTTATTTCTAGAAAAATCAGCTTTAAGACACCTGATGCTAATTTTAAACCAAATAATAAACAGAATGTTATCACTGTAGGGAATAACCATAGGATTGATGATTATGAAGCTGGCAGTGGAATTCATATTTTTAAATTCTCAGTGCTCTTGAACAGACTATTTCTTTCAAATAAAATGGCTTCTTTCTCTAAGCAATTCTCCGAATTATTATTCAGGCATTATACTTTGTCACTCTCAGGAATAATTCCACCCTTATTACACTGCAAATTAAAGACTAAGTTCTGTTGGGTGGCAATGCCACCCAACTTTCATGTCAATGAAATTGGCATATAATTAAAGATGTGAGGAATTGCTTAACAATTTCCTTACTTGATGTCCAACATACATTTGTGCTCAGATGTGCGTGTTCAAGCTCCCCCTGTCTTCAGATGCTTGTGCCTCACCTCTCATACCCCGATCCTGCTCCAGCCACTGTTAGGTATCAGTACCCTCTATGGGAAAACATTCCTCCACTGAGAAAAAGAAACCACCTAAACTGAGCTCCAGGGACACCTGTGTGACTGAGCCATGCTCCACGGCAGCCACAGGTGCCAGAAACTGAGAGACATCAAATTCCTATGCAGGACACTGTTAACTGTGCTTACGCAACCAGTAGCCCCGCTCTGCAGAGGGAGTGTAGGAGAACAGCTTCCACGCTTGTCTCTTAGCTCTAGACAAAGAAGAACTCCATAGAGCCAGACATAAAGCTAATACTTCACTCTGACTCCTGTTTGGCTCTCATATTAGTAAGTTTCATAGGGACTCATGAATAGGGCACCGGACCACACTTAATCAGGTGGAGTGGAAAGGATGACATTTATCTACACTTTAAAAAAAAAAAAAAAAGGTGGATGTGGTGGTTCATATCTGTAATCTCAGGACTCAGAGACAGGAGGATTGCCATGAGTTCAAAACTAGCCTGGACTACATAGCGATAGTGAATCCAGGCCAGCCTGGCTTATAGAATGAGACCATCAAACAAACAAATGAACAAACAAACAACAACACTGACTGAAAAAAGAAAAAAGCCCCCACCACACGAAAATTCCAACCAACCACATTAATAACTAGAACAGCAAAACACGAGTTTCACCGTTTGCTCTCTTTGCTAATCAATCTGCTAGATGTTCCTTTAGCTTCCTTTACCTTTAGCTTTGGGCCCTTCTCTCTCCAGAGGCTCTGTTTCCTTTCCCAGGATTGGACAGAGAGAGCTCTACAGAGCTGAGGTATGTCTGGGATACCCAGACAGTCTCTGTGTCTCTGTGTCTGTGGCATCCACCCAACATGAAGGTTTACCTTTCCCGGGGTGAGAAACTGCTGCAGGAAATGACACTCTCTGGAAAGGATGAATTTGGGAGGATCTAGAAACCCCAGACAACCTTGTGACTGTGCTGGGAGGGACGCAGAGCCTCGTGTATGTGCAAGGCTACAGAGTACTCTGCCCCTGAGCTGCACCCAAGCCTGAGGGTTAACTCCTGATTGTCTGCAACGGATTATCCACTCATCCATTCCACCTCTTTTATTCTCTAGCTGGGAATAGCATATTGTACATGAAGAAGAGTGCCGCCTAGAAAGAATAATGTGTGTGTGTGTGTGTGTGTGTGTGTGTGTGTGTATGTGTATGTATCTGGCTCCTCGAGATTATTTTGTAGTGGGCTTAAGGACCACTCCACAAGATGAACTCATGGCTGGTACTGTTAACCTGACTAAGAACCTGTGGCTGAGTAGGTCCTGCCTCAGGGAAGAGCCTGGTATTGTGTTGCTACATGGACACAGTATCAACCTGCTCCCTAAGTACTTATCTGTACACCCATAATTTAATGCACGCCTCATCAGGATGCTGCTTTTCCCCGTGGATGATGCGTTGACACACACAATTGGTCAAACTGTAGGGAATAAGAGACCATGGGTCACGCAGCCATAAATGGGACATCTGTATCACATCTCCTCTCCCCAGGGCTCAGGACTCATCTTCGAAGTGGGGAGATAGAATGATAGTAAGAGCCAGGGGTGGCAGCAGACAGACTGCTTTGAAACAGGGTTTTGCAGACACACAGGCCTGTTGAGCACACAAGCTCACAGTGGCTGGGGCTGCATGAACAAGACCTGCATAAGATCAAGTCAGCCAAAATTCCCCGTGATGGGGAAGGGGCAGTGAGGTCTCACCCCTGGATGGGGCGCTCTTGGCAGTTGGCCGAGGGGGGGGACAGGGCATCAGCTTACTGCAGGGAGGCAGCCCCAGGCAGGGTCCCTAGGCACTAGTGGGTGCTGCTACCATGTGCAAGCAGCACCAACTGGACTCAATGGCTTAAAAAAAAATACACCTGAAGTTGGGAGGGAGATGTGGGGTTTGAATCTGGGAGGAGCTGAGGTGGATTTGAAACTCTCGAAGAATAAAGGTATATTTGTAACTTATTTTGTAGAATATGTATCCCTGACTTTAATCCACTAGCGTGAATAATCAAAAGTTTCTTTTTTTTTTTTTTTTCAGTTCTAAATGTTTTGTGCCTATTACAGATTCAGGATCTTCAATTCTTATATGGCAATGTGACATGCCAGTTCCTAGCCAGCTCCATATGTCCTGGAGGAATTGCTTATAGGACAATACGAAAGAGAGTTCATTGATTTGAACTAAGCTAAGACAAGAGCAATAGTTATTTTGACCCATGTCTGTCTCAGCATTAAGTTATGATGCCAGCTAATACCTCTGGCTAGGAATCCTATGGAATCCCATGACAGAGCAGATGCCTTTCAGCCACAGAGAACTTTCTTATTGAGAATAGAGAGAGAGAGGCATCGTCCTTGCCATGTCTCCAAAACAGACTGTGGCCAGCTGTGGTGGAATACTCCAAGGCTACCCTACCAGCAGCTTCTGGCATACTGGGCTGTCTCTGGGGTTCCTCAGCTCATCTTCAGACCTCACTCAACACCTCTGGCTGCCCCAACCCCAGGAACTGCACCCACACTTCCCTACTGAGACCCCTCCACCAGGCAAGGCCCCTCCCACGTGTCATCTCCTTCCTTAGCCAAGCTTTCTGGACCTTCCTCACTCCTTCCCAATTCACACCTTCTCTCCTCTCCAGTGTGAACTGAAAGTGAGGCTTCTGCCCACTTCCCGCAGTGGGAAGGGTGGTCTGATAGCCTGCATCCCCCAACTGTGCATAGTGTCTACCTAGCAAAAGCCTGGCTGAGCCAATACCTAAATTCCGCGTTCTCTGCCTACTGTCCTAAATATGCTCCTGGCCTCAAGTGTCAGAGGTCAGTTGCGATACACGAGTGAGCTTCTAATGGGAGAAGCATGCCCAGACTGTGTTCTGTTCCATTTTATGATTCCAAGTTACAGGATCAAATGCTTATAATTTATATTCTGTATCGCGACGTGGATGTTAAATTTCCACCCGCGGCAATGTCCTTTCATAAATGCAGAACGGTTTTATTCACCCAGCCTCCACAGTGTCTTATGACATAAGTAAGGAGACCCTAGCACTTAAATGGCCACTGCTGAGTTGGGATTTCTTTGACCCCTTAGGTTAGGGGGAGGGCATTGATGATCTCTGCTCATATGCTTATCTCTACCGAGCCGGTCTACGGTCAATGTTAAGATGGTAGAAACAGGCTTCCATGGGCCCCTCTAGACGCTATTCCCAACTCAGCTCCATCACCCTCCCAACTCAGGAAGCTAACGAGGTTTCATTACTCTCTTAAAAGCCTGCCTCTTGGCTTCTCAAAATAGACTGAGAAGGAGGGCCGACTTTACGGGGAGTTTCTACCAATATCCTACCCACATCAGCCAGAGGGTCCTGCTTAGACAAAAGTGACTTGGCGCGTGCTGAGACCCCAGATAACTCAGCAGATACCAACCTCCAAAAGCAAGCACCAGAGTAAAGATGGCCCGTGAGGCAGGCTTGGCGCTTCTCAAACTTGGGGCTGGCCGCTGAAGACGAGCACCTGTCCGAAGATGATCTAATGTCTCAGACCTCATTGCTTTTTGACTCTCTCCGTGCCCGGGCTCATAAAATGGGCACAGCGCTTTTTGTGATTGGTCAGCCCGTCCAGCCAGCACAGCACACCCTGTCTGGCAGTGCTCTTCACTCCTGTCACCTAATTCAATTTGCCCTCCTCACCCTCCCCCGCTGGAGACAGGTGAGGACTTGGATTCTACCTAAATTAACTGGCTGGCAACAGGATAATTAGTCACGACGTTTGAACTGGCTTCTTACTGCCTGCTGGAGTGCTCACAATGGAGGCAATTTTCTTAAGTGCACATTCACAGCAAATAGCGGTCACCTGGTATGAATGTAGCTGTTGAGTGTCAGCTGAGCTTCATCCTGAAGCGCTGCAATGGCGGCGGCATTCCGGAAACTTCTCAGCTCAGAACCACTGTGTGTGGGAACTGGAAACGAAGACCAGGAAACGGTGAGAGCCAGCACAAGGAGAACTGTGGGCGCACAGGGCCCGGGATGTGGACGACCAAGGGCAGAGGTCCCCCCCCCCCCCGCCTCCCTATCCCCACAGGTCAGTCCAGAGCTAGGCTTTGAAGTAGCTGAATTAATGGGGTGGCAAGATAGGGGAGGAGGAAGAGATAGGGGTCTGTGTCTGCTTACCAGCTTTGAAAGTGACAATGCATTTCAGACAGGCGAATTCAGTGGCGTCTAATCGGAGCTGTCTGAACCGAGCCACCACCTCCTGCAAAGCCTGTATTTCAGATATGATCTTGTTCAGCTTCTGGGAGTCTGTGTTGTCACTATTCATGCCTAGAATTGAAATATGGGATAAATATTCTAATATGAAGGCATTTTTACGTTTTAATATTGATTTTTGACAAAATCCTGCATATCAATATCTATTCAATTGTCACTCTGGGATATCTGATTCCATGTAAACTGGCTATATTGTATGAAAGTTAATATAAAATCTTCTCTTGGATGATAACAAACACAGTAATTTGCATTTAAATAACAATGCAAGCAGTCATGAATACAACAAAACAACATTATTTGCATTTAAATATAGATTTATAAATGACAGGTATACTCTATTGTTCAGCAGGGATTTGTTATTCTCTACATGTTGTTCTTTTTTCAGTAATGTATTTTTATGGTAATTTCTACAACAAAGTCATTAAATTGTGCAATTCTTACCAGATACAGCCAGTAGAGTGTTCGCGTCAACCGGAATGGCCCATTGTGCTATTCCTAGAACAAACAGTTCTCTCCAAGCGTCTTCCAAAAGCGTCAGCTGTCATACAATAGATGTATAATATAATATAGTGTGTAATTTATAAATTTATAAACAATTTCCATATGTAAATTTCCTTTAAAGTGTTTTTAAATGCCCATCTTGGTAATTTTTTTTCCCCCAAATAATCTATTTTCCCCTTACTGCCCACATTTTCTTTTTGGAAGCGGTGCTTATAGACACACACACATGCATTTCAGAGTCAGCCATTCCAGGTCCCCAAAGTTCACTTCCCTCAGGAAAGGGTTAACCCCTCCTGTCCTTGCTGCTACCCATATCTGGCCACCTGGACCCCTCTCTAGAGACCTGAGCTTCTCTCTAAATGCCACCAGCAGCTGAGCAGGTGGACAGCACTGCTGTGAAACACTGGAGACTCCTAAGCTCGTAGGTCAGGGTTCCATCTTCCTGGGGAGTTGAGGGGGCTGGGAGAAGGGGAGAGGGAGAAATCACTAATTCCCAAGAGCCATGAGGGAAAATCAGGGTGTAATTATGTTAATCAGGTTTTGCTGAGTTTACCTCGTCTCCCTGCCTGATTTTTCTGAGGCTCATAAGTGGACAGCATCAAGGTGCTTGTCATTTTCATTCTAATAAAATGTGCTATTGAATATTTAAAATGAAAATCTGGCTCCTTGTCCAAATTAATATACTGAATTCCACTTCACTGTAGTTTGCTTATTGTTGAAGGGTTTCCAGCAAAAGGCTAAGTGGCAGACAGGAAGTGAATTTTATTTGGATTACAGTCTACAAATTCTTGTTTTCAGGGAAAAAAAGTCAATTTATTCATACTTGCATGTGTGTACACACCCAGACACACACACACACACACACACACACACACACACACACACACACACTCACACACGGGGGTGGGTAAGGTGGGGGATGGGGTCAAAGATTAAAGGCAACCAGTAAATCTGGTCAAAGAAAGGCCCTACAACCTTGAAAAGAATTCTCTATGTTTAAAAACCTGTCGAAAACCAGCCAGTGTTGGTTGATTTATATGAAATAATTTACTTCTGAAGCTAAGAATCATGAAGGTTTGTAACTAAATTAACAATTAAACCAAAATGCTTAATTTTTAAAAATGCTTTATTTTTGTGTTATTGCATTGTATACAGGAAATAATTTTAAAATTAGAGGTAAACAATAATTGTGGCCATATCTCGTGCCGGGAGAGCATGTGTGTTTGGCATATTGTCGTCCTCAAGTATCTGGAAGGATGTGCTTTCGGGTATGGAAAGAATTAAACCCTCTGCATTAGAACTATGGATGAAGGACACATGTGTGACTCAGTGACAGAGCATTAACTCACTGAGCACATGAAAGGCCCATGCTTGACTTCCAGTATAAAAACAAAACAAAAAGAAGGAGAAAGAAAGGAAGAAAGAAAGAAAGAAAGGAAGGAAGGAAGGAGGAAGGAAGGAAGGAAGGAAGGAAGGAAAGAAAGAAAGAAAGAAAGAAAGAAAGAAAGAAAGAAAGAAAGAAAGAAAGAAAGAAGAAATTGCTTATTAGCCTTTTGGGGGGAAATTGTCATTAATTTTCTTAACAGCCAGTTGCTGTGATTACTCTGTTTCTTTCCTCCTCCTTTAAAAATAATTTATTTTATTTTATGTGCATCGGTGTTCTGCCTACATGTACATCTCTGAGGGGGTGCTGGGTCCCCTGGAATTGGAGCTACCTGCCGGTAGTTGTGAGCTCCCATGTGGGTGTTGAGAATCGAATCCAGAACTTTTGGGAGATGAGTCAGTGTTCCTAACCACTGAACCATCTCTCCAGTACTTCTTTCTTCATCTTAATATTAAAAATATATTACAAGAACATGTCTATCTATGGAATCATTAGTTAGAAATGCAATTATGGCCAGGCAGTGGTGGCAGACACCTTTAATCCCAGCACTCAGGAAGGCAGAGGCAGGTGGATCTCCATGAGTTCAAGGCCAGTCGTTCTACAAAGCAAGTTCCAGGATAGCCAGGGCTACACAGAGAAACTGTGTCTCAAAAAATGTAATTATATTATGATTATATTTTTAGTACTTTTAATATTCCTAACAACAAAATATATGGGGTTTTCTATAATGCAAGGTTTTAGCTGTACATAATTTTTCTTACTTTTGAACATCACTTATAACTAAAGAAATACAAAATCGGTTTTTTGTTTCTAAAAGCTCTAAAAGCAGTGAAAGAATCAAGAAAGCAATTTGGGGATGTCATCCAGCAATAGCATGTTTCTCTCTCACATGAGGCCCTGATCTGATCCACACATCTGATCTGATCCCCCAAAAGGACCAACAAGAATAAACCAAACAAGATACTAATCAACAAGACATGTGCAAGGCATCTCTTGGCTCTACATGGGGAGAAATCAGTAGATCAAAACTGTACACATTATGGTTGAGAGTAAAAAGTTGAAGATACAAAATCTCACACATGAATAAACACTTTTGGTGCCTTCTATTTCTCTCAGCTTGAGTGTTTGTAAGAAAACAGCATTTAATCAAGAGTTTTCCTTGTAGCCCAGGCTGGATTCACACTCAAGGTTTTCCTGTCTCAGCCTCCTAAGTGCTAGGAGTATAGTTGTGGGTCTTCACCCCTGGCTTGTCACAAGCTAAAGAAAATTAAGATGTTTCAATTAAACTTTAAAAAGATATAATGTACTTCTACTTGTGTTTTACATAAAGCACATCAACCTACCTTGAAAGTAACAATTACTTTTTTGTTTTGTTTTTCAAGACGGTTTCTGTGTAGCCCTGGCTGTCCTGGAACTTTCTCTGTAGACCAGGCTGGCCTTGAACTCATGGAGATCCACCTGCCTCTGCCTCCCAAGTGCTGGGATTAAAGGTGTGCATCACCACTGCCTGGACATAATTACATGTCTAACTAATGATTCCATAGATATTCCAAACCTCTGTTGGTAAAGATAAATGGGTTCTCCATCATTCAGCACACATGCCTGCCTTGCTGATTTATGCTGGGGACATCCAGCTGTTAAGGGTGAGTACTGCTGCTTCCTTCCCAACCCCTCCATGCCTGTTGGTCATACCTGATCTTGCAAAGACAATGTGGAAAAGGCTGGCACACTCTTTGCCCACTTGATGCTCATAAAGAGAAGCCTGGCAGCTGATTCACACACTGACTCAGTGGCCACTTCATAGAGATACATTGGGGTCCCATTCACTTCATGGGGATACTGAGAGGAGGGAGAAAAAAAAACATCTGCAAGTTAGAAGACCACAGCTTTTGTAGGACAGCTGACATTTCAGGGTACCGGCTAAGCAGAGGTGGGGATGCTCTGCTCAAACATTCCGTTGCCTGCAAACATCTCTACCTACAGAATTTGGGGAATGATGTCTTTTGGGGGAGGCGCATTTGCTTTCCTTGGGGGCTTCTGTCTTCCTAAGGGGTGTCTGGCTATTCTGTCCCCTGCAGTAAATACTTCTTGGGCTGAGCCAAGTCCCAGGCCTGGCTGTCAATTTAGACAAGAACTGCTTGCATTTGTGTAAATAAAAATAGATACGAAAAAAGTATAAATTAATAGGCATCCCAAACACAAATATGCATATGAGTATTTTTAGAAAGGATTAGTATATTATGGAAATATTTCAATTAGACATCTTAATCATTCGCAGAGCATTCCCATTCATAACTGACAACATATTCATAACACTACTTTCCAGAGCTTATTATACACATCAAGGGTAAGAAAGCAATATTAAATATTGTGCGTGTGTATGTGCCCAGGTGTCTGGCTTCCCTGCAGTGTGAGGCTGCAGCTGGCCTCCTCTGGGGGAAAATCCTAGGTTCTTCTCCCTCAACGGGGGGCCTTGGGAGGAGTCAGCTGGCTTGAAGTGCAGTCCCTAGGTGGCAGCCTTCCCAGGTACGACCCTGGCTGCTAACCCTTCCCGGGCCGTGAGCTGTGACTCTACGGCTGGGAGTGGTTTCAAGTGGGTCAGGGCGGTAAGAAAAACGCAGCCCTTCTAACTGTGATTTCTGCAATTTTCTCCAAGATTAGAGATCCCGGGGCACCTCAGAAGGTTCTTTCCCCCAGGGTGGAGACAACTTGTGTTCCAGTCTGTCCTGGCCTTCTGGGAGCACCTTAGGCTGCGCTCTGGTGTTAGACAGCTTCACCCAATAACCCTGGCCGAGTTGGCGGCCCCTGGTCCCTTAAAGGTGCAGGTATCTGGCCTCCACCCCACGTCCCCGGGAGTGTGAGTTGGCAGCTGCCCGGAGCGCAGGAGGAGGGGGCGGTGTCTACTGTGCGTTAAAACATCAGCGTCTTCGGCTCAACCCCTCCGTCTCCCCCTGACTGCATCGCGGCTCGGACCTTGGCTTAAGAGGAGCCTCCTCGGACCCAGCGAAGCCACCGACCTTGGGCGTGGGCTGAGCAAGGCTCACGAGGGTCTGCCGCTCTGGGGTGGCGGACACGGCGGCCAACTCCAGGCCGTGCGGCTCCAGCTGCGTGACCGCCGTGAAGAAGGCGGGAGCCGGCAGCGCCGCCGAGGGGAAGTGCGCGGCCGCCCCGTTGTCTTCCTTGTGCCCGCGGAAGTACAGGGCCACCTGTTTGCGGATGGTGGACGTCCGAGGCCCCCGCTCGTGCTGCACGGCTGCAGAGACAAACAGAGAACACGGGCCTGGGATCACGGGCGCGGTGACGCTGGGCTGCGGGGGCCCATGGTCACCTCTGTCCCCACCCCAGCCCCCCCCGCCCCCGCCCCACGATAGGGCACGTTTCACCGCCACAGGTGGGAGGCAGAAATCTGCGATGGCTAATAGTGAGGAGGGTGCCCAGAGATCTCAGGGAAAGCAGGGACTCCCTGGGTCTGGGGAACAACAGGGCGCCTCGCTCCCACCACCGAGAGAGCCAGCACCAAACACAACCAGGTCCGCGGAAATCGTCTCCCTCCACTTCCTGGTCTCCCTTACAAGTGGCTTTAGCCTCCAAGGCCCCAGACAGAGAGAGAGAGAGAGAGACCCCAGCCCAAGGAACGCTAGAGGGGGGATGGGACAAGGGAGAGCCGTCTCCGAACGTGTTAGGGGAAGGCATGGGAGACGTGACAATTACCACCGACAGTTTAAACAAACAAATTAATTCAGGGCAATCTTCCGCCCGCAGAGCGTGACAATTTGTCAATACACAAGGTCAACAGGTTGGAAGCTCCCTCTTGCTTCCCGAGGGGAGAGAGAGAGAGAGAGAGAGAGAGAGAGAGAGAGAGAGAGAGAGAGAAGCTCTATGCCTCAGACCAGTTGAGGGGCGGGGAGTACAGCTTGGACCGTTCTCTAAGCCCTGAACTTTTTGAAGACCCAGGTATGGCTCGAATTTGGGCCTAAGGGGAGCGCGGTGTCGGCGGCACCCCTAGAGATGTGTCCTCCTTCCTCTCTACACCCCTTTCCCTCAGTTCTGGTTCACCGACAAAAGGCTCTTGAAGAACTTAGGGCCAACTCAATGGCCATACTGAATTTGCCAATGGGGACTTGAAATGTTGCATTTGGGGGGAGAAAAAAAAAAGATCTCTGTGCTTGGAGAGTGCTTGGAGGACTTAAGTGATCTGAGATCTTAGGGAGGCTCCTTAGACCGCAAGAAGCAGTCCCCAAGCAGGACCCCAAGCAGGAAATACGCAACTGGGCGTGGGATTTCTGCCCCAAAGCATTGCCTTAGTGAGTGTGGTTTGGGGCGCAGGTTTCCCACGTGGGCATGGGACTTCTTCCTGGAACACAGTGGGGTCAGCTGGGGACGGCTGCAGAGTCTCTGAGAGGCTGCCACTGGCAGCCCGAGGCCAATTCCCAGCATCTGGAGAGGAGAGTTCTGTTGGGGAAATGATTTACATGCATAGGAGTACCATCTATTTTCTGTACATATAATTTACTTACTACTCAATCAACATTAGAAGAATAAAGGCGTGTACTGATTACCATCTTTGTTCATGTTGACTTCCAAACACTTCTTCAGCCGGCACGCCCTGCACTGGTTTCTGTGGGTCTTGTCAACCGGGCATCCTCCCTGAAACAGATCCGCAAGCTGTCAGAGGTCCCCAGGGCCCTTAGGAGGGGACCGGAACCTGGTCCTGGGGTGTGAGACCCAGCATGGGGACCAGCCATCGACCCAGGGACGATAGCCAGAACTAGTGATATGGGAGAACCTTGAGGAATGGCAGGACCAGGTAAGTAAGGGGCTGGGATTCCAGGGTTGTGACAAGAAGACCAGCCCTTGACTTCAGGTAGTTGGACAAAGAGAAAGGTCTTTTCCTGACTTTTGAGATCTCTTCTGGCTAAGAGAAGAAGCTCAAAATGGAAGCAGTCAGGGACCTCAGGAGTGGTGCCCAAATGATGTTTTTCAGGATGGAGACAAGGGCCTGGCGGCCTGGCCCTGAGCACCACCAGAAGCGGGCCCGGCCACTTGGGCTGCCTTTGGTGGTTGCGTCTGAGTCTATTGCTTGCTGCCATCTTCTGAGCCGGCCCAGGGATCTGAGAGTTAAACCTCGATCCTTACTCTTCTCTCCTCAGTGGCCTTACCCTTTGTAGTAAAACCATCCTTACACAACCTCAAAGCAGAGACACCCCCCGAGGTCCTAAGGACTAGTCTCAGCCTAGATACCCGGAAGCAGCCATGCCTAGAATGTGAGGTGGCATCTAGGGTGTTCAGAAGGTCAAGGCCTACAGAGAGAGAGTGTGTGTGTGGGGACGGAGCTGAAGGCCTAAGGAGGAAAACTCAGGAAGTTGTGGGAGATACTGCCTGAAAAGAGGGTAACAGAGCAAGTAATTAGCAAGATAATGGGGGAGGGAAGGAAAGACAGTTGCTGCCTTACAAATATTTATCTGACAGCGATGAGCAAGCAGATGTCTAATGTAATTTTCTGTGTGGAAAAAAGAGTGTATAAAAAGCAAATCTAACCGGGCATGATGGTACACAACTCTAATTTCAGCACCTAGGGAGCAGAGGCAGGTAGATCTTGGTGAGACCAGGGCAGCCAGGACTGCAGAGTGAGTCCTTGTCTCCAAAATAGGCGTGGGGCAGGGGAGGGGCATTGACTTTTCCTTCTTTCCCTCCGTAGTGCTGGGTTTGAATGCAGAGCCTTATGTCTACCATTGAGCTGTTTCCCAGATTGTGGGTTTTGGAGACAGAGACTTCCTGCTCTATAGTCCAGGATGACCTAGAATTTACTGTGTAGCCCAGGCTGGCTTTAAATCCCTGGTTCTCCTGCTTCCCCCAAACACCACAGCCAGCTTGTTTCTTTCAGTGTTTGTTTGAGTTAGTGTCTTTAGGGAGGGGGCATGAGTATGAATACCTGCTGTTTGTACATTTTTTTTTTTTGTTTTTTGTTTTGAAGCGCTTGGGATAGAACCCAGGGCTGCAAGCATTCCTCCACAGAGTGGAACGCTTAGCCTTCTGCATGAGGATTTTATAAGCAGGAAAAGATGATTTTGCATCACAATTTTAAATATTCATAAGCACTGAAGTTGGGACGATTATACTTCCTCCCTGAAATATCCCATAAGGAAAATTACACACAACAACAACTTATTTAATCTTCCTCACCAATTAAAAAGATGGTGACTTGGGCTGGGGATGTAATTCACAACAGATACCCAGCATGGATACACACCCAACTCAACCCAAAGCAAGCTTAGTTAATTTGTTTACAGTTAAGGCAGACAGATGCTCATAATGATTTCTAAATGTCATCAGTGCTGTTAATAAGAAATTGAAACGGTGTTCGCTTAGTCTTACTTAGAACAAGAGAAAAAAATGACTTGAGTTCCTAGGAGGGTCCATCAGAGGGTCTTCGGCCAGCAGCAAAATAGTTCAATGTAAGGAGTTTCAAATGACTAATTATTAAGTGTAGTTGGGTGTCCAATCGTAATGCTATCTTCTCCTGGATTTTGATGAACGTGCAAAGGCAAAATGTCTCAAGGGGTTTCAGTCACATCAGATGTATACAGGTATCTGGAGCCCGAGAGAAGGAAGGAGAGCCTCAAGTTGACACCTTTTATTCTTTTTGCCTGGGAAGAGACACAGGCCTGGTGGGTTTGCTGTGACCCTTTTGCAAGCACTGCGGACTGATATAGGTGTCTTTGAATTGATGATCATCTTCTTAAAAGCACAATGCCCCAGATTCTGTCTGATTCCCAATTCTGCTGTGACATATGTGGCCTGGTGTGGTGACCCACGCTTGAAAGAAGATCATGAGTTTCAAGTCAGCCCAGGCTACAGCCAAGACCTTCCTACAACAGGAACAGCAGTATTCTAAGTAGACAGCTGTTCAAATCTGGCACCCTACAGGATCTCAGACCTGTGGACCGTCTGGGATACAGTCCCATGTGTGTGTATATTACGGTATTGACATAGACATTGAGAACCCACGAAAGGGGGTGAGAGGGTTGCAGAGATCAAAATAACTCATCCAAATGCATATGTCTTCTTGTATGTGCTGCCAATCAGCACTGATCAGAAGTGGATAAGATCACAGTTCACTAGTACCCCAGGGGACTATGATGTGTGTCCGATATGTTAATTAGTGGGTGTTGTTCACCCTTTGTTTGCCAGAGGGTGGCTCCTGACTAAGGCACTCTTGGGATTCTTCCTAGGGGATAAAGGTGAGGCTTCTGTATAGAAGGTGAGCAAAGTGTGGGACTGGAAGGCTGACCTCCTAGGTTGACAAGACCCGCAGATTTGGGAATGGAGTGTGGGGGCTGTTAGCTCTGGTTGGAAGCTACAGCCGGTTTCAGCTCACTCCCTGATTGCCTGTCTCTGTGTGAGACAGGTGAGCCTGGACTGTACTGGACTACAGCTGGACAGGTTCACCCTGTAAGCAGGAAAGGATAGAACCCTAACTTCCTTTGAGCCTTCTCTTCTTGCTCACCCGGCCCCTTCCTGCGTCCTGACACTTGCCTAGCCCCAGGGTATCCCTGCAACTACAGAGCCGGGAGGACTCAGCACCTAGCACTCCCGTGTTCACTTTGGAGTCTTAGCTAGAGTTAGTGGCCAGTGAGTCTGGCTGAGAAACCCCAGCCAGGCTTTTAGACTGAGCTTGGCTGCTGCTAAGAATGGGAATGTGGAGGGCAGACAGCCCAACAGGATGCTTGCTTGCCGCCTTCTGCTTGCTTCTTGTGCCTCAGATTCTAACCTTCCTTGAGTTCTCTGAGCAGGCTTTCAGATTGGCTGTGGGCCTTACTCGGTGTCAAAATGTGACCAAGGAATTAAAAAAAAAAAAAAAAAAAAGTGTAGAAAAACCGTGGGAGTTCTGACTCTCTCCTGTAAAGTCATTTGCTTTCCCTAACCTTATCTGGCCTTTCCAGAGCCAAAGGGCCACCCAAAAGTTGAGGCGGGGGAGGGAGGGAAGAGGATGAGCGGTCAGGGAATGCAGAGGAAGCTTTGGCAGGACGGGGTGGGAGGGGAGGGCGGGGAGGACAGGAGACGGGCGCAGAGGGGAGCCGGGCAGCTCAACCCTGGCGAGTACCTGGTTTCCAGACTTGCAGACGTAGGTTCTGTTCCTCCGGATGCTCCTTTTGAAGAACCCAGAGCAGCCGTCGCAAGCGTAGACCCCGTAGTGCTTCCCGGAGCTGCGGTCCCCACACACTTTGCACGGGATGTCTAAAATGCGGCCTGAAGTGGCGGGAGAGACCGGGAAGAGGGGGGAAAGGGTGAGAGGGGGCGCGGGGAGGAGCAGAGGGGTGAGGGGGAGAGAGATGCTAAGCAATCTGACCTCTGAGGGGATTAGCCTGGGCGCTGCGGTAAAAGCAAATAATGAAGAGATTTTATAGCCAAACTTTTTTTTCCTTGAGCAAGTGTCAGCTTCCTACAATGACCATTATTCATGCCCGGCTACATGTATTTGGGTCTCCTCTAATCGCCCAGACCCATTTTGGAATAAAAGATTACAGCAGGCCCGGGCAGCATTTCGGCCCGCCGCTGCCTTTCTGCTCCGCCGAAAGTTTGGCCGCCTCCCTCCTCCGTTCTTGCATTTAACAGAGGAGAAAAAAAAAGTTGTTAGTGAACGCGCAAGGAGACAAACTTGAAATGTAAAAAAGGAAAAAAAAAAAAAAGCAGAAAAACAAACACGGCTGGAACCGGGGATGGCAGCTGGAAGGAGTTTTCTCCGAGCTGGGCCCGGCGCTTGTTATTATTGGGATTATTATTGTGATGCTAATACTCAGATTATTAATGATAATAAGGGTAGTGGTAATTGCCCAACTTTCTCCTTACCTATGGAAAAAAAAATGCCTAGTGCTTCGAGTTTGGGAAATTATTTCTTTTAGGGAAAAAAAAAAAAAAACTGACGGGGAGGGAAGTAACCGGCGGGTCTGGGAGTTGGAGCAAAGTTAGTTCACCGATTTGTGGCTGTCTCCACGGGGTAGCGAGAGGCAGTCCCCTCCATCCCCAAGGCCTGTCCCATGAGCACTGTCCCTTCCCCCGGCCCCGGCGTGTCCTCTGTGTCTCCCTGCTGCTGGAAGAAGAGGGAGTTGTTTTCGTGTTTCTGAATTGCTCTGGTTTTGCCTGGATTGCTACCACGCACGGGAGAGAACTTCGCCTGGACGCTGCCGGCCCGGAGAATGCTGGGCTCCGGGAGGAGTGTTTGTTGGGTAGGGGGCGATAGGAGGAGGGACGCGTGCGTTCCCTCTGGGGTTCGAGCCCAACAAGTGCCCCAAGCAACTCACAGGCTAAGAAGAGACCCATTTCCCCAAGCGGGGAATGTTTGTAAGAAGTGCTAACATCGTCCTTTAAAAAAAAAAAAAATCGTTGATGACAATTAACACCCGACTTCCCCCGCCGCTCCGGGTCAGAGGCGTTCGGAGCCGGGCCCAGGCGGTCCCGGGGCTGGCGGGGACCCCGGGTCGGGGGGCGGGAGAGGCGGCGGCGAGGAGCCTAGCGAGCCGGCGGGGCCGCGGAGGCCCGGAGGCCGGGGAGGCCGGTTGGCACGGCCTCAGGTGGAGAGGGTGGGGGGGGCGGGGGGGGGGGGGGGGGGGGGGGGGGGGGGGGAGGACCCGGCAGGGGGAGGTCCGCGAGGACCCCGGCTCAGCCCGGGGTAATTACGAGCCCGCCGCGGCACCTGCCTATAGAGCCACCAGTGACCCGTCAAAAAGAGTAGCATGGGAATCCGGGACGGCGACAAAGGCCCCGCGGCCACCGCTCCGGCGCCCCCTCTCCCGCAGGGCCGGAGCGGAGGTGGTGCTGGGGGGGGGGGGGGGGGGAGGGGGGGGCCGGGGCGGCCCCGCCGGGGGCCCTGCCACCCCCCCCCCCCCCATCCCCATCCATCCCCCGACCTCTCCCGCTCGCGCCAGGACCGCGGTCACGGCCGCGCGGGCGCTCACCCCGGGAGCACCGGTGGGTGATGCCGAGGGAGCCGGCAGGGGAAGGCGCGGCAGGGCCCTCTCCAGCCAGGAGCCTTCCACCGGGACCCACACATTCCTGGGGGACCCGAGGGGAGCGACGAGGCCGGCGCGGAGTGGGGCGACCTTCTCCTGGCCCGTCGCTCGGGACGGCCGCCCGTCACCCACCGCTTGGGCCCTTGCCGATGGGCCTTGTCTAAGGACGGACCTCCCTGGCGCAGGGGAGCGGGGGAGCTGGCTGGCTGGGCCCGGAGCGGGGCATGGAGGGGAGGGAGGCGAACATTCCAGGGCAAAGGGAGGCTCGACGCCTCGGACCCCGCCACCCAGCCACGTTAGGGTGACTCGGGGTCACGGACAAGCAGGCTGGCTGCTGAGAGGCTCCCCTTCTTCTTTCAGCCAGCCAGCCGGGCGGGCTCAGACGGGAGTCCAGCCGGGAGTTTCCCGAGGCTGGAAAACGGTTCTTAACTCCCCTCCCCAGGGGGTCCCTCGGGGCTTTTTGTGTGTCATAATTGCCTAAAGATATATGGCAGCTTCGATTACTGTAATTACCATCAGAGGTTGTTGAAAGAAGTTAGTCTGGGTTGCAGGGGTGACTGGCCAGGGTCTCGGTACCACCCAGGCGGGGATCCGGGTGACCACGCTCTGCTCCCCAGCCGCGCCGAGCCGGCCGCGGAGGGCCGGGACCTCCCTGCCCCGCGGGGCCCAGCCCCACCCCGCTGTGGCAGACCCCCTTCCTGCCTGGGCCTCCGGACCAGAGCTTCCCCGCCGGCGGCCGCCGGGCTCTGGGACTGTGGGGGAGAGCGGCTCTGGCAGGGACTGGCCGCCTCGGCCCGGGAGCGACGGCTCACAGAACCACCGAGCCCTCCGGAATGCTGGCCCGAGGCCTCGCAGGCCAGACTCCGGCCCGGCGAGCGGGAAAAGTCAAGTTTGCCCGCGAAGTGCCTCCGCGCATCCTGAGCCCACCCCGGCTTCCGAACCCCGGGTCTGCTCGCTCCTGTCTAGTCCACGGAGCCTGGGCCAGAGCTGAGAGCTGAGCCCAGCACGCACTCCTTTCCCCGCCTTGGACACCCCACTTCTGGACGCTTCGGGCTCTAAAAAGGGTGAAACCACCTTGACTTTCCGAGACGGGTTAGGGTGCTCCGGCGTGGACGTGCCAGGAGACCCGCCCAGGCCCTTCCACCCCGTTTTTGTTTTTTTTTTTTTTTTTAATTTTTGCAACGAGAATGGCCTCCTCCGTCTGCTTCTCTTGAGAAAGACGCTCAACCAGAATAATAATGATAATTTTTTTTTTTTTTTTTTTTTTTTTTTTTTTTTTCTTGAGCCTGCACTCCTTCTCGGAGGTCCGAACAGCTAGGGCAAGGATTAGGCCGAGGCTGACGGGAACCGCGGTCCTGACAGCAGCTGGCTGTGCACGGAGGCGGTGGTGACGGTTTCTCCTCGGGTCCCTAACTCTGAACGTCCCCCCTCTCCCGGTTTTGTTGGCTTTCCCTTCACTCTGATTTTTAAACTCAGTACCCACATCCAAACAAACGCACAAAATGCAAAACACAACCTACTTCTTACGGGGGAGGGAGGTGGAGGCGGGAATCGCATCCATCCTGAGTGAGACTTCATTATCAGTCCTCAGAAGTACCCAGGACTCCAGCAACTTTCAAAGACCCGGGACAATGTGGGCGCGTGAAGGGGGAGGGGGCGGGAAGGAGCTCAGAGAGCGCCAAAAAAAAAAAAATGCTATAGGGGAAGACAAGGCCAGCGGCTGGGGGGCTCCGGGGCTCGGGCCCCACGCGCGGCCCCGAGAGCTCAGAGCCTCCGGCCTCGGGAAGGCGGGGACGGGAGAGCCCCGGGGAGAGCGGAGCGCGGCGGGCGCCTTCCTCGCCGGCTCAGGGCCTGCGCCTTCTGGGGTTCGGCAGAGCCTGGGCTCGCGGCTGCCCTGGCCCGTCCAAGCGGCCCCGCACTCCGGCCTCGGGGAGCTAGCAGGGGTCAGCGGCCTGCAGGGAGCTCGGCCTCAGAAGTTGGGAGAAGCGGCCGGGGCGAGCAGGCCGCGGAGTCCTGGCCGGGCTGGGGCCCGGCTCCCCAAAGTCCTCGGCTTAGGGATTTGGTCCCCTCCTGGCTGGAGCGGCTCGCCATACTTCACATTCCCCAGTTGTGACCGACGCGGATTTAGGATTAAGGGAAATGTGACTTTTGAGTGGTCTCCGCTCCCCGGTTCGGCAGGATTACTGGCGAGGGCTGGAAACGGGGCGCAGAGCATTCCAGTCGCAATCCGCTTTGCCCGGCCGCCCGCGCGCGCCGGGGGCTGCCAGTGCCGGGCGGCCGCGATGCTGGGCCGCCGCCCCGGACCCTCGGCCGGGCTCCCGGCCCCGCCGCCGCCCTCCCACCCCGGCACCCGGAGGCCCAAAGGAAACGGCCCGCTGCACCGGGATGGGGGGGGGCGCGGAGGGTGGGCACCGCGACCTCCCCAGCCCTCCGGGGGGGACGCCGGGAGAAGCCGGCCTCCAGCAGCAACGAATTCGCTCTCCCCGTTTCACCAAAGGCTCCCACGCCGCAGCCCGGGCAGAGCCAGGCCCACGGACGCGCACCCCCCCACCCCCCCGGCGGAGTCCCCCTCCGGGCTCCGGTTCCCAGACCTCCCCCCCAAGGGAGGACCCCCCCGACCCCCTCCAGCCCGCCCTCCCCCACGGGCCACACGCCGGGGACCCCACCCCCCGCGGCCGACCCCGAGAGGTACCCACTTGTTGATCCGGCCGGCTTGCTCATGCTGGCGGCCCCGGGGCGCAGCGCCTGGTGAGCACCGCCGGCCTCCCGGGCCGCCGCGCCCACGTCTCCGCCGCCGCCGGGGCCGGGCGCCGCGGCTCTCCAGCCGCCCTCCAGCCTGCGGGGGTGGGGGTGGAAGGGAGCCCGGGCCGGACGGGTGGCCGCGGGGCCCGCGCGCTGGCCCTGCCCGCCGGGCGCTCAGAAGCCGTGGCGCGGAGGAGGCGTGAGCATCCTCAAAGTTTCTTCCCGGCTCGGGCAAAAACGGCAGCCGCTGGGGACGTGAGGGAGACGCGGGACTCGGCCTCGAATGGACAGACAGACGGACGGACGGACGGACGGGAGAGGGAGCACCGGACCCGGGGGAGATGTCGCGGGGAGGTGATGGAGACGCAGGGACGCGGAGGCGAGCTTCCTTACGGGGCAGCCGGGGCGGGATGCCCGTCCGCGCCCATGCCCGCTCCTCGGTGTCCGGCCTCGCCCTGCTCGCCGAGCGGCCGGGGCTGTGCCCGCCGCCGCCGATCTGCCCCGCGGGGAGGCGGAAAGCCACAGCTCGGAGGCGGGGATGCCGCGGGCGCCCGCGCGGGCGGCTAGAGCTCCGGCACGGCTCCCCCGGGGACGGGCGTCCGGGTCCGAGCGTCCGGGGAGGCCGGGGGGGCCCAGAAGTTCATTCCCCCCGTGACTCTGTGCCGGGGGCTGCGGGCCGGGCCTCTGGTAATATCCCCGGCGGAGCTCTGACAGGCAGCCGCGGGGAGGGGAGGAGGGCGTCCCCTGCCCACTTAGCTTTTCCCCCAACTCCTGGCGGGGTCTGACGTCAGCCATGTGCGGGGAGGAGGTGGGGAAGGGGGAGGGGGTTAAATGCTAATGATATTAATGAACCTCCCAGCGGCTTCCCGGGAAAATGCAGGCGCTCCGGGAGCTGGCGAGTCGGAGCGGTGGAGGCGGGAGGGCGGCTCGGTGCGTGCGGGATGGAGAGGACCGAACCGCTCTTGGGATAATAATTTTAAAAAAAAATCAATTTTTTAAAATATTTCACGGCAAGGGAGGCGGGGGGGGGGTGACGGGGCTCCCTCAAGGCGCTCTCTCCCTTCTCTCCAGCGTGCCCGGCAGCCGGATCGCTGGAAGAAATCGGTGGCTGTGTGTGGGTGCGATTGCGCGCTCCCGGACGCGGCCGTGGGAGTTGGTTTGTTGTCGGTCCCTCGGCCTCCTCCACCCCCTCCGTTGGGGGAAAACTTGGATCTCTCCCCGAGGTGAGTAATTTATTCATTTTGCAACCATCCGTGGCAAGCCGGAGCCGAGGACGCGCGGTGCGTGGGCCCGGGGGGCTGGGCTGGGGGCCTGACGGTTCCTTAGCCTGGGCTTGCGGGGTCTGGGCAGCGCCGAGGGGGGAGAGGGCCGCGCCGGAGAAGCTGGCCCACCGGGGGCTGGCATGCCCTCCTGCCTCCATCAGGCGCCCTGGGGCCGCTGGAAGGCCAAGCCTCTCCCCCGGGGACCCGGGAGAGCCCCGCCACCTTCCCTGCCACCCGGCTGGTCCAGAGCTCCGGAGGCCCCGGGCGCGGGGACAGCGCGCGCCGAGGGGGCGCTGGGTTCCGATCCCCGGGAGATTAATTCCCTATAAGCCCCCTCGGTGGCTTGAACTTGTCGAACAAGGGCCTT
This sequence comes from Psammomys obesus, assembly GCF_907164565.1. Taxonomy (NCBI): domain Eukaryota; kingdom Metazoa; phylum Chordata; class Mammalia; order Rodentia; family Muridae; genus Psammomys; species Psammomys obesus. The sequence continues at coordinate 23,251,809 of NW_026592890.1, read as the reverse complement.
GCCGGCCTCTCCTCGGGGCGTGGGGCCCGGTGAGGGGTCGGGGGTCACGCCTCCCGCTCTCCAGACGGAGTTGGGGGCGGGTGGGGGATCGGGGGCCAGAGGTCCTCGCCCATCGCTGGCCCACCCCCCCCTTCCGCATCTCCTCTCCCCACCCCCCCTGCCGTGAGCTGGCGCTACTTCTCGCTGGCGTCCCCCGGGTGCCCGCCCTGCGCTGCGGGTCGGCGGCTCAGGTCCCAACCCGCGAGGGCCCCGTGCGCTCAGGGTCGCGGGCCTCAGCACGTGATCGCAACCCTCCCCCTCACTCCCGGCTGCCCGTCCCCCCCTCCCCAGGCGAGGGGTCATGCGCATCACACAGCAGCCACCCCACCCGGGGTCCGTCCCCTACCACCTCCCCTCTGTGGCCTTTCCAACTAGGCCGAGTTTAGGGTATGGTGGGAATGTTTAAGTGACGAGGAGAGAGCGTTAACATTTCTCTTTTTTTGGGGGGGGGGCAGACAGTTGGGACACAGCTTAAATTCGAACTCGGTGCCCAGAGGGGGGGAAGGCATTTCCGGCTAGGGTTTTAGAGAGAGCGTGCCGGGCTAGGCTCTGGGTCCTGGGGTCTAGCTCTTGCCGGAAAGCCAATTGTTGCTGCGGCTGCCAGCAGCACCGGCGCGATGTCGAGGCAGAAGGGGCGCTCGGTCAAGGACAAAAGACTTCAAGTGGACCTAATTTGTCTCGGGCAAAGAGGAGGGCAAGGGGGTGGTGGGAGCCAGACCCGGGCCTGTCTTCAGGGAGAAGCTTAAGGATGTGTGGGCAGGAAGAGAACGGTTTTTTTTTTTTTGTTTGTTTTGTTTTTTTGTTTTTTTTTTTTTAAATTTTTTCCCCAGGTGCCCAGCTTTGGTCGTGGAAGGACACACGGCTGCCCTGGATTCCAAACGAGCCCTTTTGCAAAGCCTGGACCTGAGCCTGCTGACTCCTATACAGGCGCCAATAGTTGTGAAAATACTCCCGAGCTCCGCACGGCTGTCCCCCAATCAACACCGGAATGTTCTTTCTCCAGCCGCTAACTCTCGATCGAACTGGGTGCCAAGAAGGCCACCACCGGACAGTCACGGGTGCGTGCACCCCACCCCGCACGGAGAGGACTGTTCGGTTCTGGCAGAAGCCGCAGGGGCTGCCCGGCCCCGCAGCAGCGGCATATATGCGGTCTGCGTTCTGGGCGCCCGACTGTAATTATCCGCGCGCTTTGCATAATTCACAATACAGTTTCTGAAACCGTCGTGATGACTTTCTGGCATGATTGGTTCGGTGGGAAAGGCAAGCAACCAGCTCCAGAAGAGGCTGGCGGGCCTGAGAGTGTGCAGCCCCAGATCTGCAGAGAAGCCTGGAGCCCAAGGGCGGGCTGGCCTCTGCTCACGAGCCAACCCGCTGAAGGCCACAGGGACCCTGGCTCTAGACTTTGGAAATCTGGAGCTAATTGGGGCACAGCTCAAAGAGGAAAAAAAAAATCTTTAGCGGAGCAAAGACTGACTTCATTTCCCATCCGTTGGCCTCAGCCGCCTCCCTGGAGGTGTCACAGAATGTGGGAAAGAAAGGGGTCCTTGGCAGACTTCCCGAGAGACCTGCTGGAGGCACAGCAAGGAAATCAGGAGGTGGGAATTCAGACCCTGTCCCACGAACTACCTGTGCGGCCTCGGGGAAAGTCATTAGACCTCTCTGGCCTCCAGATTGTCATTTACAAAAAGATCGTGACTTTGTTCGACTCTCAGCTTCAAAAAAAAAGTTTCCCTATGAGACTCTTAAAAGTTCTGAAAACGGTTGATAAAGGCAAGTGCAGCCGATCTCGGGATCTCAGAAACATCTTTAACAGAGACAAAGATCAACTTAGAGGTCGGCAAAGGGGGAAAGCCAAATTTAGAGGCCCACCAGGACCAGGTCCAAAGCTAGACTCTCATTTCCTCTTTCACTTCTATTTTGTTTGTTTGTTTTCGAAACAAAGTCTTGCCATGTAACTGGCTGCCCTGGAACTCACGATGTAAAACAGGCTGGCTTTGAACTCACAGAGATCTGATTGTCTCTGTCACCCAAGTCCTGGGATCAAAGGTGTGCGCCACTATGCCCTTCCTTACTTTCTCAACTCTTGTGAGTCTTCAGCTCTCAACATAAACTAAACCCTGCGTCTGCGGGCGGGGCTTAATTCATTGAAGGATGATTGCATTTTGGTTCAGGGGAAATTCTTATCCAACAAATAATTAGCACCCACCATGTACCACCTGGGGAGGTAGGAGATTAATGGCATAGCTCCTTTTTTACCCAGAGAGACTGGGGGTGGGGGCCAGACACATAGAAATGGCATTTGGGAGACAAGGCTGGAGGTTTGGCTCAGGGGTAAGGAGTATTTGTTGCTCTTGCAGAGGACCTGAGTTTGAGTCCTGGAACTCAAGGAAGTCCCTGAAGGCAGAAGACGCTCACAAGCCTTTTTAACTTCAGTCCCAGGGGATCTGACACCCTCTTCTGGCCTCCACAGGCACCAGCTGTATATTCGTGGTGCACACAAATATTCAAGCAACACGCGCGCGCGCGCGCACACACACACACACACACACACACACACAGAGAGAGAGAGAGAGAGAGAGAGAGAGAGAGAGAGAGAGATGTGGTGGGTTCTCTGTGTAGCCCTGGCTGTTCTGGGACTCTCCATAGACCAGGCTGGCCTCAGACTCATAGAGATCCACCTGCCTCTGCCTCCCAAGTGCTGGGATTAAAGGCTCGCGCTGCCATCGCCTGGATAAAACCATTTTAGACTGAGGTAAATGCAGGAAACAAGCCCCCAGGTCAGTGAACAGCACCGTGGGCACACACTGATCCTGAAGAGCTGATCTTCAGCTCAGCACAGGCTCTGAATTGCTGCTTCTGAGACGGGCTGTAACGGCTCTTTCCTCCATTGGAGAGCCCTGGCTAGCTAGTTTAAAGCAGGGCTCCACTCCCGGTTAAGCAGGCGGTGTGAGGGGTGGGAGAAGACCCTTCTGAGACCCGAGGACTAGCTGGGTCTCAGAATTCACCGGTTCCCCCCACCCCCAAACGGTGCCATGTCTCCATTCCCTGCTTCTCTCCCATGCTTCAAAATGAAAAAGACCTGAAGAGGGCGGAAAGGCGCCAAGCAGCAAGCCACCCGCTGGTGTCGGTGTGGGCTGCAGGGCCCTTTCCTTCCTAGCGCTGCTTATTTGCATGGAGCAGGTGCTTTTTGCTTACTTCTAAGTGATAGTTGCTCCTGGCTGTGACTTGCCCAGTGGGTGGGTCATGGAGCAGAGCCCAGGAGGTAGGAGGTGCCGGGTAAGGCTCTGCTAAGTGGCAGGCTGAAAGAACTGTTACCACCCTTGCTTGGAGGGCATCTTCACACTCTGGTGCTAAGGCTACTCTGAGAAGGAACACGGAGAACCATCCAGAAGGCCGCTCCAGCTCCTCTGGAACACAGTGAACACTGAGCTGCAGACTTTTTTTTTTTTCCATGTAACACAAGACAGCGCTGTCTGTCCGTGATGTCCCCTGCCTCTGAATTTACACCACATACACAACACCCCCCCCCACACACACCACCCGGCGGAAGAAATCCAGTTCTAGAGTCAGTTAAAGAGGAAAGGCTTCTAGGGTCTCACTGCACCTCGCATTCACAGCCCTCATTTAGAAGCGTCTGCCCTGCAGGGCGGTGGTAGCAGCCACCTCTAATCCCATCCCTCAGGAGGCAGAGGCAGGTGGATTTCTGAGTTCCAGGACAGTCGGGGCTACACAAAGAAGATCCAACAAACAAACAAGAAGAAGAAGGAAGGAGGAGGAAGAGGAAGAGAGGAGGCAGAGGAGGAGGCATAAGAGTCTGGCCCTAGCTTACAGAAGTGAGATACGTGAGTAAGCCTGCTTGGTGGGAGTCACAAAGCCCCACAGTGGGACAGGGTTAGGTGAAAAGTTGTAGGAACAAGTTTAGGGTCCCCAAGCCTAGGGAGGCACAGCAAAGTTTGACTCTGCAACAAAAGACTGACTAAGGAGGCCTCATCCAGAGAGAGGCTGGCTATCCATCCTCCTTCAGCCTCTTCAGTTCCTAGACTCTACCTAGTCAATTTGGTTTTCTTGTAACCCCATATTATCAGAGCACACCATCTGAAAGGGTGGTAGTATTCCTTCATTTTACTGCTAAGGAAACTGAGACCCTCCCAAAGACAAACCCTGTCCTTAGTCACTCATCTGAAAACACAGACCACACAGAATCCTGGACTCTTCTTGCTCCTTGAACAGGAGCAGGAAGCCACCCCACATCTCCCAGAATGGCTTCTAGAAGCTCCAATTCAAGCTATGCCACTGGGTTCCTACTGAAGCCCCAGGAATTAGGAGCAGTGTCCTGTGCACCTTGTATAGCTCAGCCTACTTTATCTGACCCTTTCCTTCACATTTCCTCTCTACCAATATTTAATTTGTTGTGTCCTAAGGGATAGTAAGCCTGGGATGTCTTTTCCTGTTTTTCAAGATGGACTGATGTGATCTACAAGAAAAACACTAAAAGGTACCATACATGGGAAAAGCCAATGATTAGAATAAGCGATCAGTCACTAAATCTGATCCACGTAGATTGACAAACTGGGCCTCTTAGCTTAAAAAAAAAAATCTCATTTTCAGCACTAACAGAAATAATTATTATGTTAAAACCCTATCCTGGTTTAAATGTGGCTAACACATTGGAGGATACTTACAGTCTTTAGTGTCAATCTCTGCCAACACAGGGAAACATCCAGCATCCTAGTACGCTTTGTTTCCAAGAGACGTAGTTCACAGTGCTCTGTTGTCCTCAGTAATTTCAGAATTCACATCACTTACAAAGATGCAGAGTGGCTATTTAAGGAAGTCTGCTTTAAAACACACACACACACACACACACACACACACACACACACAGAAAAATAAAAAAAAAACCCACACTCCAAAACAAAGCAAACCTCCCCCTCTCCCCTCCCTCCCCCTAAACCCAAGTGCTTTGTGCGAGGAGGAGTCAACCATTGGGATTCACAGGAGGTCCCTAAGTCAAACGCTGCAGCTGCGTTTTTAAAGAGGGTTGGATAAACTACAGCCGTTAATAACATCTGTATCGTACAAGCTAAGATGATGATAGGGGTAATCAGATCTCATGCTTCAGGGCATAAGATGATTGCTTGCTGGGGGCACAGGATCTGCCCTTTCAGGTACAAGAGTTCACAGCTCAAGAACCAGGCTGCAGGAATGTCTCCTCTCTCTCTGGAAAAGTTCACATGGCATGGACACGAAATTTGGGGTAGGTGAAACCAGTTATCTGAAGCCTGACAGATCAGAATACTAACTGTATCTTTCCACCACCCTCCCCGCCATATACAATTCATGTGTAGATTCGGGTGCCCTTTTCTTAAGGTTGAAGCTTTTTGACATTTTCATTCCTTTTACTGCTGTGTGGGTGCCAAATAAATATGGAAAAGAGCAGTGAAAACCATGAAGATACTCAGACTTCAGCCCCTGACTTTACACTGTTCCAATTACATGTACTTGGCTGATTCTGTATTTTTGTTTGCGTCACATATTTTAAACCCTACACACAGGCATTTCCACTTGCTTTGGTTAAATAATGGTTCGAATGATACGTATACATGGGGTGTACAAGGAATAGATTCATGCCAAAGGCCCTCATTCCTCAAGTAGTTTTTGTGGGGTTGATTGCCATGCCGGAGAGCAAATGCAGGGCCCAGCATCCTCTGCCACTCAGCTAAGACCTCAGCTCTAACGCCATCTTTTCAACTTAGTCTCTGGAAGGGGAAGGAAGAACACAAAAATAATCTCTTCTTCTTCTTCTTCTTCTTCTTCTTCTTCTTCTTCTTCTTCTTC
>NW_026592890.1:23230562-23245922 GCF_907164565.1 Psammomys obesus | reverse complement strand
CTCCTCCTCCTCCTCCTCCTCCTCCTCCTCCTCCTCCTCCTCCTCCTTCTTCTTCTGTATCTTCTGACTCCTGGAGGCGTGTGCTTTAGTACAGTTACACAGTTTACACAGTTTTGAAAACAAACAAACAACCCGAAACACCTGTGCAAGTGTCAGCAGGGCAGAGCTGCTTCTGTACAGCTATGTCAGCCTGCACTGGAGGTCAGAGGCCTACAGGCAGCTGTGAGCACCGCAGAGATGAGTCTTCCTCCCAAGCAGAGTGCTTGCAGCCTTCTGGGCGCGGAAGACGTCCCTGCCTTTGGCTCCATCACTTTTGCTAAGCCGTTCAGTTTGGTGGCGCTGAAAAGGGGGCCGTCCCGGAACCTATGACTGCTAATGAGATGTTTAAAAGATGAACTGAACCAGGTTTGGTTGTTTTTTGGGGGGTGGGGGTGGGGGTGGGGGTGGTGGTGCTTGCAGCTGTTGGGCTGCAGACAGCCATGGGAAATTTGTCAGGAGCTCAAAGCACCATCGTTAATAACCATTATTCTGTTGTCTGGGATGTTTGTTTAAATACTGTTGACACTGTGCGCGCATTGTCATCGTCTCTAAATTGTAGCTCTAAACGCTGCCGGAGACCACCTAGGGTCCCTGAGGCCTGCCTTCACCTGAAGGGTAAACAAATACCAGATTTCTCTTGGGTTTACGACGTCCCCCCCCCCCCACGTGCAACAAGCAAGCAATTTTGTGGAAGGGAGGGAGGACGAGATTGCTTGGGCATAGCCTGTAGGTAACACGCCGCGGAGAACCCACCTTTGTATTTCTCACAGGGCGGCAGGAAAAAAACAAAAACAACCTCACAAATAAACGCAGACCCCGGACGAATGGGGCCCAGGCCTTTGGGCCACGCGCGGCTCTGCGTGGCGGGACGGCGCGGAGGGAGGACACCAGTGAGCCACCCTTCCCGCCGGCGGCGTGGCACCCCTCCGCCCCCACTTAAGTTGTGCTTAGTAGGGGAGGTCGCTGGGGAGGGGAACGTCTTTGGGGTGGGGTGGGGTGGGAGTGGGAAAGCCAGACAGCCCCCCAAGTCAAGAGCCGGGGATCACGGCCGAGCAGGACAAAGCGTGTCCCAGGCTTACAAAGGCGCCACCTGTGACCCGACTCGGTTGACGTCTCTGTTAGGAAGGACCGAATAGGGGGACCCACCTTTCGGCCGGTGGCGCAGCCGCAGAAAGAGGGCTGGGGGGGGGGGACACCCGGGCGCCCGCGGCCCCATTTCGCAGATGGGTAAGGGCTCGGGGGTGGGGGTGGGGGGAGGCGGCCACCGGCCGCGGGCGAGCGGGGGTCCCGGGTGGGGGGAGGCGGACCCCGGCCCGGGGGCCCCCAACCTCCAGGCCTCTGGCTTTCTGCTTCCCTCCCGAAGGTCGCTGCTGACAAATCTATCTATTTGGGGCAAATTGTCAGTGAGAAACTTCCGCTCGAACGGCGCCGGACAAAACGGGCCGCCTGAAAGGGGGGGACCCCGCGGCCGGCGCGGCCGAACAATGCCGCGGCCCGAGCGCCGGGGGCCGCACAAAGGCCGGATTAATTGGGGCCGCGGCGGAGCGCGGCGCTGCAGCCCCGCTCGGCCCGCGCCGCGGGGCGCCCCATTGACTGGGCCCCGAGCCCCACTTTTCACCAACTCCAAACAAAAGTCAATTTCTTTTTGATAAGGCGGGGGAGGGGGCGAGGCCCTCCACCCGCTTCTCGCCGAGCTCTTGCCTTGGCTGGGGGTGGGGGACTGTGCGTGTGTGTGTGTGTGTGTGTGTGTGTGTGTGTGTGTGTGTGTGTGTATAGGATGTTGGAAGGAAGGGGGATCCCGGAGGGACCGGGGACCCCCTAGAGCATGGGAACCCAAGGAGGATGGGGGAACCCTAACGGGTCGAGGCGCGTGGAGCACAGGGAGGAAGAGGAGAGGGGTCTCGGGGCACCGGGACCCTGGAGGGAAGGGGACCGAGGACGCAGAGCGGTCCCGGTGTGGCCGCCAGCCCGCTGTCCCCGCCCCTCCTGCCCCCTCTGGACGGGAGGCGTGGTGCAGCTTCCCTGCCACACCCACTGGGCGGGATAGGACCCGGGGTGCCAGATTTTGAGGGTGGCTGAGGGGAGGTGTGGGGTAGTGGCGCCAGGGCCCTGAGGAGGGTTGGCCCTCTGGGTTGGGGGAGTGCAGACAGGGGAGTTGGGAGACACAGAGAAACACCCCCCGGCTGGTGCTCTGTCCCTGGCAGATTTGATCATCCTTGTGGCTGCTGTATCCAGCAGCTACCGTGCTCCTGACTGGAAAACAGGGACCAGAGACCGACAGCATCCTAAGAGTTCAAAGCCACACTAAGCATACCAAGAGTTCAAAGCCAGCCTGGGCTACCGAGAGACACTGTCTAACTGAGAGAGTGGGGCAGGAGGAGAGGAGGGGAGGAGATGAGGGAGGAGGGGGGAGATGGAGGAGGAGGGGAGGAGATAAGGGAGGAGGGGAGGAAAGGGGGAGAGGGAAGGGGGAGAGGGAAGGGGGGGACTACCGGATGCTGGGGGTTAAAGGGGAAATCATAATCCTCTGTAACCGATGACACTGACTGGAGGGAGCTACATAAGAGAAAAGATACCTAATTACTTCGTGGACACCCAGACTTGGAGAAGTGATCATGATTTAAAACAAACATATACGTGGTTTAAATACCGCCCAGGTCGGGAGTCTCCGCATCCTGGCCTGTGAGGATGAGCGATCAAGGAGGAGGGCAGAGGCCTCTTCAGCCTACACTGAGAATCCCTTTAACAGTGGGTGCCCCCCCAACTTGCAGGGCTCTGCAGTGTAGGAAGGTGGGAGTTGCCTACAAGATACCCCAGGTCCTGGCCCAGGGGGAAAGGCCTCCTTCCTCAGCCAGAGCTGACTCCCAGCTGAGCTGGGAAGGGGCCAGTGGATCAAAGGCTGAAGCCAGCAGCTGACAGGAGAGGCCGGCTGAGGGAACTGCTTCCCCCCTCCCCGCCCTGTCTGCTCTGCTGTGACTGTTTGATTTAGGAGTCTTTAACTGTCTGGCCCCCTCCTAAGACATCTACCATCTTGGCACTCTGGGTGGACACAGTGGGAGAGTTCTGACACCAGATACCAAACCATGGCATTAAGGGGGTAAGAAGAGGTCTTCAGGGACAGCCTGAAGGGGGCAGGAGGCAGAGACCTGGACCTGGTGGTGTCAAAGCAAGAGTGGCCGGCAGAGCTGCTGGCCGAATCCAGCCTAGGCTCCATTTCAAGCACTGTCGATTTAAAACGATCCTCTCTGGACCAGACAGTGAGCCCTTCCATATTTCTGTTGAATCCAAGGCTGTGAAAAATCAAGGACAAATATTTATCTAAAGATGTCACAACTTTGAATTTCAATGATAACTTCTCGGCTAATTTCTGGTCGGAATCTAGAGCAGCTGTTGCTATTGTGTATTTTGAATTCCCAAAAGAGGAATTTGGGAATCGATTTTTTTTTTCCCTCCACCAGTCCTCAGTCTGCTTTCTCTTGGTTTGTTGGTGCCTCGTGAAAGTGCAAACAAATAAACTCCAAGGCCCCCAGCTGATGGTGAAAGTTATTAACCCCTGCCCCCAAATTAATAACGTGTTCGATCTCTATCGACAAGTGTGGCGATTCTGCAGTCTCCCCTCCGGGAGGAAGCAGAGGGAGAGTATATAACTCGTGCAGTTGTGCATTGCAGGATGTAAGAACACACCCACGTGGTGAAACCTCCAAACTGAAGCGATGCGTGTGTCAGATGGTGCACTGGCTCCCAGGTGCAGCCTCTAAGAGCACCCAGAACTCTTGCTCACATTACTATTTTACAAATGGAGGTCTGCCGGGTGATTCGTGATTCGTGATTCGGGAGATCCAGTCACACAGAGGGTGAGTGACAGACCCCTACCAGACCTTCCCATGACTCCCTTGTTACCTTTTTCTTTGAAAATTTGTTTTATTATTTTTAAATTATGTGTACATGTGTGGGTCTGTGTGCAGGTTTCTGTGTGTGTATGTGTGTGGGTCTGTGTCTTTGTGGGTACTGGTGCCAGTGGAGGCCGAAGGTGTCAGATCAGCCCAGTGGCTGGGGCTACAGTCAGTTGTGGCCACCTGAAATGGGTGCTGGGAATCACACCCAGGCCTCAGGTCTCCTCTCTTTTTTTTTGTTGGTTCTCCCCTGCCTACCCCCACTCCTGCCAACCTCCCAGACAGGGTTTCTCCGTGTAGCTCTGGCTGTCCTGGAACTCACTCTGTAGACCAGGCTGGCCAAGAACTCAGAGATGGGACCTGCCTCTGCTTCCCCAGGGATTAAAGACATGTGCCTCCTCAGCTGCTGTGCAGCCGCTGCCCCTACCACCCAGTACACCAGCTGAGCCATGTCTCCATCCTCCTTGGTGAATTTGAAGTACTTTGTCTTTTAGAAAAAAACAAATTATTTTGGAGTTACTTAGTGTGGAGCACAGAAGGTCCTCAGAGTCTGAAGCCCCCTGGAAAGAGAGAAGGAGAGTCTTGTTGCTCAGGCTCAGGTCACCAGAAAGTACTGAAATGTCAGGGGATGGGCAGACACAGCCCCAGGTGGGGAATCTGTCCTCAGGAGCCAAAAGAAAGCCCACATCTCAAGGTACTCTAGACTGAAACAGTCACGGAATGAAAAGATGGTTGTGGGGTCAGACTGTAATCCTAGCCGTTGGGAGGAGGAGACAGGAAGACCGTCAGTTCGTGGTCATCTTCAGCTACAGAGTGTGAGGACAGCCCAGCCTACATGTATGAAGACCAAACAAAGGTAAGAGGGAGACAGTTTGAGAGACAGACAGAGAGACAGAGGAGAGAGAGGGAGAGGAAGGAAGGGAAGAGGAGCGAGATAGGGAAGGAGGAAGGGAGGGAAGAAGGGAGGAAGGGAGGGAAGAAGGGAGGAAAGGAGAGATAGAGAGAGAAAGAGAGAAAGAGAGAGGGAGGAAGGGAGGAAGATAGAAAGATTAGAGTTTTGTATTTCCAAGGCCTTGGACTTTTGAAGCAATCAATCTGTCTACCTCTGAGCTCCTGCCCAAGAGTGAAGCTTTAATTGTCTAGTCCTCCAAGCAGCAATAGCAGAGGAGACAGTCTGAGCCTCGGTACACTCACTAGCCAAGATCATAAAAATAAGATATAGTGAGTGTTTTATAGTGAGATGTACCAAACCCATAAAATGCTTTCTGATTATCTGCACAATTAAAATAATGAAAATTTTAAAAATGAAATAAAAGAGTAAAGGGGGAAATGAAATAAAATGTATGGTCACATCTTAGCAGCTATGTTAAAAATGAGAGTTTTGGTGTCTACAAGGAGTCCTCTTTAGGACAGCGTCACCCCTGCCCAGCACGTGTTGCTTGGATTATAATTATACTTATATACATGTCCCTAAGCACTGTGGAGTTTGTTTTCTATCAGCTACGTATGAAGAGAAGCAAACGTTGTGTAGTCTTCAGTGAACTGTGTTTTCCTCCCTCCCAGCAGTTTAATGTCGCTATTAGGCTAACTGTGGCGGTTCCCTGCCTTTTCCACTGTTGTAAAGATGTCTCCTCTAGGGTAGGACGGTGATGAACACTCGCCACTGTGAGTACCCATTGGGGTTCCACCTTCCCCAGCTCCTCTTCATCTTCTTGGTTCATCTCTTCCTCTCTTCCCCCAGCTCCTCTCTCCCCTGCTTCTCTTCTTGATTGCCCTCCTCCAGCTCCTCCTCTTGCTACTGCTTCTCCACCTATTTTGGTCTCAGAGAACTTGTCAACCTTTTCCTTGTTTAACTGGTATTTTTGTACTTATTTTTATTTACTTATTTCTATTTGAGACAGAGCCTCACTATGTAGCTGTAGCTGTCCTGGAACTTATTATGTAGACCAGGCTAGCCTCAAACTCACGAAGATCTGCCTGTCTGTGCCCATCAATGCTGGAACTAAAGGCAAGCACCACCATGCTTGGCTTTTGTCTTGTTTTTTGTTCTCCTAAGTTGTTTGCTGAGTTTTATAGTTTCCCCATCTACCTTTGAGCCTTCGTCCTCATTAAACCTGGTGTGAAGTGTATTTGTTCGGGGTAGCGCATCTTTTCGGTGATATTGATTGAATCTTTTTTCTTGATTATTACATTATTTACGGGGGTGCCATGTGCACGGCATGGGTGTGCGGACAACTTGGGAGAGCTGTTCTCAACTCTCCCTACGAGGGTTTAGGAGCCAAACTCAGGTTCTCAGGCTTGGTGGCAAGATCCTTTCCTTACTGAGCCAACCCAGCTGACTCCAATTTTCAATCTTCTTAAGGATTTTTTTGGTGTTTTCTAATAAATTTTTTTTTCCTCAAAACTGGTAGTGTACGATCTTTGTTAGATTAGATGATATAGTTGTGTATTATAATGACATTTCCTCCTCCTCTTCCTTCTTCTTCTTCCTCTTTGTTTTTTTGAGATAAGGTTTCTCTGTGTAGCTCTGGATCTCCTGCAACTCACTCTGTAGCCTAGGCTTGGCCTTGAACTCACAGATCCACCTGCCTCTGCCTCCTGAGTGCTGGGACCAAAGGCATGCGCCACCTGGCTATAATGCCATTTTTCTAAACATTACATATTTTTATCAATTTTTTTTTTACTAATTTGCTAATTATGTGTTGATTGATAAATTCTCTTATGGATCATAAATAATTCGCCTTAGTTTCCTGAAAGGTCACTGACACCATTTGCCTACAGCACTTTTGGATCTTTCTCATTTCTTCTAACATTTGACTTGGTTTTGTTTCTGGCCCAGCTGTCAGGCTAGGACTCTGGTAGAGAAGGGGGCATGGCAACTCTGTGTTCTCTGATGCTAAGGAGAGGGGGATTTAGGGTGCATATGGGTGTAGAATCTGTATAGCTTTTTAGCGAATTAGGTAACAATTTTTCATTTCTAGTAATTCTTCATCTTTATCTTTTAGCTGCACTGGCTTTCTTTTTGAACAATATTATCCTTACATCATTAGACTGTTTCATATACAACCACTCTTTTTTTTTTTTTTTTTTTTTTTTTATTTTTTTTTATTTAACCCCTTTTTTTTTTTTTTTTTTTTTTGAGACAGGTGTCTCTGTGTAGCCCTGGCTGTTCTGGAACTCACTTTGTATAAACCAGGCTGGCCTTGAACTCACAGAGACCTGCCTGCCTCTGCTTCATGAGTGCTGTGATTAAGACATATGTTACCATATCTGGCTCTTTTTTTCCTTAAATATTATTTATTATTAGATTATATTATTATAGTCTATACACATGTGGGGCACTCATTGCTGAGTTTAGATTTCCTCTGCTTTTGGAGTTCTGCACTTTTGCAGTCATAACTCTGCCTGTCTGTTTCTTCCTATTTGCCTGCTTGGTGTGTTGTTAGCCTCTTAGATCTGAGGACTGGTGTCTGTAGCAGCTTTGAGAAAGTATCAACTGTTATCCCTTTGAAAAATGCCTCCTCTCCAATTTGCTAATCCTTTCTGGAATCTGATTAGATTAAAACTAAACATCTTTTAAGTAATGTACTTTGTAAATAGATAGAAAGCCATATCCCATGTCTTTAAATACATACCATTTATGGTTACACACCCTTTCTGCTTGTGGGTTCTTATCCTCATACCCAGAGCCCTGGAAATGCAAGTATTGCTTATAAATTCAATGTAAGCAGAACAAAGAGGTATAAAGGCAATCACTATTTTATTTTTAGTTTTAAAGAAAGACTATGTTGTTATCAAGTTACCATATGTGAATTTGTGCTACCTTTTACAATACATTTAATGTAGAAAAAAAAAAACTGAACATATTTTTTTTTCTCACATTTAAAAACTATTTCTAAACTGCTTTCTGGAAAATGCTTTTGAACTGTTTGCTTCTGAATTGCATCCTGGAAATCTTCTCTACCTATTTTCCAGTTCCCTAACTTCCCTTTCTGTCTAAATGGGAGATGACTTCCCATTTAATGAGGGGACTTTAACTTCCTGGAGTGTTGTTTGGATCCGCTTCAGAGCTGAGGAGATGCCCCTTAGAGACTGCTTCTCCCTAACAAGATGTTTTCCTTTCTATGCATGTCTGCCTGTGTGCGTGCATGCATGTATTCCGTGGGTGTGCCGGTGCCCTCCGAGGGTTGGGCTCCTTGAAGCTTGAGTTGTGAACTGTCACGTGGGTGCTGGACACTGAAACCAGGTCTCCAAAAGAGCAATAAGTGCTCAACTGCTGAGCCATTTCTCTAGCCCCATCTTGCTGAGGTTATTGCTATTATTATTATTATTATTATTATTATTATTATTATTATTATTTGTAGTTGTTGTAGTGGTAATGGCGTGCCTGCAAGCACACTATGGTATACCTGGGGAGGTCAGTGAACAACCTTACGGTGTCAGGTCTCTCCTTCTACCTTAATGTGGGTTCTGAGAATTGAACCCAGGTCCTCAGGCTTGTACAACAAGAGACCTACTCAATAAGCACTCTTGCTGGCCCTACTCACTAACACTTACGAGCTCCTACTTGGTTTTATTAAGCAAGTAGCACTTGTATTTGGTACCTATTAATGCCTTTGTTGTGAGGGAGTTCTTGCTTTATGGTCAAGGCTGGTCTGGAACTCTCCCTCCATCCTCTGTCTTCTCCCTTCTGAGAGCTACGGTTACACGCACACAGCACCAACCTGGCTAGAATGTCGGGACTGTTTTTGTTGACACACTTGCCCCTCCCTGTGCCATCCACCTCCACCTCCCGCCCACCTCCTCTCCCCTCCCACTAGTTAGTCTCTTTCCTTTTCCCAGTCTGTCTTCTAATTTCTTATCTTAGATCAGTCATTTCTCTCAAGAGAAATGGCTTGAGTAGGTGAGACTCACCCACATAATGGAGGGAGCCTGTTATCCTCAGTCTTTTTGCAGCAAAGCCTGTTTAAATGTTTAAATATTGGCCTCATCCAAAGGTACTGTGGGTGCCTGTGTGAAGAGTCAGCTATGGACTTATTGTAAGCTGTGAAATGGAACAGAGTACAGAGTGTTCTTACAAGATGGCCTTCTTAAAGAAATTACATAAACTCTGATAAGTGGACACACTTAAAAACAAAAACGTAGTGGGCGATGGTGGTGCACACCTTGAACCCCAGCACTTGGGAGGAGGAGGCAGGCATAATACCCCGTCGGAGAGGCAAACACCTAACAAAAATATTCTTGGCACTTTTCATATGACGAGTGAGGATATCCTGTAATACCGGGTACATTCCCTCGCTGTACCTATATTCGCTTAAGCTAACTGCAAACATCACCTCCTGTTCTGCTTGCTAAAGGCGTGGAGTTTCCTGGCGCCCTCCAGTCCTCTGTCCTGGAGACTCACTAGGCACGAGGTGCCTCCCAGCAACACTCAAATCAGTGTTCGACCAAAGGACTGGGCGCTGTAACCTGGCCAAGCTGGCACACAGCATTAACTGTTGTTGTATTAATCGACCAGGGTACAGGAAACTGAAGACGAAGGGACGGTGTGACCATGGCCAGAATACCATCTTGCTTAGCGATGTCAGTAAAATGAAGGCCACGTGGCTCATTGGGTAAAGGCACTGCCAACACAGACAACTTGAGCTGGAGTACCGGAGCCTGCAGTGTGTGGAGAAAGAGCAGACACCCCCCGAGGTGTCCTTGTCTCTTGATCTCCACACATACAACACATGGAAGTGAAGTAAGTAAATAATGTGAGGACCTAGCGCAGCTCCGAACCACTGAGCCCCTCCCCCTACACCGCCCCCTGCACACGCTCTTGTGGGCGCACTGCTTCTTCAGTCTCAGGAGCTCATGTTGCTGCCACAGGAGCTGCAGGTCATGCACTGTGCTCTTCCTGCAGAACTGCAAGGAGAGGCAGGCACACACGATGGCCTTCAGTTCTGGCGCACAGTGATGCGAGGCTGGAAAGCTGTGTCTTCTCCTCACACGTGTCCTGGTCTTTGGTGTACAGTCCCATGAGTGGCCTAGGGTAGTAGCTTGGCCATTGAATACCAAGAATGAGGCTCTGGACTGCACTCCTAACGCTGAAACCAACCGAACCACAGAACATATAGTCTTTAATCTCAGCGCTTGGGAGGTAAAGGCAGGCAGATTTCTGTGAGTTCAAAGCCAGCCTGGTATACAAAGTGAGTTCGAGGACAGCTAGAGCTGCACAGAGTAACAAAACCAAATCAAATAAATAGACAAACAACAACAAACCAAAATGTCGAACCATTATTTTAAGACTGAATGTCTAAACAAGTAATTTATATATATATATAAATTATATATATTATATATATTTATATATAAATTATATATATAAAATTTATATATATAAAAATTATATATTATATATATTTATATATAAATTATATATATTATATATATTTATATATATAAATATAATATACATATATAATCAAGGGGTTGGAAGAAACTATTAGCAATGCTTGTCTGGTTGTGGGATTATTGATTATTTTCTTCTTTATATGTTTTATGTGCTTTTCAACTTTCCTATAATAATCATAAAACTCTTTAAATTTTTATTTTTTTCTCATTTATTTATTTTATTTACTTTACGTCCTTGTAGCCCCTTCCCTCCTCCCTTCCCAGTCCCATCCTCTACCCATCCCTTTCCCTTTCCCATCCCCCCCAGCTCATCAAGTTGCATCAGGACTGAACATGTCCTCTTCCCCTGTGGCCTGGCAAGGCAGTCCCACCAGGGGGAAGTGATCAAAAAGCTGGCAAGTGAGTCCATGCCCGATGCAGTCCCCACTTCCCTTACTAGAGGACCCACGTGAAGCCTAGGCTGCCCATCTGCTACATCTTTGTAGGGGGCCTAGGTCCAGTTCCTGCATGGTCCTTGGTTGGTGCTTCACTCTCAGCTAACCCCTCTGGGCGCTGGCTAGTTGTCTCTGTTGCTTTTCTTGTGGAGCTCCTGTCCCCTCCAGGTCCTTTTCTCTTTCCTCCCACTGTTCCACAAGACTTCCTAGGCATCAACCGATGATTGGCTGTGAGTCTCAGCATCTGTCTTGAGGCGCTGCTCGGTAGAGTCTCTCAGAGGACAACTCTGACAAGGCTCCTGTCGGCAAGCTCAGCAGGGTATCTATTGTTCATAGTGTCAGGGGTTGGCCCTCTCCCATAGGGTAGCTCTTTGGTTGGGCCAGGCATCAGTTGGGCATATCTTTAAATTTTTAAAGTTTATTTCGTGTTTAAGAGCGTCTTGGCTCTGGGTATGGATGTGTGGCATGTGGGTGCCTAGTGCGCAAGTTGATCACAGCACTGGGATGCCCTGGAACTGGAGGATGGTGCCGTGTGGGTGCTGGGAATGGGAGCTGGTCGTCTGCAGGATCCATAAGTGCTCATAACTGCTGAGCCATCACTCAGAATCTGCCCTTTAAAGCCCGGAGCTGTCTTTACAGTCATAAAGCAAAGAAGCAAAACGTTGAGGAATTTTCATTTTATCAAATTAACATTTATATTTTATGAAATTACATTCAAACAAATGATTTCCATTTCAACAAGCAAGCAAGCAAACAAACTTGCTTTCAGCCTAGAGGTGTAGCTCAGTGGTGGAATTCTTGCCTAGTGTACACAACGCCCTGAGGTCAACTCCCAGCACAAACCACAAACACAAACCGCAAAACCTCTCAGGTTAACAAAACTTACGGAGCAGTAACACAGTTCGATACTTCCATAAACTTCAGAATTTTTGTTGTGTAATCTATACATCCATTAAAGCATCACATTTTGCTAAAAATTCTTAAGGTCCTAATTTTAGCTGCAGTTTGTCTGTCAGTTAGATGTGCTCCCAGAGCTGAGAGGATGGAGTCTGTGAAGTGCCGGCCTCAGAAGCACAAGGACCTGAGTCTGGATCCCAGCACCCCCTTAAAAAGCGGGGTGCATTGGGAATCATCTGTCAAAAAACCAAAGCCGAGCACAGGGATCTCACAGGCAGATCTCTGAGTTCGAGGCCAGCCTGGTTTGCCTAGGGGTTCTAGGACAGCCAGGGCTACAGCGCGATGGGTGAAGCCTAGGGCCTGCTGAGCCACTGAGCACAAGGTTAAGTGAAAGACCTCGCCCCCCCACATACGGTAAAGAACGGTTGAGAACGACAACCTATGTTGACCTCTGCCTTACACACAGATACACAGATACACAAACTTGCTCACACATGCACATACACACATACACAGTTGCATACACACATGCACACACAGGTACACACAAATGTAATGCACATTCACACACATACACACAGATGCACATACATGCACACACACATGAATATGCAAACACACACACACTTGCACACACTCATACACACATGGACACACATGCAGGCACATGCACAGACAGATACACATAGATACATAGATACACACAGACAGACAGACAGACACACACACACACTGCAGCTTTGTCGGCAATTTTCATGACTTCTTTCAAATCCCCAGTGTCTTCACAGAGGCTGGCTGTGGTTTGGGTTTGGGAACCCAGAGTCAGGTGGCGAGCGGCCTGTGAAAACTGTGACACTTTGGAGTAACTGCTGAGAGGTCAGAAGGGCTTGTCCGGGAAAGGAGACTCCAGGTGGGCAGCGCCTGCCTCAGGGGAGTGAGTGGCTTACAAGGGAGGTATGCACAGCCTTGAACACAGGAAGGTGACTTCGGAAGGGTGAGGACTGACTCTGTGTGTGTGTGTATGTGTGTGCGCGCGCGCGCGTGTGCGTGCGTGCGTGCGTGCGCGTGTGTGTGTGTGTGTGTGTGTGTGTGTGTGTGTTAAGACTTCCCAGGACTTGACTGACTTTCTCCTTTCTGTTTCTTTCCTGTTCTTCCTTCCTTTCTTTTTCCTCCTCTTCTGCTTCCTCCTCCGTCTTCTTTACACTGGCTTCTCCGGAACGTGAAAAAGAATGCTAAATGGTTCAGTAAGAAGCAGCAGGAGGAGAGGAGGGGAGGGGGAGAGGAAGAGGAGGTCTGCCTGACATCCCATTGGGTCTCTGGCAGGTTATCGGGATGGAGCTCACTGACTCTAATGTCACAAAGAACAAGCGGCATCTGCACCAGCAGAGAAATTAGCATGTAGGAGGAATCCAGAGGCTGGTACCCACAGCCAGAGCATGAGTTCATGTGTCTGTACTCATTCACATGTCTAGATCATGATCAGATCATAACCGTGTATATACATCAAGATCAGCTCTATAGACTCGCTCTAGAGGCCAGGTATAGTGTCTCACTCATGAAATCCCAGAACTTGGGAGACAGAGACAGCCTGATCTCTGTGAGTTCAAGGATGGGAATGTGGCTCAGTGATTAAGAGCACTGGCTGATCTTCCAGAGGACCCAGGTTCAACTTCCAGCAGCTCACAACTCTCTATAACTCAAGTTCCAAGGGATCCACTACCCTCACACAGACAAACATGCAGACAAAACACCAATGAAATAAGAATAAACAAATCATTAGAGAGAGAGAGAGAGCACTGGTTGCTCTTCCATAGGACCCAGGTTGGATTCCCATCAACCACATGGCCCATAGCCCCTGTAAGTCCAGACTGGGTGGATCTGACCACCTGTCTGGCCTCCGAAGGCACTGCATATTCGGTGATGTCTAACCTCACACATGTCCAAAATTAGAAGGTGAGCCCCTAACTCTGTTTTCTGGTCTCTGTCACATACAGTGAGGTGAGGGACAGTAATGGCGCCGAGTACATAGACTCAGTTCCAACAGGGCTCTGTTCCCTGGGCTCTCAGCTCATCCCTGCCTCTTGCTAGGTACTCTATTCTCCCTAAGGGCAGGTAGAAAGATGAATTCAAACACTGATCTAGAAACCCAGAGACCCAAATGGCCCCAACCTGAAAGAATGTTCTTCAAGTTACCGTCTTCTCTCCCTTCTGCCTGCCGGTTTCCTGATGGCTGTGGAGGTGAAGCTCATTCACACCACAGAGAAATCCGTGCTTTGTATTCTGACTGGGCCTTCTTTTCAAAGTCCATTAGCAGGTTACAAGCAGGACTGAGCTTCAGCGTTGGGCACATTCTTCCTACCCCCATACAATGGTTGCCTTAATCCAGAGCCATGCAGTAAGTGATAAATTTCACAGGTAAAAAGTTTTGCACTTGCAGGCTGTGGTGGCACACGCCTGTAATCCCAGCACTCAGGAGGCAGAGGCAGACAGGCCAGCCTGATCTACAAATCGAGTCCCACACAGCTAGGGTAGCCCTGTCTTGAAAAAGCTGAAAAAAAAAAAAAAAGAGTTTTACACTCAAATCAAGTATGTTTGTAAGCTCATAAGTGGGGACAGAATGGGAGAGTGATAGTGGGACAAAAAGACTGAAACTTTCAGCAATTTTTATTTATTTTAAATCTACTATTCAAATTCAGCATTATGATTTGCTTCTTTACATGTAAATATTTTCATTGGAACAAATTTACAGTAGTTTAACTGGTTGCCTATCTTGCTATTTCAATTTAAATTTCTTTTTTTCCCCTGTGGCATGTGTGTACAGGCAAGATACATTAACATTTTAGAAAAGGCAAAAAGCTCTATAAGATTCCATCCTAATTCTAACACAAATTACTATCCAAGTAAGTCATAGTAATTCAGTATATTTGAAAACATGAATGGTTTAGATACAGATTTAAATCTACTTTGCCACGTTATCCAGGCTACTGCGTCTTAGTTGCAAAAAAAAAAAAAAAAAAAAAAAAAAAAAAAAAAACAAAAAAACCAAAAACAAAACATTGCTCAGTAAAGAACAATGACTCTTACTATGTTGTTTTGTTGTTTTATTTTTTTCAAGACAAGTTTTCTCTGTGTAGCCTTGGCTGTCCTGCACTTGCTTTGTAGACCAGTGGCCTCGAACTCAGTGATCCCTCTACCTCTGCCTCCCAGAGGGCTGGGATTAAAGGCATGAGCCACCAAGTCTGCAGGGTTCTTTCCATCTTAAGTATGTGAGCCGGGTCCTGGTTAGCTTCCTGCCATGTTGCTGTGATAAACCACTAAGAAAAGCAAAACAAAACAAAACAACCCACACCCCAAACAACAACAATCTGGAGAGGAACCGGACTATTTTGCCTTATTGGTTCCATCAAAAAAGCCAAGGTGGGAACCCAAGGCAGAAACAGAGCAGAGACCTTGGGGGAATGCTGCTTCCTGGCTTGCTCCCAGGCTCATATTAGTTACTTTTTTTTATACAGCCCAAGCCCACCTGCCTGGAGATGATTCTGCCCACAGTGGGCGGGTCCTGGTCATGCCCATATGCCCATTTGATGGACCCAGTTCTTCAGCTGAGAGTTCTCTTCCCAGGTGTGTCAAGTTGAAGACTGAGAATGTGTGGACACACACACACACACACACACACACACACACACACACACACACACACA
>NW_026592890.1:23194078-23230552 GCF_907164565.1 Psammomys obesus | reverse complement strand
ACACACACACACACACACACACACACACACACACACACACACACACAGAGAGAGAGAGAGAGAGAGAGAGAGAGAGAGAGAGAGAAAGAGACTATACCACTTTGGGGAAACAGGTTTTAAAGGACTTATAAACTAAGTAGGGATTGTATGTTAATAAAACTAGAGTTACCCAACCTGAAGACTCTTGTCAGCTAAATTCTGTAGACTCCATTCTGGTTGTGAGTTTAAACAGAATTGTCATTTCTGTTGCCAGTAAGAGTAATCAAAAATTGATCTCATTTTTTTTTATTCTACAGAATCTCTTTAATCTACATATTTTCATTAATTTTTAATGTCAAGCTCTAACTATTGACAGTCATTACGCTTGAAATTAATGGTATTGCACTAATCAATTAGTAGCTTACAGTCCAGCCATTATGGCATGTATCTTGAGTCTACTTTTTAATATTAGCATTGTTTAAAATACAGCATCCTTAAAGACCTTAGTATTTTATTTTTAAATCCTTTTGAAATTCATTCATTCATTCATTCATTCTCTCTCTCTCTCTCTCTCTCTCTGTGTGTGAGAGAGAGAGAGAGAGAGAGAGAGAGAGAGAGAGAGAGAGAGATATTCCCCACAGGCATGCCACAGCACTCCCATGTGGTCTTTTCTCTCTTCTACCATGTACCCTGGAAACCAAACTCAAGTCATCAGACATGACATGAAGGCCCTTTCCCACTGAGCCACCTCATTGGCCCAGAGTTTAGTATTTTAAACGTAGGAGAGTGATTTTAAAAAGGTAGGCATTGGGAAAATGATACTGCAGACCACATTATTTATAAAAATTAGAATCTGATAGCTTATATATTTTCAAAAACTTGAAAACTGTTATGACACCTTAAGGCTGAAGAATCTGAATTTCTGAGCATTGCTATTATCTTTTTAAAACTGTATAATAGAGAGATGACTCAGTGGTTAAGACTTTGGCTGCTTTTCTAGAACACTGGGGCTCTGTTTCCAGCGCCCAGCAGGCAGCCTAAAACCATGGATCTCCAGTTGTGTGAATCCAATGCCCTCGGCCCTGCACACCAGTGGTCTAGACAAACACTCATTCAAATAAAAAATGTGTAAAGGCCAGGTGGCGGTGCATGCCTTTAATCCTAGCACTCGGGAGGCAGAGGCAGGTGGATCTCTGTGAGTTCAGGGCCAGCCTGGTCTACAGAGTGAGTTCCAGGACAGCCAGGCCTATACAGAGAAGCCCTGTCTCACCCCCCAGCCACCCAAAATGTATAATAAAACAAGCACACAGACAGACAGACAGACAGGCTCTGTCTGGCCTGGAACTTGATATGTAGACCAGGATAAGGTCAAGCTTCTGAACAACCGCCTGCCTCTGCCTCCCGAGTGCTGGGACAAACAGCATTTGCCATGATGCCCAGCCTACAAGTGTCTATTTTTAAAGCAATCGCCTGTGTTTACGGATGCCAACTGGTAAGGATTTCTGTCACTTGTGAGGAGTAGATATAAAATCCCAGATATAATACAATGGCAGTAGAACAGTAATGACTGGTTCTAGCTCTTATTGACTCTGTTGTTGTTTGTGTCCTGTTCTGTTTTGAGACGGGGTCTCGATGTGTGGCCCTGGCTAGCCTGGAACTTGATATGTAGGCTGAGATGGCCTCCACCTCAGCATCTGCGTGAGGGCTGAGACTCAAGGTGTGGGCCGTGATGCCCCCAACTCTCACCGATTCTTGCTGTGTGCTAGGAACAGTGCAGAGCGTTAAGCTGTTATACACTAAACCCACACATCCTCTGGGGAGGAAACCACTTCTTTAACCCATTTTGCAGATAAAATAATACAGGCTTGTGTGAGAGAGCAAACCCAGGATGCTCGTCAAGATACGGCAAGGCCCTCTGGCTCACTTAGTGTACAAAATGTGTAAAGCAACGAATAAAACATTTAGGACACTTTTCCAAGGCAGAGATGAACACTGTTCTTATGAAACATATAGTCTGCTGAGGGTTGGCGTCTTTTTGTTTCTTTTTGCTTAAATGACTGCACACATAAAAATTAAGTTAGGGGAAAATGTTGTGTGTGTGTGTGTGTGTGTGTGTGTGTGTGTGTGTGTGTGTGTGGTGTAGGGCATAAACCCAGGGAATGGCACATAGGTTAGCATGTTCCCCCTGAGCTACATCCTTTCTCTTTCCGAGATGGGCATCTGTCTGTGTTGTTCTGGCTGGCCTCAGAGTAATAATCCCCTCTCTCGGCCTCCCAGGCAGCTTGGATCACAGGCACACACCTACAAGGCTTGCAAAGAAACAAAAACAAAACATTCTTTTATCTAATTGCCCATCATTATTTCTGAAGGCTGGCTCTTGATGGTTTCTTCTGCTCATCCTCTTCTGCACCGCCTCCATGCCTGGTTTATGTGGTTCTGGGATTGCTCCACTTCAGGCAACTATTCTGGCAACAGAGCCTCATCCACAGCTAATTATCAAGCCAACTTTAGAGGCATAACCTTAAAAACAATCTTTAATTAAAAACATTTTTTTATATTGTCAGGGTTTCTCTATGTAACCCTGTCTGGCCTAGAATTTGCTATGTATGCCAGGCTGGTCTTGAACTCCCAAATATCCACCCACCTCTGCCTCCCGAGTGCTGAGATTAAAGGAAGGGACCGTCATGCCTGGCCCTAGACAATTTTTCCCCTTGTATATTACTTTTACATGTTTACGTGAGTGTGTGCTGAGGAGAGGGAGATGCTCTTGGAAGGCTGTCAGATTTCCTGGAGCTGGAGTAACAGGCAGTTGTGAGCCATCAGTGTGGGTGCTGGGAGATGCTAGCTCTTAACTGATGAGCCATCTCTCTGGCCCCTTAAAAAACTAACACTGAAGCATTTTGTGTGTGATAGGCCGATGCTTTAGGGATGAACTCCATCTTCAGCCCTTCTTTGCAAGTCATGGTTTCAGTATTTAGAATAATGCTTGCCTGAACACTCCTGACCTATTCCCTCCTGGGTGGAGGGCGGGTGTTCATTTTTTTTTTTTTTTTTTAATTTGTAGAGCATACTGCTGGGTTCCAGGAAAACCCTGTGTTGAACTTTTGGGGGAAACTGCCAAACTATTTTCAAAGTGACTACACCATTTTTAAATTTAATTTAATTTTTTATTTTCAAGCAACAAAATACGAGCAGGCTAGGTAGTTACCTATCCCCAGCGCTGGCCATTGCTCACTTCCTGATTGGATCGTAAGGAAGTGAAGTAGGGGGTTTTCCTGTGGTTGTTATTTGCATTTCCCAGAGGCTGAGGACAACGAGGAGGCCTTTGTTTTTGTGCATTTACTTAGTTAGGTTTATTTATTTTACGATCTGTGTGTATTTTGTCTGCATGCGAGTCTGTGCCCCTGTGAGTGCCAGGTGGCTGGGAGGTCAGAAGAGGCCATGGGATCCCCAGGACTGGATCCTCCATGCTTGGTCATTTCTCCAGCACCAAGGCCTTTCTTTTTATGACTTAAAATGATCTTTGCCAGAGGAGCACTATAGAATCACTTGAGAGGTTTCACACCGGTGACTCATATGGTGAAAACCGTTGTCAGACCATCACTGAGGTTTCAAATGTAATAGGAAAACAATGCATAATGGAAACCTACGATTTTGCACAGTAAGAGGTCCAGGTTCAGAGCCGAGCTGGGCAATGCAGAGGGAGCAGCATCACAGTGTCACTGGGAACTAAGTTCCTTAGGCATCACAGCATCACTGAGACCCAGGTTCCTGCCTTTGCCGTGGCACTGCATGTGTGCATTTTTGTTTGTGGGTTTATTGATCTGTAGTGGCCACGTGGCTGCTGGAATGCTGGATGGCCCAGCCGGGACCAGACAATGTCTAGTGGGAGAGAAATCTTTCCTAGAAGCCTCTGCTGGTCTTTTCTTACATCCCAGTGGCCTAGAACTACATACTTGCCCTGGTCTGATCTGATCTAATCTTATCTAATCTGATCTAACCTAATTTAACCTAATCTCTAGCAAAAGAAATACGAATTCCCTAACTCTGAAGATGTACCACCTCCTTCAGCAGGAACCACATGACTGTTTTACTAACAGAGGAGGGGAGATGGACGTTGGTCCAGGCAACTAACAGTGTCTTCAACACAGGCCACAGTATCACGAGAAGGAAAAGATTAGGTTGGGTCTCAAAATTGCTTTCCTTGAACCATTGACACAACACTAATTCCGTATGGCCCAACGTAATAATCCCCAGAGCCATTTAGACAGACAGATTGGATGAAGGGACAGGGAGAAAATAATGTTTGCCTCAGGTTTAGTTCAATCACTTAACATAGCTCATGAAGTGTGAATCACTCAGAATGATTGATACAAGTAAATCAGGCCCCCGTGGGGGAGAATTTGCATAATACGAGATCTTTACTGATGTCTACTTTTTTTTTTTTTTTTTAATCTCTCTTTGAGTAGCTCCAATGCTAGGCAATATTCAGCCTCTGCCAAAGCCTAAAGCATCTGGTCTTACACCCAGGCTGACCAAGGTGGTCACCGGTGTATTTATACATATTTAACAGTTAGTTGAGTTTTAGTTTTGAACAATTAAATCAGAGAATACGTTATTTTGTTTTCATTTTAAAGATTTAAAGCATTTCATTAAAACATTTCATTTAAAGATCACAAAGAGAAAATGGCTGTGTGCCTTAGTTTCTTAGGAGTCTTTTATTCTAGGCCCACTGTGAGAAGTCTAGTGCAAATTGTTTGTTATAGACAGATACTGAAGACCGGGCTGCTTGTGGATTGTGTGGAGCTGTGCACAGACCTACTGGATACCGGGAGAAATTCTCTTTTTAAAAGATTTATTTGTGTGTGTCTGTGAGCGTGTGCCTGTGTGTGTGTGTGTGTCTGTGTGTGTCTCTGCGTGTGTGTCTGTGAGTGTGTCTCTGTTTGTGTGTGTCTGTGTGTGTCTCTGTGTGTGTGTGAGTGTCTGTGAGTATGTACATACCCAGGTACATGCAGATGTCCAAGAAGGTACAGTTACAGGTGTTTGGCAGCAGCCTGAGGTGAGTTCTGAGAACTGAACTCTGGTCTTTCCAGGGCGCAGGGAGTGTTCTTAGCCACTGAGCCCTCTGTCCAGCTCTGCCGCTCTCTTTTGTAATTGTGAATTCATGGTTCTGTTTTTAAATAGTACATCTATTGCCACAATACAAAGTTCAAAGGACACAAATGCTGTAGCGACCGGTTCTTCTCAGGGCAATTCCTCAGTCACGCCATTCTCCTTCACAAACACAGCTAGCACGAAAAGAATTTTATGTTGAACTCTACCTTTCCACACGGCAGCTTACTTTACACGATGATTTCTTTTATATTGTTGATTTTATTCATTTACTAGACTAAAATTTATTCCAAACTGATAATGATCATCCTCTTTTTTTTTTCTTGACAGGTTTTCTCTGTGTAGTCCTGGCTGTCCTAAACTCACTCTGTAGACCAGGCTGGCTTCGAACTCAGAGATCTGCCTGCTTCTGCCTCCCCAGTGTTGTTGGAATTAAAGGTGTGCACCACCACCCTAGCTGAGAATCCTCATCTTATTTTTATTCCTTCAATTACCTGTGCCTGTGATGTGTCGTATATGGTACCTGGGTGCCATTGGTGTGTGTGTGTGTGTGTGTGTGTGTGTGTGTGTGTGTGTGTGTAGGTCAGGGAACAAGGTCAGGTGTCAGTCCTTGCCTTCCACCTTGTTTGATGGAAGGTCTCTTGCTCACTGGCTGCATAAGTCAGGCTGGCTCTCCAGAGAGCTCCCACGGGGTCTCCCGTGCTGGCCTCCTGGCTTGTCCTAACAGCTCTGGGACTACAGAAGTGTATGGCTGCGTCCTGCTTTATGTAGGTTCTGGGGACTCCAGCTCATCTCCTCACGCATGCCCAGCAAGCGCTTTGCCCGTGGAGCTATCTCCTCATCCCTCCTTTAACCATTTATCAATTTATTTATTTAGATAAAGTATTTTGTTCCGTGGCCCAAGCTGTCCTTGAACTTGAGGTCTTCAAAATCTCCCATTTCCTATCTACCTAACTTGCCTACTTGTCCAGCGAGGTTCTCAGCCTTCCTAGTGCTGCGACCCCGTAATACAGTTCCTCCTGTTGTGGTGACCCCCCCTCCACCCCTAAAATTATTCTTGTTGCTACTTCGTAACTGTCATTTTGCTACTGTTATGGATAATGATGTAAATGTCTGTGTTGTCTGGGTCTTAGGCGACCCCTGTGAGAGGGTCATTCCACCCCTAAGGGGTTGTGACCCACAAGTTGAGAACTGCTCTACTTAAGTATTTGTGGCAGTGTTGGGATTGAATCCAGGATCTTATATTCGCAAGGCAGTGCTCTATCTATCACTGAGCTGCCCCTCGACCCTTGGTTCATTTCTGGACGCACACTCTTTCAGTCTATTGAGGTGTCATGTTTTCTTACCCAAATTCCTACTGGTAAATATTTAGTTTTTGGCCTTTCATGCTTACGAACAATGTTGAACAGGATAATGGATGCATATGCTATCTTGAACATGCAAAAATACTGTTTTAAAGGTTCGATTTTCCTCCAGTACTGTGGCTAGAACCTAAGGTTTCATGACTGCTACCATTCTGTCGTTAAGCTGCATCTCAAACCATGAATGTTGGGGTGAAGACATTTAAACTTCCACCGAAGAGCCAGTTTCCAGGAGAGAGAGGTCTTCAGGATAACTCTCACCGTATACATAGGCTTATGGGCAAGACTCCAAAAGGATCATGTTCCTCTTTGTAAATTTTTTTTTAATTTACTTTTGTTTGGGTTTGGTTTTTTGAGACATGTTTTCTCTGTGTTGCCCTGGCTGTCCTGAAACTTACCCTGGAGACCAGGCTCACAGAGATCCACCTGCCTCTGCCTCCCAAGAGCTGGGACTAAAGGTATGCGCCATCACCTGGCATACATTTCTTTCCTCAGTTGCCTCTGTGTGCTGCAGTCGGTCGGCTGAGAGCAGTCAGGGCTTGGGTTTCTTCCTCCACCACGGGGTTTCCAGTGATCAGACTTAGGCATCTGTCTGGTCTGGTGCCTTTACTTGACGATAGTCTGTCTCATCAGCCTGGTCACTTACTTTGTTTTTACGTGTGGGGGCGGTTCGCCTTCGCGCACCTCTGTGCGCCGCGTGCATGGTGTGGCCTTGAAGATCAGGAGAGGGTGTCGGATCCCTTGGAATTGGAGCAATGAGGCAGTGAGCTCTCTCGTGGGTGCTAGGGACTAAACCCAGGTCTTCCGAGCAAGAACAGGAATCCTCAACCAGTGAGCCAGCCATCTCCGCAGCCCCCGTCTTTCCATTTTTATAACACAGAAATTGGTCGCGATACGGTATTGACGTTTGTCTGTTTTTTTTTGTTTGTTTTGTTTTGTTTTGTTTTGATGCAAACTTTGGGACACGTGCAGAAAAAAAATTTTTTTTATTCCTTCCTTTCACTTGTCTCCCCTTCTCCAGGGAAGATGAACGTTCGTAGGGGCCTTGCGCATGCGCGCCTGTGCGGCTGGGTCTCTACTACTGAGCTGTGACCCCACCCCCAACCCCATTGCTCTGGTCACCGACTTTCACCTCTTCTCTTGTGGCGCTACAGTGCTGTTTGCTCTGCACTCAAACCTGTCACACGTATTTCTGGAGGTGGGGAGTGTGGCTCAGTGGTAGCATGCCTATTTAGCATGCGGAGTAGGAAAGAGCAGGATGAGACCAGGAGCCAAAGAAGGAGCAGCCCACCCTGCCGCAGGGAAGGCTGCCTGGCCGTGCCCACCGCCCAGCCAGGGAGAGGATGCCTGGAGCCCAGGCCTTCCAGGTCAGCCTAGGGAGGAGACCTCCGCTCAAAAAGAACAAAACAAAACAAAACCCCTAAAAGCTCAACCCCTGAAGCTCAACCTATCCCGAGAAACCAGCCCGGCTGTCCCACTGAAACAATCTTTGTGCCCCTCGGGAGGCAGCCGCAGCAAGGGTGCTGTGTTCGGAGCATTTCCTGGGGAGGTGACTCCGAGGTACCCAAGACCCTGCCTGGCCTGTCTTGCAGTCCCCTCCGCATAAAGGCTGCTAGCTGCTGCAGTTGCCATTTTCTCTCTGAACCCAACTCCCTTTTGTTGGCTTACGCCGGCTTACATTCCAAAAAAGGTAATTTGAAAGTACTGCTGAATTTAGATGCGGATTTTTTTTTTTTGCTAATTTGTTTTTATTATGCATAGAAATATTGGTATAAAAGGTGTTTCAATTATTTTCCGAGGGAGGGGCCCGTGTATTCTCTGCAGCCACAAAGCTTTTAAATGGAGTTATTTTTCTCAGCCTATAATCGGCCTCCCTTTTAAGTACCCCACCAGCAAAAGTAAGTTTACTGCTCCCGGCACAATGGGCCTCTTCACTTTTTAGGTTTCGGAGACCTGGGTGACCTACGAAAGTTAATTAGAAGGTTAACAAAGACGAAGACAGAGTCGAATCCATCGCCTCTCCTTCAGCCAAAGATGTCATCCATTAATTAGGGAAATCATTCAGGTGGCCTCTATAGAATCCATAGAAAATCTGTCGGTGGCGGCGCACAGTTTTGATCAGATTTTCCTCTCCCCCAGAATGCTACCCTTAATGGTACGAAAAGCAGCGGGCCGGGGTGGGGAGAGGGCGCGGGAGGGGGCGGGAAGGATGGGTTTCAGGCGCGGGGCAGTTAACCAGCCGCCCAGCGACCGCTTTGATTCTCAGGCCGCCCCGCATACTTGCAGCATGATGTAATCCTCATTGAACCCGAGAGCCCAGCGGGCCGAACGGGAGGAGGGTGGCGCAGCGGCCGCCCGGGCCCTGCAGCTTGCTCCCCGGAGCTGGGCGGCTGTTTGGGGGAGGGGAGAGACCCGGGGCGCGGTGGGGGGCCTGGCCTTCGCAGCCTCGTGGACCACTCCTCCTCGGACTGCTCTCCGGTCCTCTGCAGCCCAGCACTGCTAAGCGCAGCCAGCAGCTCCAGGCAGAGAAAACCCAGCTCTGCTGGGTCCCTGTTGGAGGCTGAGCAGACGTGACCCCTTACCATCAGTTTTTTTTTTTTTTCTTCATCCCTTTCTCACCATTTTCAACTAGAATTCCTGATCTGGACAGCCAAGCCTTCACTGTTTCATTTTGGGTCGAAGGGACATAGATGGAATGTTTTTATTATTATTTTTCAAATGTAGGTTTATATATTTTGAAAGAAAACCTTATTCAAACCACTTAAAGGCTGGTTTGTGTTTGTGGTTCAACCTTTTCATATTCTCAGCGAGTAACTGTGTGCTTTCGGGTTTGGTTTGATTTGATTCTTCATCATCAGCACCATCATCATCATCAGCATCAGCATCGTCATCATCATCATCATCGTCATCATCATCGTCTTTTGCAGACGAGGTTTCCTCATGTTGCCCTGTGACTTCAAACTCACTGTGAACTTGATTCACCTCCCAAGTTCTGAGACTAGTACAGTGCACCACTGTGCCTGGCGATCTATTTATTTAAATTCCAGGGACTGAGCGCTAACACACACACACGCACACACACACACACACACACACACACACACACACACACACCGTCTACCCCATAGGAGACTTTTGCAGCTGGTGCGGGCTCTGGAGCTGAAGCCACACACACACCCAGTGCCTGTGTGGCTTCTCTGCCCTAACCTTGCTGGCTGAGGTCTGGCCTCTTGGTGGCACCCCGAAGTCCTCCTGAGAAGAGCTTTGTCTCTGAGAATGTGAGACTTTTTTTTGGCGGGGGGCAGAACTGGAGTGAGGTGCGTCTTTAAAAACTCCCTGGAGACTCCAGTTCACACTTGTGAAAGTGAGCCATGACTGGGAGCAAGAAAGGGTCATTTCATGCCTGGTCCTGACTGTCCTCGGGATGCCTGGATACTTAGTCAAAACATGATTCCCTGCACGCTTGTGACACTCCTCTTGTCCTGGTTAGTGGTTATTTGTCGACTTAGCACAATCTAGTCAACTGGGAAGAGGAACCTCAATTGAGGAAACGCCACCATCAGATTGGCCCATAGGCAACTCTGTAGAGCATTTCCTTGATCAATGATTTATGTAGGAGGACCCATCTGCTGTGAGCAGTGTCTATGAGTAAGCATGAGCAAGTTGGTAAGCAGAGTTCGTCCACAGTCTGTGAGGTGAATGAACCCTTTCTTCCCCCAGGGTATTTATCACAGTAACAGGAATCCTAACCAACAGGTTACCTATATGAGGTCAATATTTACGTCGGTGGATCGAGCCTCCCGTGGGTGGGCTGAAGAGAAGAATGAAAATATCAGCTAACCCTCCTGAGAATAAGAAACCATCCTGCCTGACTGCCTTCGGGATGGGGCATTGTGTCTCCTCTCCCCCTATCCTGAACTCAAACTAAAACCTTGCCCGTTCCTGTGTCTGTGTTGACACTCGTCAGTATAAATAATTTTGTCGATCAACCCCATCTCTGTTCATCCATCCTTCTGTCCTATTGTTTGTCTTTCTCTGGAGAACCCTCCTTGACAAATACAGATTTCCCTACTGCACAGTTAAGGGTTAGTAGAACAGTTACCTGCTGTGTGCAGGTGTCTGAGCTTGGACAGTGAGTAGATGCTAAGAGCCTTGGTATGCATGTTAGAAGTAGTCTAGAGCATGGCTTCTTAAACAGTGCGTTGTGATCCCCATACGGGGTTGTGTAACTGAATGTATGGATTTGGCAACAGTACAAGGTTTCCGAAGAAGCAGCTACATAAAGAAACTCAAAAGTCAAAATGCATGACTCCAGAGCCCTTCTGGGAAAGCTTGTCTGTGTTGTAGCTCATGACTTCCCTGAAGCCTTGGTTCTAAACACATGACATGTGTGGGCTCTCAGGCATGGAATGCCAACGAACACTGTCAAACACTCAGATTGCCTGCTATGAGTTGCAGTGTGCATCTAAAGCTTTCTGCTCCTATAGCAACATAATGGCTTAATTACTGAAAACAAAGACATTCAGCATTTCCCAACTGTACTGCTGAGCCTGTAAATATCAAATTAATATAGTTGGGGATACTTACATTAGATTATTTGATTATTAAAATTCCCATTTGAGTTGCGGACTCCCACACACATACATGCAAACAGTTAATAAACCTTTGACTTGAGATTAAGACAGAATTTATGAAAAAAAAAACATTTTGAAATGGCTCTGAACACACTTGCATGAAGCAGTACTCTGAGCACAGATGGCCGTAAAATCGAAAACTGTTGAGCACGATCTGGGTCCTGCAGCTTTAAACATTTGGCAATATCTCATTGTTTTTAATTTAAAATTTTTATTTATGTGTGTGTGTATGTCTGGGTGAGTGTACGGCACATGAGTGCAGGTGCTCTTGGAGACCAGAAGGGGGTGCCAGACACCTTGGAGCTGTAGTTAGTGTACACTGGGTATTGTGAATAAAACTCCTATCCTCTGGCAAAGCAGTAAGTATACTTACCTACTGAGCTGTCTCCTCAGGCCAAGACTTAATTCTTCATGTAACACTAAATAAACACATCTATCTCATTAGTATGTAAGCTTGCTTTAGTCTTTAATAAATAATAGGATTTTATATATATATATATATATATATATATATATATATATATATATATATATCGAAGAATTGCTTTAAATAAGTTTCTTGGGGGCTGGCAAGCTGGCTCAGCTGGTAAAGGTGCTTTCCATAAAGCCTGACAACCTGGAACTTACATGGCAGAAGGAGATAACTGACTCCTTCAAGTTGTCTTTTGACCTCCACACATTCAATGTGGCATTCATACCTTCTCCCGTCACACATACAAACACAAAATAAATAAGTGTAAAGCTTAAAATTTTTTTTCTCTATGAGTTATTATCGGTAAATGTTTTATTTACACACCCATTTTATATACCCACAGTCATGTAAAAATTCCTCTGATGAAAAAGGGTTGCAAATGAAAAAGTTAAAAAAACAAAACAAAACCAACAACTTTAGTCTCAGGAGCTGGAAAGACAACTCAGTGGTTAAAAGCAGAGGAGCTGTGTTCCGTTCCCAGCATCCACATGGTGGCTCACAGCCATCTGTAACTCAAGTTCCACAGTACCTAATGCCCTTTTCTGATCTCTGTAAGCATCTCCACCCACATCGTACACATACAGCCATGCAGGCAAAATAGTCATATACATAAAAACCTTAGGAGCACAGTCTAGGATAATTTGGAATGTAGCCCCCCTTCCAAAAACAAAAACAAAAACAAAAACAAAAAACCAAAAAAAACCCCTCTATTTTAGATTGACTCAGTAGAACTGATCAAAATATGGGTTTTCCAGGCATCTCTGGCTAAAGATTTAGAAGAGAAGAATTAGCGAGAGAGCCTCCATCTTTTTAGAGAATGCACGCAGAACAACTGACCAGGTGCTGGTAGAAACAAGAGCGGTGAAGGCCATCTTGGTGGGGCCTTAGCAACAGGTTGCTGCAAAGTGGAAGAAAACTCATCCCTACTGCAAGGTTTGCCGAGTCCTTGTATGGCTTCAGGGGCTTGACCTGACTGGGGCAGTGAAAGAATGAAGACACACAGACACAGCCACAGAACAGCTGGGGTCAGGTGGACAGGGCTCTGGGCTGGAGAAACTGCAGCACCCAGGAAGCTCATTGTGCTCACTGTATTTAATTGGATAGAGAGGCAGGCTTATCACATTCTGCTGAACAAGGACGAAGCGTTACTACGTACAGATAAACAAGGCAGCAGTGTTATTGTGTGTAGCTGAACAAGGAAGGGGGTTTAGCCGATCTAGGTAGGAGCGGCAGGGGAGGAGTTTGCAGGGTGAAAATGTCCTGGGGGAAATGGTTGGGGCACGTATTTCCTGTACACACTCTCACCATCGAAACACAGACCAGGGGAAAGCTTTGCCATCCCTCTGAGCTTCTCCCTGTGGGGAAGGTTTTGCCACGTCCATGATGCTGGGATCCTTGACACAGCCGTACCCACGTCAACAATGTATATTCACTCAGAACTTCATTCACCTAAGGCTTTCTCCATCCCCGACGGTGGTCAGGTTGTGTTCTACTGCGTTGCAGAAGGCAGGTCTTGCAAGCAGTAGAATAGAATACTCAGCAGAAAAGAGCCTCTCTCTCCTCCTTCTCTCTCTCTCTGTTTCTGTTTGTCTCTGTCTCTCTGTCTCCCTTTCCCTCTCAGAATCCCAGGCTGCCTTTGAATTTCCTTTGTAGCTGTGGATGACTTTGAGCACTCTTCTGCTCCCTCAGGCCCGGGTACAGGGGTGCACAGCCAATCCCGCCCAGTTCTTACAGCTCCGGGACTGCATGCACGTTAGGCAAGCAGGCTAGCAACTGATGCTCATTCCCCATGGAGGAGATTTCTGAGGGATATATTTAAAGCAACCGGAGCCCTTACTTCTGGTAACAAACTGTGACAGGAGAGAGGTCAGCTGGAGAAGGAACTATTCAACAAGAACACGCAGAGGTAGAAGCTGTGGGGAATCCCGAGCCTTTCCTTATTGGAAAGGTTGAAGAAGCCGTGCTGTTGAAGAAGGGCTCAATGAGGCATGGCCAGGAAGCATGTCAGTGAGGACGTAACTGTGGTTAATGAAGGCTGTGGATCTGACCTGCCATCTCCACGGATTCAGAAACAGAGAGGGATCACAGCAGAGGTGATGCTGTCAGAAAGAACCTGGGACGGCCATACAGCCGGGCTTCCCCAGCAGAGGCAAGGGTCCTCTGAGCCTGCACGGCTGTTCTCCAGCCTTAACAGCTGACTGAACTTGCAGTCAGGCACCCTTTCCTCCACGCTGTTCCTCTCTGTGGAGCAGGGACATCCGTTGTGGGCCCACCCCACCACTGTACAGAAAGCACATGCTCACAGCTGGCGTGGAATGCCGCCTTAGCTTGAGCCTCGCCTTGCTCCTTGGTCTTATATCCATTTGGGTGATATTTAGATGAGACTTAAGATTTTGAACTTTAGGAACGAGGTTGAAATGAGTCAGACTTTGGAGACTGGCATCGAGAAGACATGATTTGGGATGACAAAGAAGGAATATTGCATACTGATTGTTAGGTCTCAAACCAGGCACAAAAAGCTAATTGAGGTGCCTATTTAATATATCAAAGCAGACCAGCCCCCCCCCCCCGTTCTCCCAGCATCCCTCAGTCCCTACCTGTTACAGGGTATGGTTGGTATACCATGCCCCCTACCCTGAAATTCTCCAGCCCAGGGGCTGGGTTACCCTTCCCCCAGTTGCCCTTCCCTATGTAATTCAGCCATTTTGGTTACCTGGTTTCATCTACCCTTTATCCTCCTGGCTTTCCCTCTCCCCTCTTCATTCTCTTAACACAGTCTGGCTCAGGGTCATGTTCACTCTGGACTCTTCTAGCTGTCCCTGCCTCTGGCTCTGCTCTCCCTTTTATCTATGATAAACCTTCTTCATCGTAACCTAGAAGCAGTGACGTCCCTCCTTCTACCCCCACCACCACCACCTTTTTCACCATGCCTTGAGCCTGGTGGTCAGTAGTACAGTAAAAGCCACCCAACAACACAACAGGGCAGGCCCCAGAGACAGGTAAAAATGGAGCCTTTAGTGTGCTCATCAATTTTCACATATAATTTCCATCCCCTCTGGGGCAAAAAAGACTATTTTGTCTATTTCCCTTTACCATAGGAGGAGAACGAGACTCGCTGATTTTTGGGGGGACTCTCGAGGTGCCTTTGATGGGATAGGTGGGTGAGGGGTATCTGACCCTAAGCGTCAGTATTGTTCAGTTCTCCCAGTAATTTATTTCGTGGGGAAGAATGGTTTGGTTTGAAGTTTTTAAGGGACTGAACCCAGAGCCTCCCATATGCTAGGCCAGCTCTCAACTTCTGAGCCTCTCCACATCATGCCAAGCCAAAAAGTACTGTTTTATTTATTATTATTATTATTTGTGTAGACATATTTGCTGCATGCATGTGTCACCACATGGATGCCTGATGCCCACAGGGGCCAGATTCCCTAGAATTGGCCTTGTAGATGGCTATGAACTGCCATGTGGGTGCTAGGAACTGAGCTCAGGTCCTGCCACGCTGTCTCTCCAGCCCCAGAGGGATGTTTAAATTCAGGATTCCCATGTAACCAGCAAAGTTACTATGTTTACACAAAGAGGAAACACTTTATTAGAATCTGATTTTTAAAACGTTTCTGGGGGCTAGAGAGATGCCGCAGAAAATAAGAGCACATGCTGGTTTTACACAGGACCCAGGTTCGGTTCCCAGAACCCACACAGTGGCTCGTGACTGTCTGTAACACATACACATTAAATAAGTTTTTTAAAAAGTCTTCAAAGGCCAAAAATAAAAACATTATGTGGTTAACATTGAGTTTTTGTCAGAAAAATCTCCTTTCCTATGTGCCCATTTGAAATTGTCAGCCTTGCCTCTCTCAGGGGATGTTTGATAGTTAAACCCTGCTAAGTCCTTCCTCACTCAAGCTAGCTACACAGAAAGACACTGTTTCAGAAAGGATTAGTGTAGGGACCAGGCAGGTTGTTCAGCTGGCAGGATGCTCGCCCAGCATATACAAAGCCCCGGGTTGGATTCTCAGCACCACATGACACAGGGGGGCATGTGATCCCAGCACTTGGGGGGCAGGGGCAGGAAGATCTCTGTGAGTTCGAGGCCAGCCTGGTCTACATAGTGAGTTCCAGGACAGCCAAGGCTACACAGAGAAACCCTGTCTCAAACAAAACAAAACAAAAATAATAAAATAAAATAATAAAATAAAATAAAACCTGCGGTTTCGGGTCTTTCCTACCAGTGACCATCTTTGGGCAGACGGGACAGAAGTGTCACTGACAGGTACCAGCTTCAGTGGCTCATCTGCGGACCTGGCAGAGGAAGGAGCCGGCAGGGATGTGCTGGCACACTGGGCTCCTGGATGCCACCCCAGCCTGGTTGACGCATCCTAGAGAACTGTCCTCCTGCATCACAGAGACCCAGGGAAAGAGCTTGGAAGCTGGCTGACACAGTGTAATCATAGCCTGTGGCTATGACCCACTGAAGGTTCCTGGTAACTACTAAGCGGGTTCATTGGCTACAATTCAATTACGAATGTCCTATGTTCCCCAGACTTTGCTGTGCCACAGGAGGAAGTTTCCATGACAATCAAACTGACTAAGTAAACCCCAACATTAAATTAAGAAGTCACATACCAGTTGCAAAGACCGAATCAGGAAGACATTTTCCAATCAGAAATTGCAAAGAAACCAGGGGTTGAACATAATGGCAAAATTAGGGTTTGCATATGAAATTTACTTCAACTAACTTTTCATCAATATTTCCTGAAGCGGACCCAATGCCAATTTAGCCTATAGCCTATTCTTGCCCCGATGGCACTGGACTCGGTGTGTGGGTTACTGTCTTTCATCTGATGGCAACACGTGGCGGTCACAGGGCAAAGCCTGGAGTGTGTGCTTGACCCCTCTGTCTCAGGGGCACCCCACA
Organism: Psammomys obesus; assembly: GCF_907164565.1. Classification (NCBI taxonomy): domain Eukaryota; kingdom Metazoa; phylum Chordata; class Mammalia; order Rodentia; family Muridae; genus Psammomys; species Psammomys obesus. The sequence continues at coordinate 23,214,079 of NW_026592890.1, read as the reverse complement.
GATCTCCAAGGCTCTCCTTGCTTTCTCCATCTGGGGTCTTCCCCAGCCCTGAAAAAGCCCTGTTGACCCTCTGCTCCAGGATCAAGCCCTCCACCGCTCAGCTGCCTCTAAACCTTCCCGGGAGTAGAAAGGAAGAAAAACGACATGTGGATTTTCTGAGCAATGCTGCCCTGGATGAGGGCGTTCAGGGAGAATTTAAAGACAGGGCTAGACTCCCGGACAGGCTGCTTAGGGTGGTGCTAGCTCACACAGCTTGGAGCACTCTGAGGGTCTCACACAGGGTGGAGCACTCTGAGGGGCCCGTGGGGAAAAAGGAAATTGATACCTTTGGTGTTTGAGACTCAGAAAGGCCGAGGAGACGCACATACATGTTGGAGAGAAAGGTCTCTAAAGATGCCACGCCCCCTTATGACCCTCTTACGGTGCGTCACCATAGGCTTCCGGCTGGCGTTCTCCACTGAGCCTCAAGATCAGGGAGGACAGCATTGCCATGCAATTCCCAGCTCTAGCTCTGATCAGAGTGCTCCCCAGCTGGTTTCAGTGACTGGCTCCTATTAGCTTCCCAGCCTGCGCTTTGAGGGTACATAAGATACGCAGATAACCTAGGCCTCTCCAGCCTTGTCTGGACCTTTTGTTTGCTTGTTTTAGATTTATTTGTTTAGCACAGGAGTGTTTGTCTGCTTGTATGTTTGGGTACAACATGCTTGGTGTAGCTGTGAAGGCCAATCTGGAAGTAACAGACAGTTGTGAGCCACCTTGTGGGAGGGGACTTGAACCTGGGTCCTCTGGAAGGTCAACCAGTGCTCTTGACCACTGTGCGATCTCTCCAGCTGTGACTTTTTTTTTAAGCTTTATTTATTTATTATTTATACAGTATTCTGCCTACTTGTGTGCCTGCAGGCTGGAAGAGGGCAATAGATCTCATTATAGACGGTTGTGAGCCACCATGTGGATGCTGGGAATTGGACTCAGGACCTTTGGAAGAACCTCTGAGCCATCCCTCCAGCCCCCCCCCCCCAGCTGTGCCTTTTTAGTTTTTGTTTTGAGATAGTGTCTCCCATGCTGGTTTGGAACTAGTTGCATAGCTAAGGCTCACTTTGAATGTTCTAGAATGACGTGTACATACCACCACACCAACAACTTCTCACTTTATGCGTGTGTGTGTGTGTGTGTGTGTGTGTGTGTGTGTGTGAGCTTGGAGGCACTTCACATGGACCACAGTGCACATGTGAAGACAAGGTGCGGCAGTAGGCACTCCCCTTTTATGGTGTGGGTTCCAGGGATAGAACTCTGGTCCTCAGGCTTGGTGGCATGCGCCTGTACCCACTGAACCATCTCACCAGCACTGAATAAAGAGTCTTAAACAGAATTCCTTTCCCTCTTTTTTCATGGCACCTCCTAGGCTGTGTCAAGATGAAGCAGAGTATTCGTTCCCAGTCGCCGCTGCCAGTCACAGGGCCACAGGGGTAGCTGCTGAAAAGGGGGAGGGCTGTGCTTCCAAATCAGCAAATTGGCGGGCGCTACAAACAAGGTTTTCCATGCATCTTAGTGTGTTACCTCAAGACACCTGCTGCTGAGTAAGGGGAACTCTTGTTACAGACCAAGGAGAACTGGAGAGAGCAAGCACAAGCCTGTTGGCAAAAACCAAGCTGAGTGTTCTCCACTCCGTTATTTAAAAAAAATAAATAAATAGAGAAGTAAATTCCTTAGGGGTCAAAAGAGCTAACAGAATCTAAAAGTGTTTCAGTCTCTCTAAAGCAGATGATGTCCTCCAATATCTTGTCAGAAAGCCCTTAGACAAAGGAGGTAAGAAGCCCAGGACCAAAGCACCCACCATTCAGGGTCTTGCTACTCCTCATGTCCTGCAGCACAGACCCTGGAGTGTGGCTCTGAAGAAGCAATACACTAAGAAAATTGAAGAGGAGGCTGGAGGATATACCGAACTTTTTGCCAAGGAATGAGGGAAGCCAAAAAAAAAAAAAAAAAAAAATGTCAAAAACCAGATTGCCAAGAGGCATAGGCTGTCCTCAGTGAATGTTACTTCTCAGTCTAAGTCCAGTTAAAAAAGAGAAGAAGAAGAAGAAAAGGAAGAAGAAGAAGAAGAAGAAGAAAAGGAAGAAGAAGAAGAAGAAAAGGAAGAAGAAGAAGAAGAAGAAGAAGAAGAAGAAGAAGAAGAAGAAGAAGAAAAGAAGAAGAGTCTTTAAGAGTATCAAATAAGTGGTTAGACCTTGGGGGAAGAAATTTTCTTTCTTTTGAGGAGGCTATCTTGTCTGTCAGAGGTCAATGTGGTGTGAAACACACACAAACACACACACACACAGAGGCATGCACGCAAGCACACATGCTCACATACTTGCATGCATGCCGGAATGCACGCACACGTGAACACAGGCACACAGCCTATACTTCCCAACTGGCTGTCTCTGCGCATTTCATGCCCCGGCAGCCCTCACCTCAGGAGTGCCCCCGTCACAGGCTGTAGAGCTCAGTGAGGGGCCAGGATACTCTTGCCATGAGTGGTTTTGCTCAGCCTGAGTCTCTGGAGCCGCTATCAGAGTCTGTGTGACTTCCACCCTGTCTTTGGGGAACCGAGCTGCCCCGCCTCCCAGCACAGCTTCTACGTGCGACCTGAGAATGGACTTTCTGGAAGAAGGCTTCTAGGGGCAGGACATAGGCAGCCAAGTGTGAAGGATGGAAGCAGCTGTGGCCTGCCGGAGGGGGGGGGGGCAGAGGAGGATGTGGGAGCAAACGCCTGTGGGCCAACTGCCAAAAAGAAGGTCCCGGAGAGACGAGGAGGAGAGAAGAGAAGCGTTCTCCATGAGTTCTGCTCTCTCCTGACTGCCTCTCAAGGGCTGAGATGACAGATGTGGGCCGTTGTCTATACCATTGATCTGTGTCATTTAAAAGTGTCCTTTTACCCTGCTCTTGACCTGGCTGTCTGCAGTTGGTCAAAATCAAATCATCCTCAACAATCAGCTGCTCCAACGAAATGGCATGATCTCCATTCACAGGAGAAGAAAGTGAGGTGTCAACGGTGTTCAGTCATGTCCCCCAAGGAGGGGCTACCAGTCCTGAGGAGGACAAGGAACGTCCGGAGCCCCGATCTTACATTCTTTCACTTGCCACCTGCCAGCAAGGGATGAGAGTCACGTGTCCCTAGCACAGATGTTAAGTATCACTCAGGTGTTACTGAGAATCCAAGCCCAGTGACAGGGCCCCTGCCATCCTGCCACTCCCAACCCGGGCTCAACCCAGCTCAGGGGCAGGGGCCGGGGAGGCTGGATGGGAGGTGTTTCAGCAAGCTGTTGGTTCATTACTTCAGCGACCTTGGCTCTTACATCAGAGACAGGGAACAGAAGAGAGGGACACAAAGTTGCAAGGGCTGTGCCACTGCTCTCCAGAGGAGCAAGGGACCAAGGGCTCTTCAGTGCTGCGGGTACTATCCATCGCCCTTGCCTAGCCCACTGGGCTGTCTGGGCTCTGACCTTTGTCCTCTCGCCAGCTTGCCTTTGCTCTAGCCACATTAGGCTTTGCTTAGTTCCTCTGTGTGTTGACATCCCATCTCTTCCTTGTGGGCTCTGCACCCGGGGATGGCTTTGGGGGAGGTGTCTCTTGCTTGAGCAAGATACTGAGGAGCAAGCAGGTTTCTGAGCAGAAAGTGGTGGGGAGGTTGTGGAGTTAGAGGTGCGCTGCAAGGAGTAGCTGGGCGAAAGTTCATAAAAATGGCAAAACGTGCAGAAGAAAAGATGGCTCAGTCTCCAGCTGAGTCTGTCCACCTGAGCGCCAACCCCTGGGAGGGAGAGAACTGGTTCCAGGAAGTTGACCTTTGACCGCCACAGTGGGTATACTCGAACTGTACAAGTAAGTAAATGAAAAATATTTTCGGAAGAAAAATGTCTTCTGCGCATGACGGACTTTTAACAATGATCTGCTGGGTGGTGGATGCGGACAGGCAGAGGGTGGCGGGGTGGGTTGTACAGGGCTGATTGTGGGGGTCACTAAGCTCCAAGAGCCGGGATTGCCTAGGTCAGCGAGGAACAGGAGCAGGCAGGAAAACTCAGTGGGTGAAGGCGCCTGCTGCCAAGTCTGACAACCTGAGCTTCATCCCTGGGGCCCACAGGGTGGAAGGAGTAAACTGACTCCTGCAAGCCGCCCTCTGACCTCCACACACACGCACTGTCCCAAATACGCACCCATTCACACACACACACACACACACAAATTGATAAATACATGTAACAAAAACACATTTTTCTTTGTAAAGAGGGAAACACCGTCTCAGAATCAAATTGGGATGACGGGATCCACTGGAGCCAAGAGGCGCTCCCCGGGAACCTGGCTCTGGGTGTTGCTTCTTTGGGCTTCAGAAAAGCAGCTGCAAATGTCCCTCCATCTTTTCCAAGAGAAACACCTTCCTTAGAGCTCAGGTGATCGGCGAATGGCACAGCCAGAGAGCAGGCTGTCTCCTGGGAGAGAGCCCAGGCAGAGGGTCGGGTGGGCAGACAGGGGCTCTTCAGGACCTGGGTGGGTGTGGGAGAACGGGAAGCCAAAAACCAAGGTTCAGTCAGGGGTGTGTGAGTAGCTGCAGCCAGGGAGGCATCAGTGACCCACCAGGGCCAGGCCAAACCCCTCTGCAATCTTCCGGGGACAATCTGGCCTCACTTCTAGCCTGACTTCAAGTACCCGCCGCAGGGGAGCAAGCTGGAGTGGCCAGCAACAGATGAAGGCCAGGAGGGATGCTTTCAGGGGGTGGGGGAGGGGAAGGGCTGAAGGCTCTCTTTGGCTTGCCCAAGTGACAGAACAAGCCCCTCACACGGGTTTCCCCCCCCCCCGCCTCTCTCTCTCTCTAAGTGACCCCATTCTGCCCCGTGGATGTCAGTTTTTCTTCTTGTTCCTTTCTTTCTTGGAGCTGGGGGGGGGGGCAGGATGGTGGGGGAGAAGCGAGTCTAGGGAGGTGGGAAGAAGCTTTTTATTTTTTTTCCACATGAGCCCTCAGAATTACAGTTCACAAACTATTCAGTAAACTGACCGGCCTCAACCTCCCCTTCAACGGCCTAATCTAAGGGGTGGATCTATGTGTTTTGTTGCCTGTCAGGAACAATCGCAGCGCGGCCCATTACATTTACGGCACGTCGCCCTTTAATTGGTGTAACACGCCGAGGCCTGAAAGGGAAGGGGCCTACAAAGGCGCTGTGAATGAGCCCCGACTCACACACACACACACAAAAAAAACGCTCTGCAGAAGTTCAGAGCTGGCCACTAACAAGGAGGTAGGGAGTTAGTCTGAAAAGAGGGTGAAGTTCAGAAATGTGTCACCTTGAGGAGCGTCCCATCAAAGCAATGACAAGCTGCAAAGAAAAAAAGTTAAACCTTCCAACGCGCAGACCTGCCTTGCTGCGGTTCATTCTTGCACTTGAGGAGGGCCCAGGACAGGGGACGCATTTTTTTCCTCCCCTCTTCCTCCTGGCCCCTAGACTCTCTGCTTCTGTAGTCCAGAGAATTTTTTTTTTTTTTAAAGCCAGAATGAAGAAACATGCTCTCCACCGCTCTGCTCAGATCCGTTATTAAAAAAAAAAAAAAAGCTCGAAGGCAAAATTTAAAGAGGCTGATGTTGGCCTCTGTGGGAACCCCGGGGTTGTTCTTACACGCTCGTTTGTGACTTCGCGCGCTGTGAGGCCGGGAAGGGGTGTAGGGGAGGGGGCTCTGCGGGGCCCCGTGGGAGATGCTCCGCGCGTGGACTCCGCCGTGGCGGGGGGCGTTCTCGCGCGCCATCTGGAAGCGTCGGGCGCGGTGTGATGCCGCCCGGAGACATTTTGCTGCAGTCCTGCCTCCGCCTGGCACACCCAGAGAAGACGGTGGAGCCGGATCGTGTTCCCACGGTGCAAAATTAGGCATGCCCGGGACAAACTATAGAGGGCAAGGGCCCGGGGGGGGGGCGAGGGGAAGGGTGGCTCGGTGGCACTTCAATTGCTCCCCCCCCCACCCATCACCCAGAGGACCCGCCCCCTCAAAATACCTTCGGGGTTCCAGAGGTCACCCAAAGGTGCTGCGGCGGCGGCGGGCTGCCCTGCCCACCCTCTCGTGCGCCCTGCCCCTGGCTTAAGTCGGCTGCCTCCCCCCCAACCCCCCGTGCCAGGCCTGCTGTGGGCGGACGCCCCGGTGCCCAGCTTCTCCGGGGGTGAGGGAGCACCCCAGCTCCCCGATCCCTCCCACTCGCCCCCCCCCCCCCGCCCCGGCCGCGCCTTTCTCCTCCCCCCGGACCCCCCACCCCCGCCCCTCGGGCCGCCCCTGTGAACCGCCCGGCCCCGCGCGGAGGAGGGGGGCGGGGTGGGGTGGGGGCCCTTCTCCAGGCAGCCCCCCTCCAGATTTGTAATCCGCCAAAAAGCCGCTGATTGCAGCAATCGTTACTTTTCATTAAAAAAACTTAGAAGCAATTTGGGAGAGGCCTTCTCAATGAATACATTTACCCCCGCGCGGGCTTTCTTCTCCGCCTCCACTTGATGAGTTTCTCCGGCGAAGCCGTTCCTACAGGCACAGAATGGGCAATCCCTTGATCCCCGTCAATTGTCATCCCGAGTCGGGGCCACTTTGACCGCCAATAGTGGCGAAGTCAGGGCTAATCCTCCGAAGGAATCACGGGAAAAGAAAGGCAACAATAACCAAGTCAAGCGTAAAAAATGAAAGAGAAATCTCTATTATCACCCACTACATTTCCCAGCGATGTTCTGAGAGAATCGGCTCGCTTGCCATTCGAGTCAGACACCCGCAGAAGAATATGGGGTCGCGGTGGGTTGGTAGACTCACACGACGTCAGGGGAGAGGGTTGAGAGCGAGGGGCCTCTCCCTGGCCGCTGCCAAATCCCCCCTCACATCCGCCGTGACCATTAAATACAGACTGACTTTATTCTGGATGGGGGGGCCCGGGGCTGGGTGGTGAGGGAGCCCCCAGCTGTGCGCAGACACACACACACACACACACACACACACACACACACACACACACACCCTTGCAGAGCTGGATGTGTGTGTGTGTGTGTGTGTGTGTGTAAGCCAAGGAGACGCCACCCCCCCGCCCCTCCCTCTGGGGCCCGAGGGCCTGAGGGCCCGCGGCCTTGGCGACAGTCCCCTCCCCGGGGCGCACGGCTCTGTGCACGCGCCGCGGGGCCGCGGGGCCCCGCCCGTGTCAGCGCAGCCCCGGGCCGCTTCCCACGCCTACAGGAACCGGCACGGGCCCGGGTGCCTGTTGCTGCAGCCGAGCAGGAGACGAAGTTAGCTCTCAGGGGGTCGGGGTCAAGCTGGGGGTCCCAGCCCGGGCCCGGCCACAGCGTTTCCGGAGGGGGGGGGGGCCCCCCCGGCCGCGGGGGGGGGGGGGGGGGGGGGGGGGCGACGAGGACCGTGCTCGGAGCCACCCGAGGGAGCTGGCTGGCTTGGGAAGGAGGCTGAGGCCCAGAGGGCCTGGGCGGGAGCGAGCGAGCGAGTGAGTGCACAGCTCTTGGGGGTGCAGAGAGAGGCCTTTCAGCGCGTGGGGGTGCTACTTTCAGGGGTGCAGGGCACCTCCTTTCCTGGGGGGTGCGGAAGGTTTCCCCTTCTCCCAGCTTGTGTGGGGCCACGGGGCTCCTCCGACTGGAGGCAGCGCCTAGGTTTCACATCCCCAGGAGCCCGAACCCGCCCTTGGAAGCCTGGAGGTCACTCATCTGGGGGACCTCTAGGGCCTGGCACGTCCCACACCGCATTGCACTAAGAGCCCACGTACTTACGCTACGCCCCGTGCACAGCCCGTTCTACACGCTCGGGTCACACATGCAAACGAAAACGTGCTCTGGCGGTACCTAACTTCCGAACATATGTGGTGAGGCCTGCTCACCTAAGCACCAGACACTGGCCAAGGGAGCCCTGGGTAGGACGCCCTCCAGTGGCTGAGGAACTGAGGGCTGAGAAGATGGAGCCCAAGGATCCCCACCCCTGCCCGGGTGGGGTCGCCTGGACGGAAGGTGTGGAGAGCCCGGGTGATGTTTACGGAGGACATTCCGTCCTGCCTCAGATTTACATAGCCGGAACCCAGGCTTGGACCGTGGTCTGGAAAGGGTGCTTGCAGAGAGGGCGACGCTCTTGCAGTCCTAATTAGTGATTTTTGTCCCCTTGTTACTGGGCTCAGCAGCTCATGCAAATGAACTCTTCATTTCAGCCACATTACCCCAGCTCCAGAATTAACTGACTCTTATCTTTAATGATATGCTGCTGAAGTTCTCCCAGCCCGGCTAGCTTTTTATCTTGATTACTCTAATCAATAAGAAATGATAGAGTAGAATTATAAACTCTATTGGCTTTTAAATGTTGCCGACAAGCCCTCTAGATGCCATTCCTGTTCATTGTTATTTATTAAAATGATCCTCAGCCTAACAGCGGATGCAAATACAGAGTGGGAGAAGGAGAAAGAGCCTCCGGGGACCAGTCCCAGCCAGTCCCCGGCACCCTCCCCCCAGCCTCAGGGTAGATTCCGAGCTGTTTGGGCTTGAAAGGACCAAAAAAAAAAAAAAAAAAAAAATGTTATTAAAGCTTTATAAAGAAAATTGCTCCTTTGAAGTATCCAGAGAAACAGAAAAACAAATTAAAAAGCAGGGCCCCCCCCTTCCCCCGAGCGCCCCATCCAAATGGTATTAAAGGTGGACACTTTGGGGACAGGCGCTTTGAGGAACAGGCTCGTTCTGGGAGGAGGCGGCAGAGGCATCACTCGAACCTGCAGCCTGTGTGTGTGTGGGGGGGGGGGAGTTGCGTGCACCATTTCAGGCACGGGGGTCAGTTTCCCTGCCCGCTCCTGGGAGAAGAGCGGGGCGGAACCCCGTGAGCCTGCAGAAGGTATTTCTTTCCTGGAGTTGGTGGGTGGGCTGTTGGCTAGGACCCGGAAGTGCCTGGGACGGGTGTTTGCGGCTTCCCAGCCTTCTGGTGCCCGGAGCCCCGAGACCAGAAGCCCAGCCCTCCAGCGTGACCTCAGGCACTTGGTGACTCGTGGACTCTGGACTCCACCAGGCCCGACTGAGCGGCTTGCCCTGCTTTCCCAGAGACATGGTTTTGGCTAAAGCGGTGCACAGTGCGCCCTCCTGGCTCGCCGGAGGAGCTGTCTGATGCCGTGAGATACGGCCTGATGGGGAATGTCGCTCCAGGGGCGTGTTAATACCTCCCCCCCCCCAACACACACAAGGGCGCAAACACACACTTCGACCGCGGTTTCAGGTGGGTGGGGCGCTTCCGGGGCGGTCTTCGAGGGCCGCAGGGCGGTCACGGTCCTGACCGCTTCCCACCAGCGCTGGGGCGCTCTTGGGGACCCGGTGACTTCTTCCCACCCTGGCTGGACCCTCTGCCCGGTCAGGGCTTCAGGCGGCCTCTGGAAATGCCTGGCACCCCGAGCCGAGAGGCGGGCGCACGGCCACACCCTGCCCGGGGCTCGGCCTTCGGGGGTGTGCCCCGCCGTCTGCGCTCCTCGGCCGGGCCCCGATGGCCCCGCGCTCGGCCCTGCCTCCCCACCCCCGGAGGTTTGCGGGGTCCTCGCCGGGCGCCCCATCCACCCCTCCGCAGAGCCCCGGGGACAGACCACCGCCCCGGCCTCTCGGGGCGCTCTCGCCGCGCGCCCTGGTCCCCGGAGGCTCCGGGAAGCCGCGGCCAGCGACCCGCCGACGCGTGGCGAAGCCTCAGCGCCCCCCCGAGCCCATAGCCACGCAAACTCCAACCCTCGCCAAGGCCTTGGTGGAGCAGCCAAGGGGAGAGTTGGAAATCGAGAGCTAGCTAGGCCTTTTTATTTTTCCTTTTTTTTTTTTTTAATTTAATGACACATGGGGGAAGGGCTGAATGTTTCAAAAAATCATGTAAAATTTCTGTTCTTAGCAACATCTTGTTATTAGGAATGATGACTAAACCGCCAGGATTATTCTGGACTGTAAGTTATCAAGAGCCCACTAATTTCACATTAAAGCCCATTGACTGCAACGGCGTGATTGAAGGGTTTTTAACAATTAACATAATCAGAAAATGAGCTGAGATAATTTTTATTCAACTCATTACTTTTTAATCATGTATTTCTTTTAATTAATATCTTCTCCGTGAACATAACACAAAGCGGAGCCCCAGTGCTGGCCCAAGCCAGCCTTCGGGACTGAATTTGACACAGCCAAACATTTCACCAGTAGCATCTCCATTGTGGTGTGGGTGAAACAGAAAAATCTTGTCCAAAAGTCACCGCGTTGTTTTGAAACACAGTTTAAAGGGATGGGGGCGGGGGGGGGGCGTTGGGAGCGCACAAACCGTGACGCGCTTTTAACTCAACTCGACTTTGACATGTGGGCGCCTCCCTTGGTTTGCAGCCAGAGGGATTCAAACGCGAAGAAATACACGGGAAGAAGAAAGGCTTTTGGTGAGGGTATCTGGTCCCGAGTCCTCAGTGAAGCAGGCGGTGGCTGCTCGCACCCAGTGCGCGCGCGTCCGTTGGTGCGGCGGTCCGAGGCCGTGTCAGACTGAAATGGCCTAAGTCTTCGAGGATGGGGCTTTCAGGTTCCTGTCGCCACCACTCTCTCACCTCTTCAACCCAGGAGAGGCAAGCTCTTCCTCTCCCCTAGCCTGCCAGGGGAGAGGGCTGGACTCCAAGGCCTTCCCTGAGACCCCTGGGCCGCTCCCCAGTTCTCGTGAGCCCCAGGTGTTTGCTTTGCCATCCCAGGGTTTCCTGCTATGCCTAACCATGGTGACGGCGACCCAACCTAAACGTCTCATAGGTGACACGGATGGGGTCCGGTCTCCCCTTTTGTCGACCCTCCTCTCCGCACACCAAACTGGGACCCTCACGCCGTCTCTGACACTTCCAGAAAGGGACACTGTGGGCTAAGAGCACTTCCAGAGTGGGGAATCTGTGTTTGCCTCTGGAAAAGAAACAACGCGACCCCTGGTGGAAGAAAACGGAAGTTTAGAAATTTAAGGATGTGAGAATGTCGCAGCCTTGGTGTGCTGTGGGTGGAGGAAGGGAGAAGATCCTTAAGGAAAAGGACTGTCTCTGAGTCGGAGAACAGAAGGGGGGCATCCAGCAGGTGGCCTTCAGGTGGAGAACGCTGGGGAAAATGCGGACCAGACACAGTCCTGTCACACCTCAGGTCCTCCCTCAGCTCTGTGGGTCTGGCTAGTGTGGGGTCAGCCATACCACAGTCCCTTCTTTCCACGGGCCCGGACGCTCAGGGGTGACAGACGGGACGCTCAGGATGACCCCGCCTGTTGCTTGATTGTTCTAGGTTACCTCCAGATTCCGGACTCTTTCCTGGCTTCCTTTTGAACAAACCCACTCCCTCTGTCTCCAATAGATGATGGCACCTTTTTTTTCTCACCTTCGAATGAGCCTCAGGTACCAGGCTGTCCTCAAACTCACATTGCTGCCAAGGATGGCTTTTGTGTGTGCCAGGCCAGCGCTCTTATCACCCGAGCTGTAAATCTGCCCAGGGGACAGACTAAGGCAAGAATTCAGCATAGTAAGGGGACCGTGGTGTTGAATGGAGGCCCCCACTCCTCTGGTATTTATTTGCTCCCAGTTTTTAGTAAAGACAGTCAGGGACATGGCTCTGAGCCCAAGGAGTAGACATATGAGCAGAACATCGAGAGGAGGAGCTCTGTGAGCCTTTGTTCATGCTCAGGACCAAACAATTAAACACGAGAGAGAGAAAAGGAGATAAAACAAACTCATCACTGATTATTTTGTCACTTTTGACCCAGAGTGGGCACTTCCTGTTAATGAGGAAGGGCAAAGGGTGACATTTATTTCCTTGTATTCTTTTATTTTTATTTTATTTTACTTATTTTGGTCTTGAGATCTAACGGTGTAACCCTGGTTGGCCTGGAACATCCCGTGTAGACCAGGCTGGCCTTGAACTCACAGAAGTGTGCTTGTCTCAACCTCATCGTGTCCTCTGCCAGTCTGGAAATCCTAGGACAGTCCTGACCCTGCTTGGCTGGGTCAATGTCCTAGTGTTCTGTGCCCTGCCTTTGTGAGGGTGACCGCCTTCATCAGTGACGGCTTTGTTGTGGTCCAGGTGGTGTGAGAAGGGTTAGGGTGTTCTGTATGATGCAGATCACTGGCCAGATGTAGTGAAAGGGATATGACTCATTACTAGCACTTCCCCAGGACCTACAGGCTTCAGAAGTCCTCCGGGTCATCACCCTCCTCATTGTGCTGCTCTGGCTACTGGTCCTCCTCTCCTGAGCCAAGCACATAAGAATTCCAAGTCTCACCTCTGGGATCATCTGTTATCTCCAGGGTCCTGACTGTCAGCACTGTCTGCTGGATGGCCCACTCCATCATCCAGGACTTCTACAACCCTTTGGTGGCTGATGTTCAAGAATGGTAGGTGGGGGCCGCCTCTGCTTGAGCTGGGCAGCCTCAGTCCTTTTGCTGCTGCATAGAGATCTGCTGCTGTACTGTGTTCCCGCTCCTCTGAAGGGCCCTGTAGGCCCTGTAGACCCTGTAGGCCCGGCGCTTATGTGGCCCACTATTCTACAGTACCCGACCAAGAATTATGTATGATTCTCATTGGGGAGTGAGGCCCTACTGGTCAGAGAACTTTAGGACTCTGAGCTGGGCCATCAAGAAATTATGCGTGGTGGTTTTGGGGTTGTTTTGGTTTTTGGTTTTGATCTGCAGGGCTGGATATTGAACCTGGGGCTCCACACGGTAGGCAAACACTCAGCCAGTGAGCTGTGTGATACCCTGCCCCGAGGGCTGGTTCCCCAAGGGGAACAGGCTCTTACTATGAAGCTCTGACTGACCACCAGCTTTGTTTCTCCTGCCTCAACCTGAGTTCAGACCCCACCTGGCTCTGCTGTTGGCATTTCTCACTTTTAGATACTACATCTTGAAGGATACACTTTCAAGTGTCTGGGTCTTTACCTCGCTCTGGGCATCTTCTGTGGAGCCTGTTTTGAGGCTAAACAGAAAGCAGAGGCAGAAGGCTCAGAAATTCAAGGTCATCCTTTGCTACATTCTGAATGCAAGGCCATCCCGGGCTACATGAGATGTACAATTACCATGAGTTACTTAAAAATGTAATGTTTAAAATAAAGATATGAAAGGGAGAATATGTCAGTCACAGAAGCTAGCATATGACTCTGAAATTAATCTATCACCCTACTGCTTTATTCTTTCCTTCTGATTTTTTTGTTCCAGGCAGCTTTATCTCTTTACTTTTACTTAACATTTGATAACTGCACAGATTTAAGAGGTAGAGTGTAATAGTTTGATATCCACACACAATCTGCAGTAAATAAATTAGGATAATTAGTACTTAGTATTTATTTCTTTGTGTGGAAACCTGTCTTGGTTTGGTTTCTATTGCTGTGATAAAGACCATGGTCAAAAAACAACTTGGAGGGGGGTTATTTAGCTTATATCTTGGGTCAGTCTATTGAGGAAAGTTGAGGCAGGAACTCAAGGCAGGAGAGGAAGCAAAGGTCATGGAGGAATGCTTGCTCTCTGTGGCTTGCTCCACATAGAAAAAGAAAATTAGAGTCCCTTCATACAAAAGGCAAAAGTGAATTTCAGGTAGGCTAAGCCAATTATAAAATAAAAAGAGTTAAAAATTGAAGATATTATATAAAAATTCAATTATATTAAAAATTGAAGGTAACGATCGTCTCCAGGATTTTAGGTTATGGACTTTTGTTAAATTAGACATAAGAAAGTACAAGTCATAAAAAGCATGCCTGATACATGACTCTTGTCTGTTATTCCAACACTCAGGAGGCTGAGGCAGGAGGATTGTCTCATGTTTCAGCTTGGGCTTCAGAGTAAACCCTGACTTAAAAAATAAAACAAGGGGCCTGGAGATAGGGCTTGGTGGTTAAATGCTTGCTGCTCTTTCAGAGGACCTGAGTTCGGTTCCCAGCACCCAAGTCTGTAGCTTACAATGGCTTGAAACAACAGATCCAGTGAATCTGGCACCCCCCTCTGGCCTTCACAGGCAACTGCACCTGAGCTGTGGCCAGGACAGTAGCTTCCGAGGTCACTCAGCAATTTTTTTGTGGGATTCTGATCTGCAGGAGCTATTGCTCAAGGGCGTCCATAGCTCATTAGTCTCAGATAGAGGTCTGCCTCAGTTCTTTGCTCCCTGAGGGTCTCTATGAAGCAGCTCACAATGTTTATTTAATTCTGTCAGAGCCAGATGTCCGGGACCAACAGCAGCAAAGTCATAGTAAATAATAAAAATTAAAATGTTGCTGGACTGTGCTGGCACACACCTTTAATCCCAGCACTCAGGAGGCACATGCAAGTAGGTAGATCTTTGAGTCTGAGGCCAGCCTGGTCTACAGAGCGAGTTCCGGGACAGCCAGGGCTACACAGAGAAACCCTGCCTCAGAAAACAAAATAAAACAAAAGAGTGTAGAATTCCCTAGTGCTGGAGTTACAAGCAGTTGTGAGCCACCATGGGAGTGCTACGGATTGACCCTAGGGCCTCTGCAAGAGCCAACGAGCTCTCTTACCTCGGAGCCAACTCTCTATCTCACACACAATTTTTTTTTTTTAAGTTTCTGCAAACTGTTTCAGCTGTTAGAGCAGCTGTGAGAGTTACTGTTGATGGTGGATTTGATGGGTTTTAGACTCTCTGTGAAGGCACACCTGTGAGCTCTGAGGGTGTTTCCAGAACTGTGTGGGGAAAGACCCAACCTGAATACAGGTGACACCATCTCGTGGGCTGGCAGCCTGGAGTGAGGCAGAAAGCTCAGTCCTGGCTTGGGCTCCCTGCTTCCTGTCTGTAGCTGTGGTGTGACCTGTCTTTCTTGCCATGGTGGACTGTATCCCCTTGTACTGTGAGCCAAAATAACCTCCCTGAGGCTGCTTTGCTTTTCTCCGGTATTTGCTCACAGCAAGAAAAAAAAAAAAGTCCCAGTCATCCTGGAGCACTGACATTGGGGGATCCTCCTGCAATTCCTGGTATCCACATAAATGCATTTCTCTATCTACCCTGTGGTGACCCTCTGGACCTGGATGTCCAGAGCAGATGAAGCCTTCAAAGGTATAAACTCTCTACTTAAAGTTCAGGCTCAGAAACCTTCTGAGGCCTGGGATGTTACAGATTTAACTGAAATCTACATTGCGGCAAGGCCACCCCTCTTTCCACAGCCCACTGATCTCAGAAGGTCACCGTCAGCAACCTTGTCCTCCTCTCTTCGACCTGAGGCTCGTGGTTCTACACTAAATTGCCCGTCCAATCTGCCTTTCAGAAAAGCAATTACCCCAATTCAAATGAGATGACCCATAATTGCAAATCACCTATAAATGTACTCTCTGCCTCAGTCTTGGAAATAATATATCTAAATTTGTAGAAGAGTTAATGGGGTTAAAATATGGGTTAACAGACACCCATATTTTGGTAAGTGTTAGTTTTTCAAAGCATTGTTGAAGTGTAAAATTACATATTTGTTCAAAATCAATCCATATGAGACAGACAAATCACTTCAGAAGTGTGTGTGTGTGTGTGTGTGTGTGTGTGTGTGTCTGTGGAGGAAAAGGGGAATCTTCAGAGAGGAGTGGGGCCGCATGAATCTCTCCCCTCTTTGTGACAGGATGTTGGTGGCCCAATTTTATGCAGTTTTAGAAGTCATTTTCAAACTTTCCCCAATTTTCCTCTAATCCTTTAATCTTTATTACGTGCAGAACATGAAATTTACAATGTTTCAGACCTTTTAAGGTCACAGCAATGATTTCATAGATTATCGTAATGGTGAGTTACAGTTGTCACCTTGACTAGATCTGGAATTGATTAAAATGCAGGAGGCTGGGCACACCTGTGAGGGATTTCTTTCTTAATTAAATAATTTGAAGTGGAAAGACCCAGTGTTAATCCAGATCTTTTGAGATGGGAAGATAAACTGTTAATCTGGGTCACACCTTCTGCTGGCAGCTTATAGAGAGGACATGGAAGAAAGAAGCTCTCTCTCTCTCTGCCTGCCTGCTTATGCTCTCGCTGGCATGAGTGCCTACTTCTTTGGGATTCTGGTGTATAGAGATTGGGACATCCAGCCTCATGGACTGAGCAACTACAGAATTTTTGGACCTTCTGCTGGTAGACAGCTGTCATCAGACTATATGTGTAAATATGCATATTCATACATATATAAACATATAATCTCAGTTCTGTTCCTCTAGAGAAGCCTGACTAATACAACCATACATCTTTCCCATTAATGTTATATTTCTGACATCCATTTACACAGGTCTATTCAGACTTACGTAGCTTCTTTTAACCAATATTTCATGCTCAATCTATGAACTGCTACATTTTACTTAAAAATTAGCCAGTATCTACTGGGGGCTACAGTACTGGGGCATGAACCAGGGGCTTCTGCGCTCTGAGCAAGGGCTCCACCACCAAGCTACAGCCCCAGCCCTCCTTCCTTCTCCCCTCTTTCAAAGCCAGGGTCTTTCTGTGTAGCCCTGACTGTTCTAGAACTCACTCTGTAGACCAGCCTGGCCTCAAACTCACAGAGATCTGCTTGCCTCTGCCTCCCGAGTACTGGGATTAAAGGTGTGTGTCATCTTGTCTGAATTTCATTTGAGTTTATTTTGAGACAGGGTCTCACTAAGTTGCCTAGCACAGAAGGACAATAAAATTGCAATCCTCCTACCTCATTTTTTTTCAAGTATCTGGGATAACAGAGATTCACCTGCCTCTGCCTCCTCAGTGCTGGGATTAAAACCCTGTGCCACTGCTGCCCAGCTAAATTTAACACTTTCTCCTGGCCTCCGTGAGCACCAGGCAAGCTGTGCACGTACCTACATGAAGGCAAAACATTCATACACATAAAAAATAAAATAAAATAAATCTAAAAAAAAAAAAAAACCCCAAAAACCAAAATTTTGCCAAGCATGGTGGTGCATGCCTTTAATCCCAGCACTCTGGCGGCCCAGGCAGGCCAATCTCTGTGAGTTCGAGGCTAGCCTGGTCTACAAAGAGAGTGTCAAGAAAGAGACACTCTTTTCACAGAGTTACACAGAGAATCCCTGTCTTGAAAAACCAAAGGGGGGGGGGGATGAAGGGAGAGAGTAAGAGAGAGAGCAAGAGAGCAAGAGTGTGTATTTGTGTGTGTTGGAGGTATATGTGTGTACATGTTTGAGTATGCACGCATGTGAAAAATGTATGCTCCCATTTAAGCATGTGCAAAGTGTATGGGAATGTGTATGTGCCCATTTAAGCATATACGGCCTGCCAGGGCCATGCAAAGGCCCTGTGTCTGCTTTCCTAGTGCAGGGCAGGATTACAGGAACCATCCTCAGATTTTAACTCGGGTACTTTAAGCTCAGCCCTCACGCTCGCCACAGCACACGCTCGCTCATCCTCCCAACCTCTCTTTGGCTCCGAGTAGGGTGTGCGTGTAGCTCAATGCACTGGGGGTCCAGGTTGCTAAGTGCATTGTTTGGAGGTGTGTGTGTGTCTAAGTGTGTGTATGTGTGTTTGTGTGTGAGTGTGTGTGCATGTACATAGAATCTACCTATAGGTGAGGGTCCTAGGCTGCCAAGCAGATTTTTAGAAAACGAGTGTGGTATAAATTATAAATTGTAAAGATCGTTTTTAAAAATTCTCTTTGTATAAAGTGCTCACATCAGGCATTTTGTTTCAGGGCTGAGAGACCAAGCAGAGCTGGGTGCAGTGTGTAGTCTGTCCTGTGGCCTCAGCTCTTGGGAAGCGAGCACTAGGTGCTCCACGGCAAGGCTCTTCCTGGGGAGAAGCAACACACCTGTCTAATGACCCCAGATGGGGACCCTGGATGGACTGGCTTTGGCACAAGGCACACCAAGGCCAAGCTCTCAGCACCAAGGAGATTTATCACCCCAGAGGGACAAAGGCAGGGAATAAGGAACAAACACTGAGGACTACCGAGAAGGGGAAGGGAACCAGGGAGGGGGGGAGGGGTATTTGCCCTAGAGGGACAGAGGACTGCCTCTGGGTAGAGAGGAGACCGCCATGGCCCATAGGAAAAAGGCAGTTTATAAAGGGAAAACCCAATGTTAGGATTAGTTTTGATTGGGTATATTAACTAGGTGAGCCAAAGGGGGGCTTTTGATTGCTGGACTTTTATACTTTGATAGTTCGGCCTTGGTGGGTCAGCCTCGGGAGGAGGAAGTGGCCGAATAAGGCACCGTGGTGGCTAGCTTTAGGAATGTAATGTAATGGTAAGGCCTGCCAGGGCCATGCTTGCTATATTCCAGCCTGCTAGAGCCCTTCAGATCCCATAAAGGATCAAAGGACAAATACCACCAAAGTCGAGCAAGTTTTATTGGGGTCACTTACAGGAATATGGGTGAAGGGGTTCCTTATAGGATCAGAAATGATTTTCAGACAGATGCATCACCAAAGCCCACCCCAGACAGCTCACAAAAGCTGAGAATCTGGAGCACACTGAACAGCCTGCAGGCAGCTCAACAGGTTGGAGAGGGTCTTTTCCAAGTGACTCAGCTGGTCCAAACCTCTTCCAGGCAGCTGGTCTAGTCTCAGAATCTTCTCTTCTTTCATGTTGGCTTGGTCCAAGAGGGACTCAGGTTTTATGGCTTACTATGACTGGGAGAGGCCTAGTGAATCTGGTCAGCTTCAGGGATTTCCTGAAACTACTTAGAATTGTTTTCTTCCTGTTTAAAGTGCTTCCCTGGAGGATTGAATGGTTCAGTCTCAGAGGAAACTGTTACACATCTTGATCTACATGGTGTAGCATGTAGGCAGCTAGGCTATAGACCTCATAATAAACAAACACCATTATCTATAGACAGGTCTGTAATCCCAGCACTCAGGAGGTGGAGTCCACAGAATCAGGAGTTCAAGGCCAGCCTTAGCTGTATGAGACCTTGTTTCAAAACAAAAATAGAACAGAAAAAAGAAAAGAACAAACAAAAAGGTGAAAAGTGAACCAAGATGGATAGCATTTATTTATGAAGAATTTATTTAGCCAAAGGTATGAGCATACATTAAACCAGAGCTTAAGATCAGCTGCAATAAGGACTCACTGCCCCCTGACCGGTAGAATTCCATTCTAATGCACAGAACCATGGTGTTTCAGGTGGCCCCAGACAACTTTGCACCAGGTGAACTTTGTGTTTGCTTTAGAGTTTCTTAAATTCCAGAAATAGCTTATGTGTGTCCTTACGAGTTCTACAGTGCTCGAGTGCCACAAGCTAAACCCGCCTGGTTTACAGGAGGGAAACTGAGTCACTGCTGGCAGGTCCCTGACATTTCAGGCATTATTCCCAGCTCTAGGAATGGAGCTGAGTCTCTGCAAAGCTGGTCTGCAGAGCCAACATACATTTGCATTTGAAGTTGGACAAAAAAAAAAAAAAAAAAACCAAGAGTAAGTTCGCCACAATCAAGTGTCTTTGTGTATGAATGGCCCTAATAAGTAGTTATATTTTTAAAAATACATACATATTGTATGAATTGAAGGGATCCACAAAGGTCCAATTGCCTCAAAAATCTGCCATTACTAAATAGGCCTTAATAGCAGTCACCTGCTTTACCCCAGCCTGATTGCCAGAAGGTCACTGTTCAACAGCAATTTCCCATCAGGAGAAGGAAGGGCTACAGCGAACCTACTCTTCTTTCTCTGAAAACTTCTTCCTCCTAATCCACATATGCTGGCCTCCAAGAAGCTATAGTTATATATTGTGACTCTAACCTTCATATTGAATAAAGTTCGTGCCGTTAGCCTAGCAGGGAAGAAAGGGATTTGGTCTTTGGGAGATCACTAATTCTAGATCTATTTTTAAAATATTTAAAAAACAAAGTTTATTCAGCACATTTTCTGCCACACAGACCGTGGAAAATCTAAAATATACATAAACTATAGAAGACAGACAGACAGACAGAAATCATGAGGCATGGTCTTGGCTTCATCCTTGTAGTGCCTGTGTTTTGCTTAAGTGAACTTGAGCTGTTTTCTGTTTCTCTCTTTCTTTCTTTCTTTCTTTCTTTCTTTCTTTCTTTCTTTCTTTCT
>NW_026592890.1:23167672-23194068 GCF_907164565.1 Psammomys obesus | reverse complement strand
CTTTCTTTCTTTCTTTCTTTCTTTCTTTCTTTCTTTCTTTCTTTCTTGCTTTCTTGCTTTCTTGCTTTCTTGCTTTCTTTTTCGGTTTTCCAGGATAAGGTTTCTCTGTGTAGCCTTGGATGTCCTGGAACTCATTCTGTAGACCAGGCTGGTCTTGAACTCACAGAGATTCGCCTTCCTCTGCTTCCCCGAATGCTGGGATTATAAATGACATTGGCTTGTTTTCTGTTTCTTAAAACCAAAATGATGGACTAGGAGACTGGTTGGTTGGTAAGGTGCTCTCTGTGGAAACATGAGGACTGAGCTTGGTTCCCAGAATCTGAACAGCAGAAGGAGAGAACTGACTTCCATGTTGTCTTTTGACATTCATGTGTGTATTGAGGTGCACACGCGCGCGCGCACACACACACACACACATTAGAAAGTGCATACAATTTTTAAAATTTAGAAATGAAACTCAAGGACAATTTTATTAGGGCTTGAGAGAAAAATGCCAACAGGTAGTAGCTGGGAGGAGGGCAGGGAGAACGAGGAATAGAGGAGGAGGGAGGGGGAGAGGGAAGAGAGGGAGAAGGAGAGAGAGAGGAAAAGAGACAGAGACTCAGACAGTCAGACATGCTTTTTGCAATGGAGAGATAAAGAGAGAGAGAACCCATAGCATCAGGGAATGCATGCCCAGGAATTGGCCAGTATAAAAGAAAGTAGAGATTTGAAGAGAAAAAGGAAAAAAGAAAAAGCATGGAAACTCTAAGCAGCTGCACAGGGATAGGGTTTTTGCAGAAGGAGACGTACATTATCTCAGAAAGGGGATAATTATTCCTCCCCTCTGCAAGCACAGTGGAGGGACAGTGAGCCATACCTGCTCCGTGTGCTGCCGGAGATCCGAGGCCGGAACATCTGTAACATCTGCTTGCTCCTGCCTCTGTTGTTATGTAATAAACTTTACAATTATATTTGGAATGTGAAGCTGTGTTTGTCTGCGAGACAGGGTCTTACTATGTAGAGCAGGCTGGCCCCAGATTTGCAAAGATCCACCTGCCTCTGCCTCCTGAGTGCTGGGATTAAAGGTATGCACCACTATGTGATTTTTGTTTGTTTTTGAGACAAAGGTCTCACTACGTACCCCTGGCTGTCCCGAAACTCACTATAGACCAGACTGGCTCAGACTCACAGAGATTCTCCCGCTTCTGCCTCAGAGTGCTGGAATTAAAGGCATGTACCACCACCTTCCAGCTGCTATTTTTTTTTTAAATGTGAGCTTTTTATAAAGGTAAAATGCATAAAAATAGCATCATGTTCATTTGTTTACTAATCTATGTGTCCCAAGAAGTCAAATCATAATTATTAATAAAACATTTTGAAACTGTCAGGTGACACATAAAAAAATCCAAGTGTAGTAATTAATAATTATTGAATAACTGATAAACTTTTTATTGTTAAAAATATGAGCCAGGATTCTCCAGAGAAATAAAACTAATAGTAGATAGAGGTAGATAGATAGATAGATAGATAGATAGATAGATAGATAGATAGATGAGATGTGCACACACACACATTTATTATAAGGAGCTGGAGGAGTCTTCATGACTGTAGACCCTGAGGTCCTAAGATCTGTGGTCCCAAGATGGAGATCAGATGTGTAGTTTCAGTCTGAGTGGGAAGGCCTGAGAACTCGGGGAGCTGCTGGTCAGAGGCTCCAGCGGCAGGCTCGCTGGGTTCAGTGCCAGGTTCAATTCTCAGCACCCACACGACAGCTTACAAGTGTGTACAGCTCAAGGTCCAGGGCATCAGACACCCTTCTCTGGACTCTGCAGCGGGCACACATGTGACGCGCAGACATCTGTGCAGACGAAGCACCCCACACGTTAAATAAATAATAAATAAATAGCTTCAATAAGAAGGAAGGAACCCTTCCTGACTGGCTACCTAGCTTGCAACATTGGTTCTCTTCAGTCTTAGAACTCTGGAGCCTTAACTCTTTAGGATTCACTGCAGGTCTATTGGATCTGATCTCTCTTCTAGCCTCCTTCGGCACAAGGCATGTATATGCTACAGACATACAAGCAGGCAAAGCACCTATATTCATAAAATAAAATAAAATAAAATAAAATAAAATAAAATAAAATAAAATAAAATGAATAACAAGGTTTATATTTCCCATGTTGTCGGGCCATCCTACTGAGGTCTGCAAAATTCACAGGCTGCCATTGTTTGGGTATTAAGTAATTTTTGAGTGTATTAAATAATTAGAAAAATAAAAATATGTTCCTTGATCAATGTAAAAATCATTTAGTGCTGGGCTGCAGAGATGGCTCAGCAGTTAAGAGCACTGACTATTCTTCCAGAGGTCTTCGGTACAATTCCCAGCAACCACATGGTCTATACTATCTATACAGCTGTCTGTAACTGGGATCTGATACTTTTATGCAGACAAAATAGCCATATACTGTTGGACCCTCCTGGTAAAGTCAAAGTCTGGCATTACCAGGTAGCCCCTGAGATAGGTGCTAAATGATGGATTCCCTTCCTCAGCTGGGTTCCCTTTTCTCATCTGGGCAAACCCCAGATCCTCTAAGGGGAGTTCCCTCAGGGAAGATTATAGGCCCGACCCTGACCCTTACTGGATAAGAAACCCTTTCAGCAAGCACCTGGGAATTCCTGGAACTACCCCAACCTATGCTAATGAGACCTCAGCCTTCAGCAGATGACCTTTAACTGCACCTGGAATTCTTCCCCCACCCCACAGGATGATTAAGTACTGTGTTCTCCTTCTTACGAGATGGCACCACTGCCTGTAAATGAGGAATGCCTAGAACCCTCGGCCTCAGAGAATCAAACACATTCACCCAGACTGTGGCCAGACAGCCGTAGTTGCCTCGGTCACTGCTGAAGCCTGCCTGCCTTTTGAGGGCGTGGTGCTCAACTGCAGAGGCGAGCCACTGACCAATGAAGAACCAGCGTCCAGACCGCATCAGCTTGGGCTCTGTCGGCATTCTCGCCAGTAGCATGGCAGCTTCGCCAGAGGGCTGTAACACTGCAGCAGCATCTCGTCACTGGCTATGGGACGCCTGGGTTTCCACCGCAGTCTGGTACCAGCAATCTCGTTAAGAAGAGCTATCTGTGACAAACTGAAAAACACTTTTCCACACCCTGCTGAGATCCCAGAGTCTAGAGCAAGAAGCTTGATCTGGGCACCCCAGCTACTCCTGAGAGAGGGGGGACCTGAGACTCCCATGGGTAGGTTCCACCCATTTCCTGCCCAGAAGCCAGAATCAGCTGGACTGGCCCTCCAGAGGAGTGCACACTTCGGCCAGAAACCATAAAGTACAAGTATCTCAGGGATTTATGCTCGGAGGAAGTCAGACTAGCCTAGAGGGCTAAGAATAGAGTAATAACTGCTCAGGATTGTGCTGTAAAGCTTTATAAACAAATGTAATATTCGTTTGTGTTTGTTTAGCTTCAAAATATTCAATTATTTTGAAGCTGGGGTAAGAGAGAAACAGAGAAACAAATACAATTGCATTAAAATGACTTTAACACAGGATATCAAGACCTTCTGAAAGTATAGGCAAGAGAGGAGCCAAAAGATGAAAAATTCAAGTCAGGAGGTGTTGCCACATAGCACTCAGGAGGCAGAGGCAGGTGGATCTCTGTGAGTTTGAGGCCAGCCTGGTCTACAGAGCTAGTTGCAGTACAGCCAGGGATACACCAAGAAACCCTGTTTCAAACAGACAAACAAGAAAGAAAAATTCAGAGGTTTTTTTCAACACCCGCTCCTTAACTCCTCTCCATTTCTACCGACTCTGCCAGAAAATCCTGACATTCTTTGAAGAGAGTGAGGCAGAGAGAGTCTGGATCAAGACACACAAGAACATTTGCACGCCAGGGCATCTTGCTAAGCCAGGAGGCTTAGAGAAAAGTTTACCCTCTTAATGCTGAGCTGCCAGCCTTTCTCCATGGCCAGGATCTGAGATTACTGGCAGCTCGACAATATATTGGCAGATGACTCTCTGTCCTATCCAAGAGGAAAACATTTAAAATATTCATGTGTTCAGAGCTGGGGATGTAGCCCAGGGGTAGAGGACATTTCTAGCATGACTGATACTCTAGGTTTAATCGAAACAATATAATGTAATATAATATTGATGATTTCAATCCACTGTTCCTGGCCATTCATGCCCATCCATGAGCAGAGCATCTCCACCAAGCTTTCCCATGCTCCTCTCTTAGATACAGGCAGACAGACAGTATCCACCAGACATTTAAGGAGAGGCATAATATAGAAACAAATTAGAGGGCTGGGGAGATGGCATAGTTCACAAAGTGCTTGCTATGCAGGAGGATCTGAACAACATAAAGAACAAACAAATGAAACCAGCCCGGCCATGCTTGTAATCCCAGTGTTGGGGAGGCAGAGACCGGCAGACCTCTGGAGCTTGCTGGCCAGACAGCCTTAACCTGAGAGGCAAGCCCCGGGGTCCCAGTGAGAGACAATGTTCCCTAAAGCCAGGGTGGATCTCAGGTGGCCTCATCCATACACAAAGAACTTTCAGGCAACTAAGGCTTGCTAAGAATGGGAGATATAGTCTTCCTCAGGACGAGCACACCAATTATCCAATACCAAATGGTCAGGCCTGAAAACATGCAAACAGGTAACATTTTATGCAGTCTGAGCAGGCTGTATTTATGTACTTAGTAATGTGTATGTATAAATGCACACACACACACACACACACACACACACATACACACATATGCAACAAGAGTTAATGGAAAAATAGGCCACGAATCTGAAAGAGAGCAATGAGGGTATATGGGATGGCTTGGAGGGAGGAAAGGGAAAGGGATGTAATTGTATTATCTCAAAAGCAAAACAAAAAGAAAACCAGAGTGGATAGCTCCTGGGGGATGAGGAGCCATAAGGTTGACCTGCAGACCCCATATACATGTGAAAATTACATGTCCATCTATATAAATGCATGCATAAGCACACACACACACACCAGCAAAGAAGCAACTTGGAGAAAACAGACTAAGGAAGAAGACAACTTAAAAAAGACACAGTATCTACACAGCAGGGAATCAAAATATTAGAGCAGAAATAAACTGAATAGAAGTGCTGGAGAACAAAATTAATGAAACCTCTAGAAAACAGACTCAAAAGATAAAGAGATGTTCGGAACCAGTTCCACAGAGCTGCCCTCTGATTTCTATGTGTAGACAGCAGCATGCCGTGTCCCCCTCATCATGGGCACACACACAACAGAGAACAAATTTTAATGGAAAAATCTGACTTAAAAACACATAATTTTCATTCGTGGGTAACCAGCCGCATGGGAAGCTGCTAGATGTTGTCTTTCCTGTGTGGACATGCATTCAACCGAAACTATGTGAAGGGCAAAGAGATTGGATATCTGAGGAACTGAGGAACTAGTAATCTTTACTATAATGTTTAATATCCAAACCAAAGGATACCCAAAAGAGAGAAACAGAGCAAACAAGGGGGAGAAAATCAGGAAGCCAATATATGTAGGCAACTATATATTTAACTATATTTAACTGTTTTTACGGAACCTTCTGTAGGCTACACAACCTCGGTGTCCCTTAAGGCCACAGTATAAAGCTCAGAGCTGAGAATCTTCTGGAAGTTCTGTGCATAGAGAGCTGTAAGCTAAAAGGCTAAGCTGCTTTCCCTCATACACATGACCGCTGGGGCAGAGCAACTGCAGAGACGGAAGGGCTGGAGAGCCACAGTAGACAGCAGCCTCCTAAAACCGCAACACGTTCTGTTCCTTTCAGGCTATTTTATGTGTGCGGGTGTTTTGCCTGCCTGCATGTGTGCCACAGGCATGCTTGGTACCTGTGGAGACCAGGAGAGCACATATCAAATCTAAAACTGAAGTTATAGATGCCATGTTGGTGCTGAGAACCAAACCCTGGTCCTCTGGGAGAATAATGGCTGAGCCGTTTCACCAGACCCTTATTGTGTTTTATTTTCAAGGCAGAGTAGCCCTGGCTGGCCTGGACCTCTCTATGTAAACAGGCTGGCCTCGAACTCAGAGACCTGTCCCTTCTGCCTCCAGAGCACTTAGATTTAAGGTGCACACTACTACCCCTGGCCCTAGTGGAACTTCCAAAAAAAAAAAAAAAATCTTCCAAGCTATTTTCATACTCAGAGCAGATGGAGTGAGCCACCTCACTTAGGGTTGGATATCCCACTGTTCCATAGGAATAGCGGCTCCTGAGGCATGTCCACGGACTCTTCAGAGGCCAGGAAGCAAGGCCAGAAGTTACAGTGGGACTGCTTCTCAACCCACCAGCACTTAAATGATGACACAAGACTTAAGAACATTTATAAAAAGCCTAGGCCTTAGCCGGGCAGACTCTCGGCTACTCCAAACTCATCCCGGCTATCTTGCCACGAGCCGCCACATGACCAGCTCAGCCTCTTTGCAATGTTCACATCCCTCAACCTCTGTGTCCTCACGGAAAAATCTTCGCGTGACTGATTCTTCTCACAGAGACCCTCTCTCAGCCTGGAAATCCCGCCTTCCCTTTCCTGCCGAGATATTCTCGGTGAGATCTTTATTAAACCAATCGACAAGTGTGGGAGGAAGAGTGTTTACAAATATGAGGCGGGTGATGATCCATAAGAACAACAATCTGGCCAGTACTCAACTCTCTGCCTGTACAACAACCAACAAAATAACAAATAGAGACAACCTTCACACAGTGAACAAAAAGGCAGAAAGTTTTCCCCAACAAGCAGTGCACATGCAAACTTTGTTAGGATATAGTAGTTAAAAGGTTTAATTAGGAAAGATGCAGAGGAAATAGAGATTACAGGTGATGCCCTAAAGGAATAGCGCTATAGATTGGATCTTGAATACACCAAAGGCCTGAAGGCCCTGGTAAAGAAAGCATGGACCTCGGTCTATGATGCCAGTTGGCAATGGTGAAATGATTAGGATGTGAGGACAACCCAGACCTTAAAACCAGGCTCACAAATCTCACGAACTCTTATTGTGTTTACCTGGTGATGGTACTTTTTCACTATTCAAAACAGGCATTCCATTCTCTCTCCTTCTTCCTCTCCCTCTCTGTAGAGTTTCATTTTGTTGTAGCTCAGGGTGACTTGAAATTCATTTCGAATCCCAGGATGTCTTAAAAGTTGAGTTCCTTCTGTCTCAGATAACAAAGGCTGGGATTACAGATGTATATCATCATGCCTGGGTCCTATGTAATAGTTAGTTTTCTCTTGCTGTAATAAAATACCATGACCAAATCCAATTATAGAAGAAAGAGTTTATTTGGAATTATGGCTGCAGTAGGAGCATCCACAATGGCAGGGGAAGCACGGCAGCAGGTGGCTGGAGGAGGAAACCTAGAGATCACATTTTCAACAGCAAACACAAAGCTGAGAGAGCACACTAGAAGTTGGTGAGGCTAAATACTCTCAGAGTTTGCCCCAGGGATATACTTCCTCCAGCAAGGTTCAAATAGCATCATTAAACGGGAACTAAGTGTTCAAATGCCTGAGCCTATGGGGGCATTTCTCATCCCAACCACCATGCTCTCTGAAGTCTCCTTTCGATGAGATAAGCTTTCAGCAGCTGCTGAACATCATTCTGTGCCTACCACTACCTTACGTAATGTTGTTTTTAACAAAATCTCAAACGTTTGATTTTTCCAATAAATACTTAGGAGCCAGATGCTGGGGTGAAAAGCTGCTAGCTCAGAGAGGCAGAGAAAGTGCCCAGCTGACCTTCCTCCTCAGCTGACATCCCCCCAAAAAAAACTCCCCTTCTTCACACCGTATCAAAAAAACCCTCAGACTGAATGCCCCTCCCTTCTCCTTCCAGTGTGTTTCTTTATCTGTCCTCCTGATTTCCTCTTACTCTCTCTGTTTTTTTTCCCCCTATGTTTATCCCCTGTCAACTGATTCCTTGCTCTGCCTCTTGACCTATGGTCGACTTTAGTTAATCCTGTACAAGCAGAGAGATCCTGGATTAAAGGTGTGTGCTAGGCCTGAGCCATTCTACAACTAGAAAACAGGGTTTTTCCAGTAAACAACACAATCTCAGGTTTCACGGTGTGAGCAAATACCCTGCAGCAACGTACTGAAGGGAAGTGAGCGCCAAACGCTTGGCTTCAATGGGAAGAGATAAAAACATTTGAGTTTTTTTATGTTTTGAAGTACTATGGAGAACAAGAAAACAGGTTTGAGGACAATAAAAGTGACAGATATATAGATTCTTCTAAGACACAGTAAAGCCTTCACCTTTAGCTTTGAATGAGTTTGCCACCAGGGGTGGGATCAGAAGCTAAAAAGCAACGTGATCCAACTTGGGTTTTGAAAGACCACAAGTGTAAAGGCCATCACTGAGGAGACTCATACGGTTTTGGTGCCTGAGCCCATGATCACCTTTGCCTGCCTTCTTAGCCTGCATCCTGGCTTTTCCTCTCATCTCACACATGGTAGTGGAAATTATATATTTTTCAAACAGCTAAAATCATACCAACACAATGTGCCAAATGTTTGTTGACTCTTCTGCTAACTTTTCCCAGGGAAACTGAACAAATGTTTATTCACTCCAGATTGGGTCCCAATGTCAGAGCCACGTAACAATTTCACTCAAGTCCAGCTTGGTGAATCAGTGAGCTTATTGGGTGTCTTAACTACTGTTCTAGTGCTGCGAAGTGATACCATGAGCACGGAAACTTAGAAAAGAAACTTAGAAAATAAAGCATTTAATTGGGGGTTGCTCACAGTTTCAGAGGGGACTCCATGACCACTGTGGTGGGGAGCCTGACAGTAGGCAGGCAGGCATGGTGCCACAGTAGCTGAGAACTTCTATCTGATCCACAGGCACAAGTGAGGACACTGGGCGGGGAGACTCTGGGCCTGGGTGAGCTTCTGAAACCAATGACACACGGCCTTTAACAAGGCCACACCCCCTAATCCTTCCCAAACAGTTCCATCAACCGAAGACCAACCATTCAAATACAGGAGCCTCATTCAAGCCACCACATCGGGTTTAGTTATAAAGCAGGGGTGAGGGATTAGCTACAGGCATGTGGGTGACTATGAAGTCCCACACCATCACCGACGACAACCAAACAGAAACTGTGGCGTAGAATCCCACTTTCACTTAAACTTCAGCATCACTGGCAGCTGGGGACTGGGGAAGGAAGGGGCAGGAAGCAGTGACGCTGGACTCACAATTTAGGGCTCTGTGACACGATCCTCCCTCGTTCTACTAGAAAGTGTCACTAGTTCCATTACCACCCCATAGGCCTAGCTATCACTACACTGTTTAGTTCGATTAGTTGCCATGGATACAGGGCTAATGTCTAATCCAAGATGGCAGTGATGTTATGCCTAGGGGAAAAAGCCACACAATAGCATTAACTCTTCACTAGCTTTCAATTCAGCATGGGCGCTGAGAAAACGAAACTCGGTTGGCTGTGGATGCCATGTCAGGATGAGCTGCCACCACCACAACCCCAAAGGCAATGGTGCCTCCTGATGAGCCTGAATAAGCCTCTCTCTAAGTAAGGAGGTTTGTCTTGTGTTTTTGTTACAGTAACAGGTGTAGAAAATTGATACTGAGAAGTAGCCACTTGGACTTCCCCTCCCCCCAATTTAGGAAAGCTAGAGTACCATCATTTGTTTGGAGTGTTTTCTGAAGGCTCCTACTCATTCAGGTTCCCTGTCACACCCTCGGTGGTGGCTGTCTCTCTTCACTATTTCACTTTATGCTCCCTCTCTTAACCAAGCCCCTCTTTCATTTAATGCCCGGCTGCTGCCTCTCACAGGATACATTGTCTCTCCTGATGCTCTCCGCAATGCTCTCCTACTGAGCTCTCAAGACTCACCCGTGTTCCCCTCTGCTGCTCATGAGGCTCTCTCCTAAGGACGCTCATTTCTGAAGGGTAATTTTGTGTCTGTTCCTTTCCTGACTCCACAGCCCTGATTTCTAACATCAGTGACACCACGGACATATTTTACACATGCCCTGATACTTTTGATTGCTTTTAAAGGCTTTGCATTAGTTTATCTAGAAAATTTAGGACGGCGCAGCATTTAGGCAGCAGCTTCTCCCAGCCAAATTTATAGCGAGAACCAGGATTACAGACAGAGGAGCAGAACAGGAAAATGTAGAAGAAAATTTGTAGTTAGGCTTGCAAGACGGTGTGTTTAGAGATGCTACCAAGGAGAATGCAGCTCCCGAAGAGATTCATATTGTTTAAAAGGAGCTAAGTATGTCTCACGGGGACAAAAGGAACAAGGCCTTGAGGCCATCCCAGCAATTGGCAAGACCCCACTCATGGCGGACCCAGAGATGTAGAAATGTAAATTTGTTTCAGACATTCCGGGGATGAGTCTTTTGACTGAAAGCCACAGAAAGACCTGGCTGCCCAGAACTGACTTTGGCTATGCGCAGTTGGTGAGGTGCTCAGGCGCTGCTGTGGTGCAGCCAGATCTCAGTGTGGTCCACCCCATGCTGCTGGAGAGAAGCGGTCACGGAGGTTTCTGCCCCATTCAAAGCAATGCCTGGAAGGCCAAGAGTTGTGTGGCAGGTGCGGAACAACTCTGGACTGCTCCCCAGTAGATGGTGGCTTCACTCAGGGCGTCATCCATCTTCCACCATGCACACTGGGAGGTTAGAGATGCCAGGAACGGGAAACGTCTGCCAAGGACAGAAGCCAGCCATGGGAAGAGCCAGCCCGAGAGAGAGACCGTGTGGGCTACAGACAGGGCGACCGCTGAAACCCACTGGAGCCCGAATCCTGCCACCTCGTGGCCGTGGCCCAGATGTGGCCTCGGAGACCCAGGAGTCTTTCCATCTGGTTTCAGCTTTGTTTCCACTCCATGCCCTCCTCCTGACTGCTCTGTTTCTCTACTCTGGAGAGGAGTATCTTGGAAATGTGTAACTTTTCTTTTTCTCTTTACAGAGGAGATTTTAGATTTGAACTTTTCTAAGATTTGTTTTTTAATTGTGTGTGTGTGTGTGTGTTGCTCACAGAGTTCAGAGGTGTTAGATTGCCTGGATACTGAGTCACAGGCAGCTGGTCTGGGAACTGAGTCTCCCTCTGGAAGACTAATACTCGCTGTCAACTGGCTGTCTTTCCAGATGTGTTTTTGATTCTCTTCTAAAGGCAGCATGTGTTAAACACCTGATATTCAGAATCACACTATTGGGAGGTGTTGGGGGGTGTCTTGGGGTGTGTCCCAGGAGGGGGATTGTGGGACTCTGCCCCCCCTTCCCACAGGTTCATTTCTTTGCTCTACTACAGGTTTTCCAGCAGGACGTACTGTCTCACACAAGCCCAACCCATGAGGCCAGTTAACCGCAAAAGGACACCCCCAAAGTCATGAGTCCAAGTGAAACTTTTCTCTGTATGAGTTGATTTAGCTCCGGCATTTGTTGTGGTAAATGAAGCCCGACCAACACAGAGGTGTTCCTGCCTTTTCCCTTTGCCAGCCTCTGCTGGTACAATAACGCAGGCAAGAACTGTAGAAGACCTGAATTTGGGCAGTGCCTTTACTTTTTTGTTGGTTTGGGGTCTATTCAAGACCTCTCTGTGATCTCACTGATACATTCATTTAGGGTGTAGGTCATTAGGATATAATAATTTCCAATAGTCATCAGTCAATCTTTGTCTCTCAATGTGGGTGTGGTGTGCATGCATTTGTGTGGGGGCATGTGTATGTGTGGGGGCATGTGTACGTGTGGGGGCATGTTGACATGTGTGTGTACATGCCTGAACATGTAGATACGTGTGTACGTGCAGGTGCATGTTGCCGTGAGGCCTGAGATGACGTGAGGTGTCTTTCTTGATGGCTACCCTCTATAGACTGAGGCAATGTCTCTTGCTGGGGTTGAGCTCTCAGCCTCGGCTGGTCTGGCACGCTTTCTTGGGTATCGCTGTGTCCATAGGTAGGCTGCCAGGCCCATGCAGCTTTTACATGGGTTTTGAGAACCTGAACTCTGGTCCCCACATTTGTGCAATGTGCTGGCTAGTTATTGTCAACCTGATGCAGACTATATAGTCACCCGAGGAGAGGAAGCCTTCAGGTGAGGGATGGCCTTCATCAGATTGGCCCAGGGCCTGTCTTTCGGCCATTTTCTTGGTTGGTGGCTGATGTGGGCAGGCCCAGGCCACTGTGGGCAGGACAGGTGGTCCTTTGTATAAGGAAGTCTGAGCAAAACGTGGGTTTGAGCCAGTAAGCAGAGTCCTTCCAGGGCCTTGACTTCAGTTTCTGCCCTGACCGCCTTCCATGATCTGGTTACGTGGCTGTGTAAGCCAAACAAACTCTTCCTCCCCAAAACTGCTCTTGCCTGTGGCGTTTCATCACAACAACAGAAGCCCCCCTAGGACACACAAGTGTTTAACCTGCTGAGCCATCCATCTCCCAAGTCCCACAGGGGGCTGAGCCCTCCCACAGCAACCATCAACCAAGAAAATGCCCCCAGGGCCTTGCCTACGATGATCCCACCAAGGCGCTTTCTCATTGAGGTTCATTCTTCTCAGACGACTCTAGCTTGGGTCCAGTTGACAAAGCTCAGCTTGTACAACTCATAACTGTGACTCCCTGCCAGGCATCACATTTGCAATCTAAAAGCTCTCTGGGTGTCTCAGCCACAACCACCCTGAGTGGACAGTTTCAGCTGGATTGGCTGGTTCTGTGTCATTCCAAATGCTTTCTTTTCCTGTGTCCCTTTTCCTATCATGGCCCTATCATCGGCCCAGTTATCTAAATCTGTAACATGGGCTCATATCACAGGCTGAAATAACCACTGCTTCTAATTCTTCATGTATCATATTTCTTTAATCAACTCTTTTCCTTTCCACCAGAATACCTCAGTGTCTTTTATGCTTTTTTTTTTTGCATGTGTGTGTGTGTGTGTGTGTGTGTATTCCATATTATTGCTAGAGTTCTCTTCCTAAAATGCTTGCATGTTTGTGCCATTATCCTGCTTAACTCTGCCAATGGTTCCCCTTGCCTACGGGCTGAAATGAAAGCATTTGGGTGAGAAAGTCCCAGGCAGGTGATCTCACTTCAGCTCTCTCCCTACAGTCCATCAGCCCAGTAAAACAAGTTTTGAGCAACAACAGTGCACGTAAGCTGCCAAGAAGTGCCTGCTCCTCCTTGGGGAGGTTTCTCTAAGATCCTACAGACAGTTTCATTTTAACCCCCCAATACCACTGCATGAGCGTCTGGAAGCTTGATTTAGTCTGGCCACCCATGTTGGTTGTTCTTTAAAAACCATTTGTTATAATTTTGTGTATGTGTGTAAGCATACAGGTGGAGGTCAAGAACAACTGGGGGGGGGCATGTGAAGGACACCCTGGGGAAGTCTGTGCTCTTCTACTCTGTGGGTCCTCCGTGTTGATAGCAAGTGCCTTTACCTGCCATGGTGGTGTCCTAGTCACTGTTCTGTTGCTGTGAAGAGACGCCATGACCAAGGCAACATATAGAAGAAAACAGTTAACTGGAGGCCTGCTTGCTGTTTTAGAGGGTTAGGTCATTACATCATGGCAGGCAGCAGATAAGTGTGGTGCTAGAACAGTAGCTGAGACCTTTCCATCCTGAGAGAGAGAGAGAGAGAGAGAGAGAGAGAAAGAGAGAGAGAGAGAGAGAGAGAGAATGGGGGAGAGAAAGAGGAAGGAAGGGAGAGAAAGAAGGAGGGAGGGAAAGAAAGAGGGAGGGAGGGAGGGAGAGTATCTGGTATGGGCTTTTGAAACCTCAAAGCCAACACCTCCAAAAGGCCACACCCCCAAGTCTTCTATAAGCAGCACACTAACTAGGGACTAACTAGGGACTACACATAGGAATGTATGTGCCTATGGTGGCCATTCTCATTCAAACCACTACAAGAGCATAACCTCCGTGGTCTCAGACCTCTCCACGCTTGCTCCCCAGCTGGTGACACTGATTCGAGAATGTCAGGAGGTACAGCCTTGCCGGAGTAAATTTGTTAAGGGAGGTGGGCGCTGAGAATGCAAAGACTCCCACAATTCCCAGTGCTCTCTCCCAGCTTGTGCTTCCTGTTTAAGATGTGAGCTCTCAGCATCCTGCTCTGCCTGTCTGCTGCCTCCCCCCCCCCCACCATTATGGACTCTAACCCTCTGGAACCATAGGTGCAAATGACATTTTCTTCCATAAGCTGCCTTGGTCATGGTGTTTTGTCATAGCAGCACCTAAAACATCTTGCTAGATGGCCCTATAGTTTTATTTTTACATCATTCTTTGAGCACAATAATATACTCTGGCCTCTTGCTTTACTACAGTGCCTACTGCAATGAATTATTAATAGCTTTTCTTTTAATCTGTTTAATATAGTCTAATACGTTAGATAAAAAGTGAAGTTAATGAAGCTGGGACTTGGAGAAGTGCATTTTTACTTGCAGGTTGAGAATGGCTCTGCTAGGGGACCAGGCTCCTCTGTTAACAGAGTGTCATTTGGGAAGGGTCCCTGGTTCCTGCTGTGGAGAATGAGCCTGAGAAGCCAAGACCTGGGCACGGTGTGTAACGTCATTACAGCGACTTTGCTAGCAGTGAAGAGAGTCAGGACGCACGCACAAACGTACACACTTTGGCTGGAGCTGTCTCTGGGTTGACAGAGTGCTTGCCTAGCACACACCGGGCCCTGGGTCTGATCTCCAGCACCACAAACACAGGGTATGGTGGTGCATGCTGTTACTTTCACCAGAGAGGCAAGAGGATCAGAATTTCAAGGTCATCCTCTGGTACGAAGCAAGTGTGCTTCCCAGTATGTTGGAGACCAGCCTGAGCTACATGAGACTCTGCCTCCAAAAGAAAAAAAAAACATACACACACACACACACACACACACACACACACACACACACACACACATATATATATATTCAAGTGGGTTTCTATTGTGATAAAACACCATGACCAACTTCCGGAGAAAGGGCTTTATTTCATCTTACACTTCAAGGTAACAGTGTTTTACTGAGAGAAATCAGGACAGGAACCCAAACAAGGGTGGAACCTGGAGGCAGGAACGAAAGCAGAAGCCGTAGTGGATTGCTTCCTGTGGCTTGCTCAGCTTGCTTGTCTAGGATCACCTGCCCATGGGTGGCACTGCCCAAATATGGGCTGGGCCCTCCTACACTAATCAATAATTAAGAAAATGCCCTAAGCCAGTGGTTCTCAACCTTCCTACTGCTGCGACCCTTTAATACAGAGTTCCTTTTGTTATGGTGAACCCCCAACCACAAAATTATTTTCATTGCTCCTTCTAACTGTAGTTCTGCTACTGTTATGAATCATAATGTAAATATTTGTGCTTTCCAATTGTCTTAGGCGACCCCTGTGAAAGGCCCGTTTGACCCCCTCAAAGGGGTCATAATCCACAGGTTGCCAATCTTTACTTGTTCTCTGATGCCTCCTAGGCCTTGGGTACAAAGCACAGATACCTGCTTTGCTCCACTGGACTTTTAGGGCTGAAAGGAGTGGGAAGGGAATGAAAAGAAACCCTAATTAAGTGGTTCTCAACTTGTGGGGTCATGACCTCTTTGGAGGTCACTTATTAGATATCCTGCATATCAG
Organism: Psammomys obesus; assembly: GCF_907164565.1. NCBI lineage: Eukaryota > Metazoa > Chordata > Mammalia > Rodentia > Muridae > Psammomys > Psammomys obesus. The sequence continues at coordinate 23,178,476 of NW_026592890.1, read as the reverse complement.
ATATTTACATTACAATTCATAACAGGAGCAAAATTACAGTTATGAAGTAGCAACAAAATAATTTTTATGGTTGGGGGCTCAGTCAGCACAACATGAGGAACTGTCTTAACGGTGGCAGCATTAGGAAGGCTGAGAACCACTGCCCTAATTTCTTTAAGCAATCCTTTTGCTGTTATAAACAAAACTGAAATGAATCTTGGCTGTACAAGGTCAGTCTATGGTCTTAGTTAGGCTTTTATTGTTGTGAAGAGCCATCATGATCAAGACAACTCTCATAAAGGAAAACATTCAACAAGGGGTTCAGTCCATTATCATCATGGCGGGAAGCATGGCAGCGTGCAGGCGGACATGGTGCTGGAGGAGCCGAGAGTTCTGCATCTGACAGAAGGAGACTGGATTCCGCACTGGGTGGAGCTTGAGCATATAGATGACCTCAAAGCCCCACCTTCACAGAGACACACTTCCTCTAACAAGGCTACACCTCCTAATAATGTCACTTCCCATTCAAACACACGAGTCTATGGCACTGAACCTATCCAAACCACCAGAGTGTATGTTCTAAATAATTTTTTGACAAAGGAATATATGATTATTATTATTATTATTATTATATTTTTTGATACAGGTTTTTCTGTGTAGCCCTGACCGTCCTAGAATTCTCTTTGTTGACCAGAATGGCCTCAATTTGCGGAGATCCACCTGCCTCTACCTGGATTAAAGGCATGTGCCTGGCCTAGAATATATGAACTTTTAGTATTTGTTATGATGCTTTACTTTCTACAAAAGTTTCACAGAACACAAATTCTCACAGGTGCACCGAGGCCAGGAAGGAGTAAAGAACTGGAACACCAGCCATTCCAGGTGGGACTTAGGGAGTCACACAGTTCTGAACAGAAGAGGAGGAAGCAGGCAGGTGTCTTGTGGGCTTCATCGATAAGCCAGACCTGCTCAGCTCTGACGCAGAACAAGGAGACCCGGAGGGTGCAGAAAAGTGAGACAGTGCCAGTCACACCAGGACTTGTTGCTGCAGAGGGCCCTGAGTGCAAACACTACCTTGGTAGAGAGGGGATTGCAGTGACTATTGGAATTCCAGTCTTTGTTCCTGAGACGGAGCTCAGAGAAGAGCAATAAGAATGAATGCTTCTGTGGTAAATGCTCCCCAGGCTCTGCTAACATTCGGGGATGTGGCTGTGGACTCCTCTCATGGGAGGAACAGGCATGCCTTGACTGTGCTCAGTGTACAAGAATGCAACGCTGGAGGATTACCACAATCTACTCTTTGTGGAAGGCATGGCCAGCCAGGTAAGTAGTGAGCCTGAGATCACCACCAGTGCCAGGCACCCCAAACAGGGAGCTAGCCCACCAGTCTGGTGCTGCATAGGCTCAGGCTGGCAAACCATGCTCAAGATGACCCCTGCTCAGTGCCATACTACACAGGTGGGAATAGCATTCCTGAGATAACCCCAGACACCCAGAGACCCTGGGTGCCACTACAAGAAGCAAGCAAGTGGTAGAGAAAAGGAAGAGAAAGATAAACAGAAAGATGTGGGCACAGTGAATAGAAGCAGAACTGGAAACTCAGGGTAGTGAGGAACAGCCTGACGTGGGTAGCTGCTGGTAATCCCACCTGGGACCACGGTGGAGTCCTGACCTGTGCAGCTCCTGGAGACCACATCTGGATTCATGGCCCTGAAGCAGCAAGGGTCTGTTGCCACCAAAGCCCAGGCTGACGTCCCTGGTCTGGGTCGCTACCCGGGGACATATTGCCATCTGAGGGCTCTGCAAACCACCCCTGCCCCTTGCCTGGGCACCATGGAAGAGCTAGCCCTGGGGGTGTAAGAAGAGGAGAGCTGATCCTGCTCCTTGCTGGCTGAAGTGCTCAGGAGAGTGGGACAGCACACTGCCCAGAAGCACCGTAGTAGAGTTGGCCCTGGTTGTGGGAGTTGCATGTGAGCTGGCACTGAGGGTGTGAGCATGAGAGAGCGCACTCGTTTTCTGTGCTGTGGCATGGATGAGGAAGAGATAGCCCCCTCCTTGCCACCCACAGCAGACAGGACAGCTGGCCATGAGGTCACCAGAGTGGGAGAACTGGCCCTGCCCCTCACTGGCTGCAGCACTCAGGAGAGCGGGCCCTGTACCTCGCTCAGGTAGCTGGGAAGAGCTGGCACCTTGCAGGCTCTGCAGGGGAGCCACCCGAGGGAGTGAGCATGGGAGAGCTGGATCAGCCTCTTGTCTGTTAAACCACTTGGAAGAGCAGGCTCTACGTGTCACCTGGGCAGCACAGCAGAGCTGGCCCTGATGGTACGGGCATGGATGAGCTAGCCCCAAGGGTATGAGAGTGGAAAAGCTGGCACGTTCTCTTGCTGGTTGTGGCTTTGGATGGGCCAGCTGGGGTAGAGCAGGAGAGTTTGCCTTAGCGGGTACAGGAGAGCTGGTGGATTGACCAGCTCAAGGGCTTTGACTTGGCCCACCCCAACATTTACCCCATCGATGAACTGCTGTAGTGTGTGAAGTCTGGTCCTACAGATCCAAAACTACAGGATCTCCATGACACAGGGAAACAACAGCGTATCTGAGAGGAGTGAGGTTCTAGTATTGACAGAGTAACAGAAGCCGGAGGCCTAGAACCAGACAAATAGACTCATTGCAGTGAACATTTGCAAGCAAAGAAGTGTGCACAGAAGGGTATACTATGTGACACGCCATGACACACTCCAGCTTCCACAATGAGATTTTTCCCCCTCTGTTTCAAGGAAAGTTGCAAGTGTGGAGGGCGGGTATGACGGGATGAGGACATCAGTGGGATTGGGGTGCATGATGTGAAATTCACAAAGAACCAATAAGAAGTTAAAGAAAACAACCATATGATCTCCCAGCAAGCCATGGTGGTAATTCTCATGCAGTGTGGTCATTTGAACAAGCAAGTTCCCCATAGTTTCAGACCTTTAAATACTTGGTCCTTAGTTGGTGGTGTGTTTGGGTAGGTTTAGGAGGTCTGGTCTTGCTGTGGGAAGTATGTTACTCGGGGACAGGGGCAGGCTTTGAGGCGTCAAAGCTTCCCCTCATTCCCAGCTGACTCCATTTCGTGCAGTTAAAGATGTGAGCCCCCAGTTTCTTCCTCCTGCAGCCATGCCTTTCTCCATCACCACAAACTAACCATCTGGAGCCGTATGCCCAAGTGAATTTTTTCTTCTACAAGTTGCCTTGGTCACGATGTTTTATCGCAGCACCAGAAAAGTAACACACATGAAAAATATAAAAACTGCATGGCAATAATTGGAGGAAATTAACACAACTCTTTTTTTTTTTCCTTTTGGAAGCCCAATTATTGTTACACCGAACAACTATCCTAACATCCAGTTCAGGGATAACAAAAACAGGAAACAAAATTTAACAATCATAACCAAACTCACAAGAAGCTGGGCTACAGTGGGGTTAGTGCAGTGATTTTGTACTTACAGAGCAAAGCTCTCAACCTGGAGAGCTAGGTGACAGAGCAGCGGGGAAGGAGGCCCACCAAATCTGTTTATCAGACACTTATTAGAAAATGGGTTTCCCAGCTCAGCATGGTAGTAGTACATGCTTTTAATTCCAGCATTCAAGAGGAAGATGCAGTTGGATCTCTGGGAGTTTGAGGCCAGCAGGTCTACAGAGTGGGTTACAGGCCTGCAAGGTTTACTTAAGTGAGATCTCATCTTTAAAAAAAGTCTTTTTTGTTTTGTTTTTTTGAGACAGGGTTTCTCTGTGTAGCCTTGGCTTGGCTGACCTGGACTCATTTTGTAGACCAGGCCGGCCTCAAACTCAGAGGTCCACCTTCTACTCTGCCTCCCAGGGTGCTGGGATTACAGGCAAGTGCCACCGCACTGGCTTCAAAGGTCTTTTAGGTCAAAAGCATATATTCTTTTTTGCAGTCCAGCTCTGGTGTCACTGTATATGTTAGTGATCCCTGAGATTGCCCTGGGCATGCAATCAAATGGAAGAGGGTCTTAGGTTGAGCGGCTTGCCCGGAATCGCACAGAGCTTAAAACACTGAAGCATCTCAGAACCCCTTCAGTTCCAAGCAGATCTGCCCAGATCTGCGTTGTGCACACAGTTAACACTAGTCATATAGTTACATTTAAATTTACAGACACTGAAAAATCAGTTCTATAATCGCAGTACCTGCAATTCAAAGACTCAGCCGCCACGTGTGGCCAGTGCTGCCCTGCTAACTAAATCGTGGATTATATTCATCGCTGCAGAAAGTTCTGTCCAGGTAGACAGCTGGGACTTAAAAAATAAAATTAAATTAAAAGAAAAATTAACGCTTGGAAGTCACAAGTGTCAAAACCAGTAACTGCCAACAGAGTGTTATCCATTCTCCAGAGAAGATGAAGAAAGAAACATCCTAAGCGACAGCAAATGAACACCTGCCCAAATCCACCTCCCTGGCGGAGGCGACTGGTCCAGCGACTGGGACAAACTCCGCAGGCTTCTACAGGGCAGGGAACCGCAGGGTGAGGGGCGTTCGGGAGCGAGGAGGGAGGCCAGGGATGCTCCCGAGTAGCAGCAGCTCAGCCGAGGTCCAGGCCCGGCGCCCTCACTCGGAGCGCCTCCCAGGCAGTGGGCGGGGCCGTGACGCAAGTACCTCGTGACCCCACTCAGGGCCTGCGCCGGCCGAAGCCGGAAGCGGCGGCTGTCGGAGGAACCGGGTGCCGGGTCCGGTGCTGTCCGGCGCCGGGGATGGCTCGGGCTGCGGTGCCGGCGCGGCGCAGCGGGTGGCCGTGGCGGTGGCTGCGGACGCTGCTGCTGCTGCCGCTGCTGCGGTGGAGGTCCACCCTGGGCGCGCTCCCTTTCGGCAGCAGCGGTGGGCAGCCGGGCTTCGCCGAGCTCCTGTCGGAGCAGCAGCTTCTGGAGGTGCAGGACTTGACCATGTCTCTGCTGCAGGGCAGAGGTCTGGGGCCGCTGTCGCTGCTGCCCCCCGACCTGCCGGATCTGGAGCCCGAGTGCCGGGAGCTGCTGATGGACTTCGCCAATAGCAGCGCCGAGCTGATCGGGTGTATGGTGCGCAGCGCTCGGCCCGTGCGCCTCTGCCAGACCTGCTACCCGCTCTTCCAACAGGTCGCAAGCAAGATGGATAACATCAGCCGAAACGTCGGGGTGGGTAGAGGAGCAACCCCGGCACTTGTGGCGTGGGGGCTGGGCAAGTAAGGACAAGGGATTGGACTGTCTGTGGAACTCGGGTATCGGAAGCAGGCGGATGGCGGTTGGGGATTAGGGTTTGGAATGTTGCCTTCCTGGATGTTGTAAACCGGCATCTTCTTGGGACAGATTTGCAGTTAGATATCAGTGGCTTTCTTGGGGGCCCAACACTCCTACGCTCGTCTTTCTTTTTCAGGCCCTCTCCCCCGCATCCCCTATCACAATTTGTAGTTCCTAGAAAGGGCCCTTTCGAGACTGCTAGTCATTAGGAGCTTGAGCATTGCAGCGGGCATACCCAGAACCACCAATTTCTTGCAGTGTGACCTTGATTATTTTTCACAGCATGGGTTTCCTCCTCTATAAAGTGCTAGAAAAGCATCCCAGTTGTTTCGTGTTGCGTTATGGAACTTCGTCTTAATAAGACAGTCTGGACCCTGCTGGCCAGGAGTCCAGGTCTACCCTGTTGATTAGCTTGTACTCTGGGTAAGTTAGTGACACACTCTCTGCTTGTTTTCTCATCCATAGCGTGGGCATAGAGAGGGGCCACAGAAAGCTGACCCACAGTAAAAGCTCTTGGTCAGTGAGAGTTGACATTTTAGGACATAGTCAGTCTGCCTTCTTGATAACTTGAGAGCTTTTCTGGTCACTTGGAAGATGTAATGTGAAGGGCGAACAGAAAGAGGAAGACTCAGTCTTTGCCTCTAAGTACTGTCATAACTAGGAAAGGATTAGAGTGTCAGGGCCAGGGAGAGTCACAGGGTTGCCCAGTAAAGGAAAAACAGGAATGATACCGGATTGGGGGTGGAAAAGCTCCTTTTGTACTGAGGGGCCAAGCAGTCTCATGAAAATGTGGTTTCAGTTGCTTGTCGTAATTGACTTGACTGAATAGAAGCTTGTCTATTGCTGCACCTTGTTTTTCAGCCAGCTAATGTTCTAAACAATGTTTGTTTTATAAACGGGGTGGGGGTAGGTGGTCAATTACATTAAGTAAATTACAGTCAGTCCTTGAGGAGAGCTGGCTTTCAAAGCAGTTTCAACAGGCTTACATGCAGTATTTTCCAGGTTCCCTTCTCTACCTGACTTTGAAATAAAGGCTCCGCCCTCTGCAGCCTTTTCGAGCAGTTATATTGAATAAGTTGTTTTTAGGGTGCCTTTTCATTCTATCTCAATTTAATTAATTTATTTCACTAATTGAGTTCTGGCCTTGAGAACTCACCGTGTGGCAGAAGATCACCTTGAACTCTTGATTCCCCTGCTGTCACCTCCTAGGTGCTGGGATTATAGGCATGTGTCATTATGATCCAGGATCATTCAGTGCCATTCAAACCCATGCCTTATCTGTGCTAGGGAAAACCAGCTACCACAACTGAGCCCCAAACCCCTGTTTCTGTTTTTAAATTAGCAGAGCAAGCATCAGGCTGGTAGTTCCCCACATAGTTATGGTTTGTTCACTCTGCATCTCCTTTCCCCCAGGTCCCTGCTCTACATCTCCATTGTCCCCTCCCACCTTCTATACCCACCCACTCTCTCTGAGTGTGCCCCCTTCTGCTCTTGCATCCCATGTGACGGTCTATTACCCTCTCTTCTTTTCGTATCTCTCTTGTGGGCTCCTTTCTGATTTCTTGGCCTCTCCTTAACACTCCACATTAATACACACACATATATAAGCATTAAAAGCTAGGGTACGCACATGAGAGAGAACACCTGGCATTTGTCTTTTTGTGCCCAGATTACTTCACTTAATACCTTATTTTTCAGTTTCATCAATTGTCCTGCAAATTTCATAATTTCCAGTTGTCTTTAAAAAAAAATCTTAAGTAACAAGACCTCTTGTGGGCACGATGCCCTGGAATCATGATGCTAGGCTGTAGATGTTCTCTGTATACAGGTGTCTGTATGAGCTGTGGAATTACGAGGTTTTAAAAAAGGATCCCAAGCTCTAGTAATGAGAATTATGGGCATCAACCAATTGACATGTGAATGAACTCACCACTGCCCATCTCAAGCTCTCCAGAATGGGGTTGCAAAACCTTTGCCCTCCTGCTCCTCTGATGCTACCAGTGATGTGGGAACCAGGATCTACTCACCTAAGAGTATGGGAAAGCCTTCCCTCGTCTCCACGTCCTCTCCAGCATCCGAGTGTGCACTGGGCGGGGCTGTGGGTTTAGTAGGGAATGCCAAGATTTTAGCCTGAAACCAGTATGATTGTATTGGAATTCTTAGAACATGGTGGTCATCTCTCTCTCTCTCTCTCTCTCTCTCTCTGTGTGTGTGTGTGTGTGTGTGTGTGTGTGAAGTGTGTGCAGGTTCCCTACAGAGGACAGAGGAGGATGCTAGATCCCCTGTAGTTGCAGTTGGGAGCTCCTGCATCTGGGTAGGAAATGGAACTCAGGTCCTGTGCAAAAGCAGCAAGGGCTGAACCTCTGAGTTGTCTCTCCAGTCCTGTATTTGTCTTTTGAATGATCATTTTGGCAACATTTTGGGCCCGGGAAATACATGAGAGCATGTGTGGGAGATGAAACAGACTGTAGTAAAAGAGAAATGGGGGTGGCTTAGCTAAAGGGTACCATTGTGATGGGGAGAAATGGCTGGATCTTAGAGGTATTTAGGAAGTAGAAAAGACATGATTTAGTGGCTAATGTGGGGAGCAAGGGAAAGGAAGTGATGATTTTCAGTTTGGGGGATGAGGTTACCATTAACTCAGAGGGAGGAACCTCTTTGGAGGGAAATCATTGCCTCAGTTCTGAGATGAGTTGATTTTGAGGTGTTTTGAGCCATTTAAATGTTGATATGGTATATGTGGTTGGGCCTACGTGTGTAGAGGTCTAGACCACGGATTACACCTTTGGGAAGTGCTCGGGGTAAAAATAGTATCTGAGAAGCCATGGCATGGATGAGTCAGGGAGAAAAGGAAGAAGTGAGAGAGCAGTGAGGTGGTTGGGCGGACAGAGGCACCCACTGCCGAGCCCGATAACCCACACGGTGGGTTATCCCTCACGTTGTCCTCCGCACGCCAGCTGTGGCACGTGCGCCTACAAAGTAAATAAATACAGGGTCATAAAAGAACGGGTAAGAACACCGGGATACGGGATAAACTCTCGGAGGAGACTGGAAAGGAAGAGGCAGAGGAGGCGATGAGGGGAGAGCAGCATTGTACAAGCAAAGGACAAGGGACGGAGAGTGTCTCTGGGTCAGACCATGCTCTGAGAGTTGGAAGTGTGCCTGTCAACTTTAGCATTGTTGGTGACACTCTCACAAGTGGAAGGAAAAGGGTGGGAAGAATGTCCCCGAAGAAGAAGTAGGTCAGCGAGCAGGAATGTGGGGCTCAGTAGTGATTTTCTCTCCATTTCTTTATCCCCCCCCCCTTCTTTCCTTGCCTAAGTGAGGGAGACAGGAAACACATTTAAATATTTTGTTTGTGTGTCTATGTACTACCCCCCTTCTTCTTTTGGCATTGGGTAAGCCCAAGGCCCTGCACCTGTTAGGTATGTGCTCTGCCACCGAGTCACACCCGAAGCCTTGTTGGCCTGCTTCCTGTTGTTGTCTTATTGACCTTGAACTGCTTGGCCCAGGTGATCCTCCTGGGTCAGCAAGCGTTAGTGAAAAGTCTCCTGTAGGGAAGGTGAAGGAGGACCTTGCAGAGGTGAGCAAGGGGAGGAGTGGGCCGGTGTCTAGGGAGGTGGAGTTGGTAAGACTTGGGGCATCCACAGAGTGGCGTTTCTGTCTCCACCATCCGGTGTGGTGGTCTATGTCTTTGCCACACATGAGGCTGGGTCTTCTCTTGTAGTAAGGATGGGTAGTGTCACCTACATTTCTGGGAATGCAGAGACTCGAAATGGTTGTAAAGTAAGGTGTGGAGTTGGGGGGGTTATAGATTAATTGTGAAAAAAATCTGCCTCCTCCTGTGTGTGTCTCTGTGTGTGTTTGTGTCTTTTTAAATGGCTTCCTCCAACTTCTTAGGTGAAGCTATGATGAAAATGAATGGTTACGTTCCTGATGGCTAGGCTCCTGCTGGGTAGTTATGGCAATGACAGATTAGGATACTAATATTTGACACTATAAATAAGGACCAGTGTGTTTGGTCCGTTATGCTATGTGTTGAGTATAGAAAGACACATGAAGTTTCTGTCCTACAGAAATTGATTTCCAGATGGAAAACTTAGATATAGACAGAGAGATACCATGGGTTAAGAAATTGAGCCTGGGGCTGGAGAGATGGCTCAGTGGTTTAAGAGCACTGTCTGCTCTTCCAAATAGACCTGGGTTCAATTCCCAGCACCCACGTGGCAGCTCACAACTGTCTGTACCACCAACTCCAACTGACACCTTCACACATAAAATAAAATAAATTATTAAAAAAAAATTGAGCCTGAGGGTTAAGTACCCTACTCAAGGCCACGCAGTGGGAGAAGCAGGGTGTCAGTGCAGAAGAGTGGCGTCACCCGTCTCATCTTGCTGTAAGGAATGAGTGGGAGATGCTCCTGGACCACTGAGAACTGTATCATCATCATCATCATCATCATCATCATCATCATCGTTCACTGTCACTTCCTCTCCACCCTCCCTTCTGCCTCCATCGCCTCCTCACACTCACACTCACACCACGGACAGAGTCTAATTAGTCCTGCCACATCTTCCCTCTAAATATCATCACCTGAAAGTATGTTCCCGAGACTTGCTTTTTTTTTTTTTTTTAATTACTCTTTCCAAAAATCTTCAAGAACTTTCTACTGTCAAGGCAGGGGAGCGGGGGGTGGGGGGGGGGAGAAAGAAAGAGTTTTTCTTAACAAAACAAACAAACAAACAAACACAAACACTTATATAAGCCAGGCGTTGGAGGCACACTCCTTTAATCCCAGGCAGCAGCAGTGGCAGGCAGATCTCTGAGAGTTCGAGGATACAACTGGGGAGCTGTGCTTACACAACATTGAGACGAGATTCTCAGAACAAGGATTGTAACCAGATATGGCGGTACAGAAATCAGCCTTTGATTTACATAGTAATCATATACCTATAAAACCCTGTCTCAAAAAACCAAGAAAACAAACAAAAACCAATGACACTTTTATGTGAGTCAGTGTTTTGCCTGTGTGTATGTCTGTGCACCCTCGCAAGTGCCTGATGCCTTTGGCGGGCAGAAGGCACCAGATCCCCTAGAACTGGAGTGACAGTGGCTTGTGTGCAGCTGTGTGGGCGCTGGGAATCGAACCCAAGCCCTCTGGAAAAACAGCAAATGCTCCTAATTGCTAAGCCTCTCTCCACCCCCAAGAAAGCATTTTTCTTTTGTTTGGCTTCTAAGAACCTCCACAACCTTGTCCCAACGTATCCACAGTGTTGCCATGTTCAAACTGTATCTGCTTCTACCAAACAGCGCCTATATTCTGCATATCAACCCCACTATTACTCCATGATCATTTTATGCTATCTTAGAGTTCTTTTTCCTTTCCCAGTACAGGGCCTGGTTTAAATCCTGGTTTCTCCATGAACTCTTTCAAAATTTCCTCCAGCTGTATTCATGTGTTCCTCAATTGAACTGTGCCTGGTAGTATTACAGTGATTTTTTTTTAAAAATTGCATCTATCTATCTATCTATCTATCTATCTATCTATCTATCTATCTATCT
>NW_026592890.1:23140751-23167662 GCF_907164565.1 Psammomys obesus | reverse complement strand
TCTATCTATCTATCTATCTATCTATCTATCTATCTATCTATCTATCTGCTTATTTATCTATCTACATATTGTGTGTGTCACTGTGTGAGTACCCATGCCGTGGGACATACGAGGAGGGCAGAAGACAACTTGTGGGACTCAGTTCTCTTTTCACCATGAGGTCTAGGGATTGAACTCTGGCTGTTAGGCTTGAGGGCAGTTGCCTCATGCAGCCATCTGATGATTTTGAAGTAGACGGTCAGCTACCGAGGGAGGATGCACTTAAACTGTCTACCCCCAACTTGGGGTTGTCAGCAAGGCACCTGGGTGAAGTTCCTCTTATCAGTGACTGTGTGCCAGGCACTGTGCTCCTTGGGGAATGAATTTTATTTACTATAGGATGTTATGAAACTGAGCTCCAGTTTCACTTAGGAGTTAAGTCAGCTGACCAAGACCATCATCTCCTGACCTAGGCTTGTCATGGTCCCTGGCCAACCAAACTCCACCCAGAACTAGGGAGGTTGAGGCAGGAGAATCACGAGTTTGAGGTAGGTTAGCCTGGGATTTGCATAGCAATATTCTATCTAAAAAAAAAAAAAAAAAAAGAAAAGAAAGAAAAATGGCAAGGTCAGGGGTCAGGGTTTGCATGCTGGCTGAGCACCTGTGTGGCCCCCAGTAGCACATAACATTAAGACAGGAGAATAAAGGAGGGCTGGACAGGTGGCTCAGTGGGGAAGGTGCTTGCAGTAGAAGCGTTAAGACTCTAGTTCAATTCCTCAGCACCCATGCGAACGGTAGGCATGACTGCATGCACCTGAACCCCGGGACAGGGGAACTGCTGGGACTGATGCTGCCACCCCCTAAAACCAGTTCCAGGTTTAGTGAGAGACCCTGTCCCAAGGGATCAAGGCAGAGAGCAACAGAGCAGCAGACCTGATGCCCTCTGGCCTCTGCAGGCCACTGCACATAGCACACGCACACACGCACGCACGTGCACACACACACACAAACACACATATAACACATAATAAATGTTAAAAAAAAAAACAAAGATAACAGATAAAAGCAAGAGCTCTCTTAGATGCATCCCTTTCGTGAGATATACAGAGGATGAACTTAACCAAATGAATCCCGTGATGTTCCCATCATTCCCCACGGCTGGCCAGTTCTGTTCGAGGTGTTCCCACTTGGTCTCTCTCACCCCACGGCGTCACTCCCGGTCTGTGTGTTTGCAGGCAGCTTCCTGAAGCACAGTGTAGATGGCTTTCTCTGACACTTGTCAGTCCTCAAAACACTAGCATCCCTTGTAGTGCCTGCAAGCAATAGGAGTTAAGTAGCTTTGAAAGAAAAAAAAAAAGGTCCAGGTCTCAGCACCCTACATGAGGTAACAGGGATAGGAAATAGATGAGATTGAAGACCTAAGGATCCAGGTCTGTTATTTGCATAGCATGAGTTTCTTTTATGATAAAATTGTCCTAGAAAGACATGTTTTTTTTTTTTTTTTTTTTTTTTTTGTGGATGGATTACTAGATTTTCTTGCAGGATACTAACTAGCCTTTGGACCAAAAATTACTACCCAAAAGATGAAGCCAAAGGATTTGTGAACATTTGCTCACAGCTTAAAAGTACTTATATAGATAATACATTTACTGTATAAAAATTTAGACAGTGGAAGAGAAGCAAAAGTGAAAATAAAACTTGTCATGTTTCATCATCTAGAGGTGACCATTGCCACACTCTGTTTATTACATTCTGGAATTTTTCCTGCCCACACAAAGTGAGAGATTGTGACACACTCACAGGTTGGAATTAAGAAGTTGAACTTGACCACGGAAGTAAAGATGGGGCTGGAGAGATGGCTCAGCAGTTAAGCAAGGAGCTTCTTCCTTCTCACGGGAACCCTGCAGCAACAAATGTTAGATAATTGTCTTCCTGACATTTTATTATTATTGCTGTTACCATCAGATCGTATCAGGCAAAACCTTTAGTGGTGTGTGGTAAGTGTTTTAGTTGTTTTATGGCTTTTTTTGTTTCATGGCTGTAATTTGTTTGGAAAGTCTAAACGCTCGGATTAGATCTTCTTCTTCTCCTTTTCTCTTTCATTGTTGTTCAGAATACCTCCGAGAGCCAGCGCTGCGCCGGCAGTCTCCTGATGGCGGACAGAATGCAGATAGTTGTGATGGTCTCCGAGTTCTTCAACACCACGTGGCAGGAGGCCAACTGTGCAAGTGAGTCTTCACGCCGTGTTGCAGCAGTAGATGCCGGGGTTCGGTTACACCATCAGGTTTGATTTCGGTGAACTTTAAGATGGCCGAGAGCAGGTAGTACGTAGTTTCTAAGTTTGAGTGAACTGTCACTGGGGTCATGGCGTGTTAGTCATTGTCACCTAGGTGGGTCCTGTCAGTCAGAAATGTGTAGCCCATCACAGAGCTCTGAGGTCAGACATTTGCTTCATGTCAGGTTTGGGGTAGTTAACGTTGTCTTTTGTTTCTTCATTTCTAAGTTAAGAAAACAGCAGAACCTGATAATAATAATAATATAATAATAATGATATTTGTAATAGTAGAGGGAGATAGAGGAAGGGGAGGGAGAGAGAGAGATCATCTGTCCTGCCAGCTTTGCAGCAGCCTGTGGTTTTGTGTAATAAAGTGACACCTATTTGAAGTACTCCTTGGAAAAACTTAAATCATCATTTCAGCTTAGATGTGCCTTGAACACCAACTGTGTCTTTCTGCCCTTACCTTCCATGTAGTGAGAAAGATATAGTTACCAATACAACTTAGAGCAAGAAAGTAAACACGTTAATAACATTAGAGTCTTGGAAGGAGAAGTCTTTGAACATTCTTTGAACTGAGGCTTCATGGCTGGGCGTGGTCTCACTGGGTGGAGCTGAGGTAAAAGACATGGCAGAAAGGGAGGCACTGTGGGTGGAGGCACAGAGTATATAAGCATTTTGGGGCCCTGGAAACCCCTGGGGAGATAAAGTCAGACAAGGAAGGTAGACTTTTCACAGACACAGTCCATACTTCTTGGAACACCAGCATGCCGTTAAGAGAGGGTTATTCAACGCCTTGGCATTGACAGCACATGTGCAGCATTTAAGGTAGCCGGAAGTAGCAAGTGTATCGGTCACTCCTCGCTGCTGTGACAAAAGGCCTAACAGGCAGCGACCAGAAAGGTTTTATTTTAGCTCATGGTTGCAGAGAGGCTTCATCCTTGCAGAGAGCCCATCATGGAATGGGGAAAATGTCAGGTGGCTTTGCCCACAGAGCCAGAGTGTGAGGTGGCAGGCCATGCCGTGATTACAGATATGTCACCACAGGACTGCAGACAGGCAGCAGACAGCCATACTGGAACCAGGGAGCCAGGTCCAGCTGTAGCCATCCAAGGCCAGCTCTGGCTTCTGTCAGCCCCCATCTCTTAGAGGTGCCATGGCCCCCAGACTTTCCTTGAGTGAAAATCAATTGAAGTGAGTTTTTAGAAACAGAAAACTTTTTAAGCATTAGAAAATATCCAGGGAACAACTGTTCACATGAGCCCATGGGGGGGCATTTTAGATTCAAACCTATAACAGCAGGTTTAAAAACACTTTTTTTTTTTCTTTTTGAGACAGATTCCCATTATGTAGCCCTGGCTGGCCTGGAATTCACTATAGACCAGACTGGCCTCTGTCTCCTGAGTTCTGGAATTGAAGGCATGCTCCGCTAAAATTTTTGTTGTTTTGTTTGGCTCGTTTGAGACAGGTTCTTGCTACATAACCTAGGTTGGTCTTGAATTTGCTACTGTAGCTCAGGCTGCCTCCAAACTCAAGATCCTCCTTCTTCAGTCTTCAGAGTACTAGAATTAGCATAACAGCATGTGCCACTGCACCCAGCTTGAAAACAAAACACACACACACACACACACACACACACACACACACACACAAACCAAAATATCTTTTAACCCCATGTCACTATAGAATGCTATGTTGACTACTGGCTCTTAATTTTGTATCTTTTCATTGCTTCTGGAAATTGGAAAAAGGCTTAGATGACAACTACTTTTTCTTTGTTGTGTGTGGTTGTTTTCTTTATTTTTTTAAGACATATGTAATAAGTCTTTCATGTGTAAGCCAGGCTGGTCTTGAGCCTGGTATGTATGTAAGGATGACCTTGAACTCCAGATCCCCATGCCTCCGCCTCCCACATCCTGTGCAGCACCAGGCTGTTATTTTCAGCCACAGTTTTATGTGGCTTGGCTGGTCTGGAGCTCAATGCTCTTCTCCTGTGTTAGCGCCCTGGATTCTTAGAGTATAGGCATTTGTCACCCCCACAGCCAGAGTTGAAAATCCATAGCCTAAGTAGATTGAAGAGGATGTGGCTTGGTTGCCAGAGTGCTTGCTTAACACACATGAAGACCTGGACTTCAGTCTCCAGTCCGCCCTAAACTGAGCATGGTGACACAGCCTTGTGATCCCAGCATGTGGGAGTGGAGGTAGGACAATCAGAAGATCAAGGTCCTCCTCAGCTACACATAGAGTTTAGGGCCAGCCTGGGCCACACGAGAGGTCTCAAAACAGTGAACAAACAAACAAACAAAACAACGTAGGAGTCCTGGGAGATGTCTCAGTTGGTAAGGACCTGAGCTCAAATCACCAGCACCCACGTAAAAAAGTCAGGCTCTTTTTATGGCTCTGTGTCCTGGGAGGCAGAGACATCAAGACCCAGCCAGGCGAGCCAACTGGTGAGCTCTGGGATCACTGGAAAGACTGTCTCAACAAGGAAGGTGGAGAGTGAAGAAGACACCTTACAGCCTCACCTGAACATTTATGTTTACACACACACACACACACGAGAACACTAGGACTGGTTTTAAATGGGACTTCTGTATTTTATTTTATGTATATGAGTTTTGCCCGCATGTATGTACACACACCACATGTTGAGCTTGACGCCCCAGGAGGCCAGAAGAACACAGCAACTCCCCTGGGACTAGAATTATAGATGGTTGTCAACCACCAAGTGCATGCTGGGAATCAAAACCAGGGCCTCTGGAAGTAAGAGCAGCCTGTGTTCTTAACTGCTTAAGCTGCAGCTCCTAAATGGGAGAAAATATGCATATTTCTACCATATGCATTTAATTCCCATTCAGAAGTCTCTAGAAAGCTCAAAAGCTCCCAGAATGTTCAGATCATGTTTTTTTTTTTTTTTTTTTTTTTTTTTAATGTTAGGTGCAGTCAGAGGGACAAAATGCTTTTCTCCCCCAGGATTATGCTTTGAAAAACCTGATTTCCTATTCGTTGTTTTAATACTATTTTAAAACGTTTCACCATTTCTATTCTGAACTTTAAACAGACTTGAAATAGTTTTAAAACATTAGACTCGTTAAATTTCATTCTTTTTTTTTTGTTTATTCAGTAACAGCATTCTTTTTCTCTTTCTTTCTTTCTTTCTTTCTTTCTTTCTTTCTTCTTTTCTTCCTTCCTGTCTTCTTTCTTTCTTGCAGTGCCAGATTAATTGCTTAGATTTCCTCACTGCATTCTGTTTCCTTAGTAGTTGGCCCCGGTGTGATCCTTTTGACTAGACTCTTTGCCAAGTGTATGAGATGAGCGCGTCTACTTATGCTCCCTGCACACCTGCCTCAGGAAGCCAATAGGAAAGTTATCTGAAAAAAATTAAAATGAATTTTTTAAAAGTTTAGAGAAATTTATAGTAGTTGGGGTTTAGGTGAGAGGTGGAGTGCTTGCATGAGGCCCTGGGCCCAGTCTCCGGCTCTAAAAAGAGCCGCATTCATCAGAGTGTCACAAAGCTTTCCTGCTTGTCTCACCTGGTCTAGCCATTGGGAACACAAGGAAGGAATCTGAAGGCAGAGGAAAAGTGGGATGGAGCAAGATCATGAAATGTGTCAGCCCTTGTCTGTGGGAGCGTCCCACACAGCCCTGAGTGTGAAAAGGACGTGAGAGCCTACATGAAAGGCAGGTAAAGAATCAGGAGTAGATCTAGGGAGCTGTAATTGCTCATCTGCATCCTGCTGTGCAGGATGTGTCTACGTTGGAAGCTAAATGTTATGAGCCCAAAAGCCAAAATGTTAAACTTGTATAAAGTCGAAGTTACAGGAAGCTGCGTAGTTAAATTTTTCCTTACTTGCATTTTGAAAAAGGAGTCAGTTCTCTCCTTCCATCACATGGGTCCCTGGGAATCCAACTCAAGTCATCAGGCTCGTTGGCAGGCTCCTTTACCGTCTAAGCCATATGGCCAGCCCCTGGGAATGTACTCTTTCTTCATAGGCAGCCTGTAATTCCAGTACGCTAGGTGGTATTTTATGAGTGTGATGATGCTACCGAAGCTCTGTGTAGCCCTGAAAAAACATTCTAGCTCATCAAAGGAAACTTAGCTCTCAGTTGTGCAGCCAGCTTAAGTACTCGTGACTGCAAAATTAGCAGCAAAACCTACTGCTGAACCGGAAAGTCAGTCAGGCAGAGCCCTTTTTTCTCGCATATTATCTATGTGGAGATGTAATTACTTGTAACTTTAAACATAGTTCTCATAAATCTAAGCTTAATTACGACATTCTCTCAGTTTATTGGTTTACTTTCTGAAGCTTGCTCAGCTTTTCAGAAAGCGATGATTACTGTTCTCTATGAAACTGGTTCTCTTCTTCCATCGTTTGGGTCCCTGGGAATCCCACTCAGGGTATCAGGCTTGGTGGCAGGTTCCTTTTCCCTCTAAGCCATATGGCCAGCCCCTGGGAGCATACTCTTTCTCTGCAGGGTGTCTGTAACTGTAACTGTGGTGAGTCAGTGTCACGCTGTGTCTCAGGCTGGCCTTGGGCTTGGGCTGCCAAGCCTCCTGACTTAGCCTCTCAGACGTAACTCATGCCCCTCCGACCTCAACAGGGATGTGATCATGTAGGAGTAGTTTTTAAAACAGCAGGGACGGGCCGAGGAGGTGGCTCAGAGGTTAAGCGCACTTGCTCTTGCAGAGTACCCAGGTCCATTCCCGGTGTCCACCCAGCAGTTTACAACTGTGTTATTCAGTTCTGGAGCATCTGATACCATATTCTGGCCTCGGCAGTGCACTCATACACACACACAGGCAACACATACTCATAAAATAAAAAGTCTTAAAAAAAAAAAAAACAGAGGGGGCTAGAGAGCTGGCTTGGCAGTTAAGAGCACTTGCTGCTCTTTCAGAGGACCTAGGTTTGGTTCCCAGCACTCACGGGAAGCTCACAGCCATCTGTGACACCATTTCCACGAAACCTGACACCCTCGTCTAACCTCCTGGGGCACCAGGTACACGTGTGTGTATATAATGTAAATAATACTCATACATGTAAATCAATCTTAAAAATTGATTTAAACCATGAGAGGTCTTGAAACAAACTCCTGACGGATGACCCATCGCATGAGTGGCTCAGCTGGTCTCCGTAGTACACACCTGTAAATCCCAGCACTCAGGAGGCTGGAGGGCGAAGAGCCTGAGAGCAGACCCTGTCCCTAGAGTGGTCAGGACTAAGGGCATAGCTCCGTGATAGAGTGCTTTGCTGGTACGTACAGGGGGACTTGGACCAGGGTCCATCCTGAGCGCTGGGTGGTGGGGGAAGAAGTCCGAAGCCACACAACTGTGTTGTAGTAATTTAGCCACTTCTGTGTGAGGTCTTGACTGGAATCCTTAGCGCCCTGAAGAAGGCCTCTTGAGCTGAAGCCTACGTCTTCCCCGGGACAGAAGCTGTGCTAATCTGCCCTTGATGAGGCCCCATTGATTATCTGAGATGAGGCAGAAGCACAGTGAGCACTTCACTCCGTGCCTACAGAGAGCTTTGTTGCCACTGCCTTCACTAGCTTACTAATTTCTACAATGTGCAGCTTCTCTGTAACCTTATGCTCCCAAGGCTCAGCAACGGATAAAGAGGGTTTACTAGAGATCCCTTGTTTTGAATCAGAAAGTCGGGGCTCTTCTAATGACGAAGACACGTTTAACCCCACTGTGTAAGTGAATGTCTTTGTGCTCTGTAATACCACCGCCTAGTAGTTACTGAAAAAAAAAAATACTGTGACAATGCAACACTTAATCAGACCACCAGCCTACATTAGCTTTTCATTTCGGTTTCCGATTACTTTAAGGGAAGAGAAAACAGCAGGAAATTGAAGAGGCTAAGCTCTTTTGTTCCTCGGAGAGGCCTCCTTCACAAATCTTTCTTATAAAGAAATTGCTTATTTGCATATCTTGCATAGAAGAAGTTGCCACAAGTCTGGAGTGGACTCAGGAGTGAGCATTTCCAATTCATCTAGTCATGGGATCACCTGCTTCCCATCTTCTAAGTTTTCCGCAGAGAAGATGAGGCGTGGGTTGCCTTGCCCCGTTAACCAGGTTTCCGGTTGATCTTTCTGGTCAGGTGTCAGTGACTTCCTGGTGCTGTCAGGTTCTTGTCAGGGTGAGGGAGGAGTATTAGCATGCAGTTGCCCACACTTGAGTGTTGAATTTGTTAATTGTTTAGAGTGTGTGTGTGTGTGTGTGTGTAGGTCTGAGAGAGCAAGAGAGGCACTGATTCACCTTGCAGTGTCTTCCAGTGCTAGCTGAACGGATTACAGATTCCAGCCTTCTGTGTATCAGTTTTGTGTCCTTGGGCAAGGCTCCTTCATTTCCCTAAAGTGTTCCTTATTTTTAATTTTTTTAATTAAAAAAATTTTAACTATTTGCTAGGTGTGCTGGCACATGCCTTTAATCCCAGCACTCTGGAGGCAGAGGCAGTTGAATTTCTGTAAGTTTAGGCAAGCCTCAACTACAGCAAATGCTACATTGAGACCATGTCTCAACTTCTTAAATTATTTTTTGGGAGTTACTTTTTTATTTTGTGTGAACAAGTGTTTTGCCTGCTTGAATGTCTATGTCCCACATACATGTACTTGATGCCCATGGAAGCCGGAAGAGAGCACTGGATCCCCCAGAACTGGAATTACAAATGGTTGTGAACCTCAAAGTAGGTTCTGGAAACCAGAGCCAGGGCCTCTGCACAAGCAGCAAATGTTCTTAACTGCTGAGCCATCCCTCTAGGCCCCGGTTTTAAGAACTTTTATTTATTACTTTGGTGTATGTGTACCACAGGAAGCCCATGGAGGTCAACTCTCAGAACTCCGTTCGCTCCTCTCACCATGGGCTCCCGGGATCAAGCTGGGGTCCTCAGGCTTGTGTGGCAAGTGCTTCTGCCCTGCGCCTTATTTTTAAAATGGAGATAGTAGTTTTTGCCTCACAGAACCACCAGCGGAATGAAATGAGTGACTGTCAAGAATACGGACATACTTGCAATCCAAGTCTCCAGCGACTTCAGCTTTTGCGATGTGCGTGGCTGTCGTATGTGAAGCTGTCCTCTGGCTTGGCCTGGGGTTGATCTCTCTGGCGTCCCTTTTATCCACTGCCACCTTTTCCTCATGTTACAGCCATAGCTTCCTGTTGGCTGTCTTCACTCCCACAAGATGGTTCTGAATCTCTAAATCAAGTGGGTGCCAAATAAAATAATGTATTACGATTAAGAAGGCAGGAGTGGGTCAGGCACCAGGGAATAGACGTTTGAAATACTCCTTTTGGACTAATTACGGGGGCATCTAAAAGGATTGTTTCATGACCCTGAAATCAGAAAATAATGAATTTGAATCAACTAATTTTATTATAATTTAGAAATATATTTCATTTTTAAAAATAAACTTTTTATTGGTTCTTTGTGAATTTCACATAATGCACCCCAATCGCACTCATCTCCCCATCCCCTCATCCCCGCCCTCACATTTGCAACCTCTCTTCCCAACAGAGAAAAAAGATCTTATTATGGAAACTGTAGTGTGTCACAGTGTGTCCCACAGTACACCCTTTTGACCACACTTCTTTGCTTGCAAATGTTTATTGCAATGAGCCAGTCTTTGGCCTGGTATAAGACCTTTGGCTTCTGCTCCTCCTCTCACATATCCTGTTGCTTCGCTGTGTCACATGGAGAGCCTGTAGTCTTGGATTTGTAGTACTGACCCCTTCGTGCACCCCAGCAGTTCATTGATAGGGTAGATGTTGGGGAGGAGGGACCAATTCAAAGCCCTGGATTTGAGCCTGAGTGGTATCTGAGCCACCTGCTGGCTCTCCTGGTGGCCAGCTCAATGGCAGCACCTCCCCTCCCCCAACCAGGGCCAGCTCTACCCTGCTGTCCAGGTGAAGTGCAAGGCCCACTCTCCTGAATGCTGCCGCAGGTGAGGGGCAGGACCAGCTTTCCCGCTCTCATGACCTCAGAACCAGCTCTTCTTCCTGCCATAGGTGGCAAGGGACGATGGTGGGGGAGGGCATCTCTCCCTTACCTGTGCTGCCCGACAGCAGACAAGTTTCGGGGCCAGTTCTCCCACACTGGGTTATCTCACTAATGACCCCACCATCACAGCTCTACTGTGGTGCTGAGGTAAGGGGCAGAGATAGCTCTCCTGCTTTCATGACTCACCGCAAGTGTCAAGGACAAAAGGGAGGGGAGGGGATCTCTCCCTCTGTGAGGCCACTGCACAGCAGACCAGAGGCAGGGCCAGCTCACCAGAACCCTTACATTTAGGGCCAGCACTACTATGCTGCCCAGGTGAAGGGCAGAGCCTGCTCTCCCAAGTGCTGCAGTAGGTGAGGGGCAGGGTCAGCTCTCCTGCACTGAAGACCTCTGGGCCAGCTCTCTTTCCTGCCACAGTGGCAAGAGCTGAGGGGGGTGCATCTCTCTCTCTACCATATCACTGTACAGAAGACAAGTTGCAGAGCCAACTCTCCCATGCTTATGCCCCTGGGGCAGGCTCGCCTGTACCCCCACCACCAGGGTCAGCTCTACTGTGCTGCCCAGACCAGGTGCAGGGCCTGCTCTCCTAAGTGCTGTAGCTCATGAGGGGCAGGGAAGGCCTTACAGCTCTCATGATCCCCGGGCCAGGCTTCCCACCTGCTTTACAGGTGGCAAGGGGGAAGGAGGAGAAGGGTATCTCTCCCTTGTCCAAGCCACTGCATGGCAGGGCCAGCTCTCCCATGCTCATACCTTTGGGGCCAGCTTACCCACAACTCCTGAAGTATGCTGGGCCTGCTCTCCTGAGTACTGTAGCTGGCTAGGGGTGGGGTCAGCCCTCCTACCCTCATGTCCCCAGGTCCAGCTCTCCCATGATGCGCAGGTGAGGGATGGGGCCAGCGCAGCACAGCCCTCAGACATCAACATGCCCTGGGCAGTAGCCCAGACCAGGGACATCTGCTTGGCCTTTGGTGATAACAGACCATTGCTACTGCAGGGCCACAGACCCAGACGTGGTCCCCCAGTGGAAGCACAGGCCAGGACCCCACCATGGTCGCAGTAGTGGCATCGCCTGCTACTCCCATCAGGCTGTTCCTCACTACCCTTGACTTTCCAATTCTGTCTCTCTTCACTGTGCCCACATCCTTCTGTTTCTCTTTCTCTTCCATTTCTTCACCTCTTACTTGCTCCTCTTAGTGGCGCCTGGGGTGGTCTCAGGGGCGGTCTCAAGAGTGCTATGGCCTGCTCTTGCATCATGGCACCAGGCAGGGGGTCATCTCAGGCATTGTCTGCCCCTCCCCCGCCCCCCACCGACTGCGAGGCGCTGGACTGGTGTTCATCTCAGGCTTGCTGCCTATCTGAGCCCCATGGCACTGGTCTGGTGGTCATCTCAGGCTTGCTTTTTTTCAGGGAGTGTTAGGCTGCTAATTGAAATGCTCACAGGTGAGAAGACTGAGTGTAGACATGGCCGCTCTCCCCTCTGCCATCTGTTGACACGCACGAGACACAGCAGCCCCACCCGCAACGCCTCTAGGGGCAGGCTTCAGTCAAGTCTCAAAAAGAATTGTAGTCCAGAAAACAGACGGGAATACTTGTGGGCTTGTGGAGAGCAGAGAGTAAAGGAAGAGAGAGGGAAATGGCCCACTCCAGTTGTGGGATGTGAAGCCAGGTTATTGAGTTCAGTGGCTAAAGCTGCTTCCCAGGCCCGACACCCTGAATTTGATCTCTGGAACTCACATGGTAGAAGAAGAGGACCAAGTCCAGGAAATTGTATTCCAACCCATGGCATGTACATGCACACAAAACAAACAATCAAATAAATGTGATGAGAAACGCCCTAAAATCGTGTCATCCTCACTAGAAGTGGAAGGGGTAGAAGAACTTGAAGCAATGCTAAGCAAGGGCTGTGGGCTATGGACAGAATTTGCAAAACCACACGAAACAGTTCTTTGTTTGTATCCAGACTTTAAGAAGTCTCCGTCAGGTTTTTAGGCAGAATTCCCATCAGCCTGTTTCTCCGGGCACCCAGCTCATGGTAGGTTCAGAAGAATAAATGAAAAAGGCTACCCTGCTAAATAGAGTAAGACCCCAGTGATGAAGAGATAAGAGCCACTGAATTTAACACCAAGGTAAAAAGACAGAGATCTAGGAAAAAGGAATACGAGATAGAAAGTTTTACATCTACATAGCATTGAGAGCTGAGTTTTCACTAACTTCATCTTTAAAAGTCAGTTTTTAATTGTAATTGTTTTTATAAGAAGAGAACTGTGCAGTTATTTTAAAACTTTCAAGAGTTGTTAAAAAAAAAAAAAACAAGGTTGGAAACTAGAAGGGCGAAGAAGCCTATGTGTTTGGACACTTGCGTGTGTGGAAGGCTTCATGCTTGTCTGTATGACCACGGGGTAAGTGACGGCATGCAGTTGTCAGCGATGACCCCTCAGTGTGCCATGGGGCTTTGTTTGTTTCATTGTTTTTACAGATTGCTTAACGAACGACAGTGACGATCTATCAAATAACACGGAGTACTTCCTCAGCCTGTTCAACAAGACTTTGGCCTGCTTTGAGCACAACCTGCAGGTAAGTTAGGTCAACCTCATGCAGACGAGTAATGTACAATTCCAACTCTTTACAGCATTAACTTTTGCTATTTATTTGAACTCATAAAGGAATTACTGAACCTTTACTTCTAGTCTGAGATTTTTCCACTTGGAAATATTAGAACTTCAGCTCAGGGCCAAGGGTGGTAGCACACCCAGTACTTGGCAGGCAGAGGCAAGTGAATCTCTGAGAGTGCAAGGCTGATAATCCACAGGGCCAGTTCCGGGCCACAGTGGGGCTACACAGTAAGACTGTCTTAAAAAAAAATTAAGAAGAAAGAAAGAAAGAAAGAAAGAAAGAAAGAAAGAAAGAAAGAAAGAAAGAAAGAAAGAAAGAAAGAAAGAAAGAAAAGAAAAGAAAGAGAGAAAGGGAAGGGGGAAAAGAGGGTTGGGTGTTAGAGAGATGGCTCAGAGGTTAAGAGCACTGGCTACTTTTCCATAGGAGGAAAGTTCATTTCCCAGGACCCACATGGTGGCTCACAACCACCTATCACTCCAGCTCCATGGGAACTCAGTTTCTTCTGGCCTCCGTAGACACCAGGCACGTACATGCTGTGCTGAAGGTAGAAAAAAGAGGTGGCAGCCGTAGATATGCCATGACAGTGGCTTGATGATGTGTTCCCCAGTGTTAGAGGAAAGCAGATGAATTCATGATAGCTATTGGAAGTCCATCCAGTGGGGCTTCCTGACGGGTTGACTAGCTTATGGAGAATGTGTTCGGCTGATAGTAAAAGGAAAAGAAGAACCCGGATGGTTTTAGGCTTTGACTCTGAGTAGTTGTTGAGAGGAGGATGACGCCATGGGGATATAAGGAGGGAGACAGTGTAGGAGAATGGGGCTCGGGAACCCTGTTTTAGGAGCTGGAGAGATGGCTTAGTGCCTAAGAGCACTGGCTGCTCTTGCAGAGGACCAGGGTTCAGTTCCCAGCACCCACATGGCTGCTCACAGCCATCTATAACTCCTGCTCCATGGGAACTAAATATCTCCGGGCCTCTGTAGACACCAGGCACACAAACGATGCCCATCCATACATGCAGAATGTACCCGTGCACATAAAATAAACATTCCTTTTTTAAACTGGGATAATTGTTAATAAAGAAAGAAACCAGAGTCTGTGGTAAGTATTCTATAACCAGCAAGGGTTAGGCACTGGTTCATTAGTGAGAGCCGAGGCTCCCCAGAAGATCACACATGATTTCATACCATGTCCCCCATTTTCAGAAGCGCTTACTGAAAAAGGACACTGAGGCACAAAGGTGAAGGGACCTGTGTGAGGTCAGACTACAGGGGATGCCTGTAAAGGAAGATTATGTTTGGGGCCAGAGGGATCAGGGATCGCTCCAGGGGTAAAGGCACTTGCTGTGAAGCCCGATGGCTTGCGTGAAATCCCTAGGGCCCACATGATAGAAGGGAACCCACTCTAACAGGTTGTCCTCTGACCACCACTTGCACGCCATAGCAGGTACATGCATGCCAGCCCCAGGGTGGTGTGGTTCCTGAGGTGACGTGGGCCTGTGTGCAGTGTCCTCAGGTTCTGACTTTAGTCGATCCACTGAGCCTTAGGAAAGGAGTCCTCAAAATCCACAGTGTGCCCTTACCTTCTGTCTTCCTAGAATCCCACTGCCTTGCTCAGTTTCAGAAGCTGTGCAGTGGTTCAGTGTGTAGTTATGCTGCCATTTATTTAATTAGTCCCTCCTTGTACTTTGCTTGTTTTACTGTTATAAGTTACTGCCACTCACAGCCTTTTGCATGTCACTGGGAGTTCTTTTAAGAATGGGTTCAGTGGACGCCTAGGAGTGGAATGCCATACCAAAAGTTTGTGCACTTTTAGTTTTCATAAAAGGAGCTGTGAAGTTTGTGGTATTGATAATTGGTTTCCATTGCAAAAGTTAAACTGTGTACAATTCTCTGGCAAGAGAGCACATCCAAAAATCTTCTAGGTCAGTGTGAGCTGGCTGGAATATAAACATGTCTTTAATCCAGGAGAGAGAGGCAAGCAGATCTCTGAGTTCAGGGCCAGCCTGGTATAGAGTAAGTTTCAGGTAAAGAAAAGCTTAGGTCCATGTGTGGTGGTGGTACACGCCTTTAATCCCCAAAATAAAGATAAAGTTAGAAAGCACCCCTGTTTGCAAGGGATGTCTAATTGAGTGGCAGAAAAAGTGACAAATCAGAGAAAGACCTGACAGAGTAGGATATGCTCAACTCTCAGGAGACTAGAGAGGAGAGAGGTAAGCAATGGGCAATGCAGAGAGAGAGAGAGAGGAGAGAACTCAGGTGAAGACCAAATGAACCAGAGAATGAGAAGGAGTCAGGATATTAGAGCAGCTTGCTTGAGTTACTTTGAGGCCAAACAGAGCAGTTCAGAGGTTGAGAGAAAAACCAGATTGAATAAGTCATCTGGGAAAAAAAAATGAGCCAGGAAAGCCGAGATGAACCAGTCACCAGTCAGCCCAGAGCTGAGTAAGAACAAAAGAGGGTGAACTTACTCAGCAGTAATTCTCAGAGGCTGAAAACATTCTAGGCCTGGTTTACATTGTAGGGAGGCTAGAAGCGTCCAGTCTAGGTTGGCAGACAGAGGGAGTAATCCTCAGAGACAACAACTGAAACCTTCTATGGGCTGGAGAGATGGCTCAGAGGTTAAGAGCACTGGCTGCTCTTCCAAAGGTCCTGATTTAATTCCCAGAAACCATGTGGTGGCTCACAACCATCTAAAGTGAGATCTGGTGCCCCCTTCTGGTGTGCAGACAGAATGCTGTACAAACAATAAATAAATAACTAAATCTTGAAATAAAAGTACCTTTTACAGAGCTGTATTCTCCCCGACTCTACACCACCACCAGGATTCTGTGCTAGGTTTGTGGTTTTGGCGAAATTCACAGTTGATCAGTGAAAAGCTGTCAGTAGGCTTGTGGGAGTTTACGGGGAGATGTAGTTTGTCAACTAGATGGTAGGGGTCACATGATAGGGTCTTCGTCAGTTCAGTTGCTCTGATTTCTCCTTTTCTTTTTCATCTCTGTGTTCAGTAGATGCTCTTTGTTCATGTTCTGTAGTAAAGAATGAAGAGAATAGAAAGCAAAGCTGTATATGTGTACTTGAAAAGACAGCTGTTTGCCTAGAAGCTAGAACTTGCAGGCATATAGTACCTCTCTCTTTCTCTCTGCCTGCCTGCCTGCCTGTCTCTCTCTTGCTACAGTCTGTCCATC
This sequence comes from Psammomys obesus, assembly GCF_907164565.1. NCBI lineage: Eukaryota > Metazoa > Chordata > Mammalia > Rodentia > Muridae > Psammomys > Psammomys obesus. Next base: position 23,151,614 of record NW_026592890.1, on the reverse strand, counting down.
CCTTTTCATTCACTAGAAAGGTCTGAGTTAGCAGCTGAGATAAGAAAATTGTGTGGGGTTGGTATCCTTCTCATAAGAAAAGTCCAATTTCATTCAGAGAAAAGAGGACATTTAGGCTGTGAACTTTAGCAGGAATGAATTTTATTTGGAAAGAACGGGATAATTAAGCACAGACATGAACAACGATAATAATTTTAGCCCTGCATGTATTTCTTGCATTCTCTATCTACAAAGACACCAGGGGTTCAAGTTGGCAGAGTCTCTCCTGGTCTGTAGGTCACCTCTTCCCTCTTAGAGCTCTCCCCCTTGCTGGGTGGAGCTTCGCAATCCCACGCAGTTGCATTTGTGAATCCTTGTCTATTCCCTGAGCTGTTGGAGGCTTGCTCAGAAAGTCGCTACTCTATTTTTAAAGAATTGTTTTCAAATACTTAATCAGGGGGTGCACCTGGAGAGCAGAGGATGGCAGCTGTGCTTGGGTCATCAGCCTTACCAACTGAGCGGTCAGTGGGGTTCATTGCCTGCTCCTTGTATCTTTGTGTTTTCTGCATGGTTTCAAAGTTTCAGGTCTTAAATTAAGGCCTTTGACTTCTTTCCAGTTGATTTTTGTCAGGGTGAGGGCGAAGGATTTAGTTTCATCCCTGACGTGTGGATATCCAACTTGCTAATGAGGCTTGTCTTCTCTCCAAGGTGTGCTGTTGAGGTCTCTCTGGTGTCTCTGGTGTCTGTAGCCCTGTGGGTGTATTTCCGGGGTCAGTCAAGCACTTTAAGATTGTCTTCTGTCCGGGCTGAGGGGACATGGTGTCAAAATGGTTGACACACGCAGAGATACTGTGTCCAAGGTGTGCTGTGTGGCTCACATCTCCCTTTGTCACTTCAGGGCCACACATACAGTCTTCTCCCACCAAAAAATTACTCCGAAGTTTGCAAAAACTGTAACGATGCATACAAAAACCTGAGCCTCCTGTACAGTGAAATGCAGAAAATGAACGGGCTGGAGAATAAGGCTGAACCCGGCACACACTTATGCATCGATGTGGAAGATGCAGTAAGTACCCCGCTTCTGGCACGGTTCACATTTTGCTGTTGTCGAATGCGCTTTCAGTGGTGCCGTTTCTCTGGGGGTGCACTGGCATATCTTCCGTCAGGAAGAACTACACTAGTTATGAAGTAATACGGTTTTATGTTATCTCTGCCAGCGAAAAATGACTACTAACCAGGCACCTCACGGGTGAGTTACTAAGTTACCATATTTTGATTTTGAAGGAGAAAGTGCAGCCAGCGCTACGCAGTGCAATGCTTTCTTTTAAAAGGTGGTCTCACTACGAAGCACGGGCCAGCCTTGAACTTGACGTGACCCTTCTGCTTCCTCTCCTTAGTACTGTGCTTACAGAGTGCCCACCATGGTTTAGCGCTGCTTTCGTTATGTGTGGATAGAGTAAGTGTCGGGGAATGGGAAGCCTTTTCTCTGGTGTATAGCCTGTCTTTTCGAAGAGCTCCAGTAGGTGGCAGTCGTGCCCTCCTAGGCAATAGGATGCTTGAGAATTAGTTATTTGGGAAAACAACTCAGGGTCAAAACGGCTAAGCCTGCTGGTGAAGAACTGATAACAGTTCACATTTATCTGTTATCAACTGTTATCAACCCAGCTTAGAGAGAGCCGTTCTGGAGCAGCAGTGCTCAGGAAGTCAAAGGCACTTAACATGGCCATGCATAAGAGCTTTGGGTTTTACATCTCTGTACTTGGTGACTACAGTACAGGCTCTCAGTAACAAATAACCTTTAAATAAGGAAGCAGGGTCTTAACTCTATTATAACTACACACTCTCTGGGAGATAATGGTTGACATTCTGGCATATCTTGGTGATTATGTGTCTAGAATACAACATTTCTGTATGGTTATAAATGTATACGGTGACAGTTGTGTGCTTGTGGAGGATGCACTCAGGAGGCAGAGGCAGGTGGATCTCTGAATTTAAGACCAGCCTGGTCTACAGAGTGAGTTCCAGGACAGCCAACGCAAACTCTGTCTCGAAAACAAAGCAAATGAACAAAATCTACACATTTACCAATTATAAACCACCTTCTTTCCCTGTCAGAAGAAATCTCAGCTATCAGTAGATTTTTTTAAGGCTGTTTTAGATGATGTTTGGATTGAAAAAAAAAATTAAAGATGAGTTAAGTGTGATGTGTGTTTTTCTAGATGAACATTACTCGAAAGCTTTGGAGTCGAACCTTCAAGTGTTCGGTCACCTGCAGTGACACAGTGTCTGTAGTCGCAGTTTCTGTGTTCATCCTCTTTCTTCCCGTCGTCTTCTACCTTAGCAGCTTTCTTCACTCGGAGCAAAAGAAACGCAAACTCATTCTACGTAAGTTTTTTTTTCTGTAGTCATTCATCTACTTAGTTAACCACCTATACGAAGAAGAGTTAGCAGTCAAGGGGTTGGGAGTACAGTGTTAAAACTCTTACCTATATGCATAAGACCCTGAATTCAACCTTCAGTACCATAAAATAATAATAATAAAAAAATAGAGATCTGTTTGCTGAGTGCAAGTGCCTGTACTTGCTAGTCCTGTGTGCTCTTTCTTTAATGGTGCTCAGTCAGTAAGCTAGTGCTAGCTGAACAGTTTAGGTTATTTAACTTTCATTTGTTTGTTCTACCTGATAGATTTGTCTCCCTTGATTGGATTATAAAGTTCGTCAGAACAAGAGTTTTTTTTTTTCTTGTTTACCATCAAATCATCAGTATCTAGAGAGTGCCTGGCCATAGTGTATGCTCACAAACATTTGTTGAACAAAAGAATATTGTAGTCTGTTTAATGTTAGCATCCTTCCTCAAAATACAGTTCCTGTGACATTCTTTATGGAAAAACATACTGGATGAAATAATGTGAGGCAATACTGCTTTCAAGAGGTAGAAGCAGGGAGATCCTTGAGTGAACGCCAGCCTGATCCACATAACAAGTTGTAAACCAGCCATTATTCACAGTTCAGCCCTGTCTCAAAAGCATACACAACAAAACCAAAGCAAACAGACAGCAAAAACAGAGATAGAAAGACAGAGAGAGAGAACAGAGAAATACAGAGAAGATGAGAGAGAAAGACACAGAAAGACAGAGAAGATGAGAGAGAAAGACATAGAAGATGAGAGAGAATAAAAGAGAGGGAGAGAAAACCACTCACAACCATCTCCCATCCTGCACTGATGCTCATGGATTTTTCCTCTCCCTCCCCACGTTTTATTCTCCATCCTCTCTCCTTCTTCCCTTCCTCTCTGCATAAACTGATGATATGACTACTCCATGGTATGTTTTTACTATAGATGAGAGAGAGAGAGAGAGAGTGTGAGAGAGAGAGAGAACAGCCAGGGGCATCTGGAAGAGTCCAGAGCAGAGAGAGAAAGAAGCAAGCTGAATGTGGTCAGCAGACTGGATGAGGCAGGTTATCTGTGAGGGAGGGGAGAATAGCAGAGGATAAAGAGTAGAGAAAACAGAGAAGCAGGAGCAGAACAGATTGAGGAAGAGAGGGAGGGAGAAGAGAGAGCACGAGAAAGCACTTAGCCGAAATAGCAGGTTTACAAGTGGAATGAGTAGCTGAAGGAAAGAAAACCCATGAGCTGGAGAAGTTTAGGGGAGGAGGGTGGGATGCTAGCATGGACTTGGAAATGTGTAACAAGTCCTTGTGATACCAGGGGTTGGAGGCCATGAGTTTTGATATGCTAATAGGCAGGTTGAACCCATTTCTGGATATTTGAGCTTCCTTTTAGAGTTTGGTGAAACTGGAGTTTCCTGTGGACCTAGCACTTCCCAGTCTCTGCTTTCTCCTTCTGTTCTTTTTTCTTCTCTTCTTTCCATTGCATTACCACTCCTCCTGCTGTTGGTGAGTGCACTGTAATTAAACAAAGGAACAAGGTGCAGTCTGCCCCGCACAGTGTGCTGGCCCTGACCCGGTCATCACAACGTGCGGAGGTGCGGGCGCACACCTCTGTGTGGTGGGCTCACAGAGTGGGGCTGTGGAGAACACACCGGTAGGTGATCCTCTAGGTAGGATTTTGTTTGTTTGCTTGGTTTTGTTTTTGTTTTTTTGAGACAGGGTTTCTCTGTGTAGCCTTGGCTGTCCTGGACTAGTTTTGTAGACCAGGCTGGCCTCGAACTCACAGAGATCCACCTGCCTCTGCCTCTCCGAGTGCTGGGATTACAGAAGTGCACCACTACTGCTGGCTTGCAGGTAGGATTTTAAAGGATGTTGAGGACTTACCAACTAGACTAGAGAGGCCAGGAAGTTTCAGGTACTTGGATTTCCTGGTATTGCTGCCTTGCCAGTTTATTAAGTAATTTGATAATTAGTAAGATCACCTCTAACATTTTTTAATAAAGTAAGTAAAAACTGAGCCGAAACAAAAACCTGAACTACTGATCCCATTCGCTTTCCAAATTCAACCAAGGATTAAGAAGTGTATGTAAGAGCTGCCCAGGAAGCTGTGCTGGGGCTGGGGCCCTCGTCTTTGGCTGTCAGAATTCTGCAGAGCTTAAAACAAGGCAAGGAATAAGGTGCCAAGGTCCCACTGCAGCTCTTGCTGGAGGGCTGCCAACCCCCGAGGCCAGCAGTTCTCAGATGTCAGCGTGCCCCAGCTCCCGCTGCGGCGCTGCGGCCTTTCACTTCTAGAACGTGAGACATATCTGCACGCAACTGTTCAAAACACTTTACCCAGCCAGGTAGCCATGATCCTATGTTTAAACCTCATGGCTTAATTCCATGAGCATCGTAGTCACGGCTGATTGTCACATATTTTGTTAATAGTGTGTATGTTTGTACACGTGTGTGTATTATGCAACTTACTTTTGGTATTAGTATACACTATTAATTATATAAAGTAATGCGTTTCTTTTCTTTTCCTTTCCTTTTCTTTCTTTCTTTTTTTTTTTGGTCAAGATTTCTCTGTGTAGCCTTGGCTGTCCTGGAGCTTGCTCTGTAGACCAGGCTGGCCTCAAACTCATAGAGATCCGCCTGCCTCTTCGTCCCCAAGTGCTGGGATTAAAGATGTGCACCATCACTGCCCAGCTCAAAAGAATGCGTTTCATTTCAATGACATTTTCAGATACACACACACAACACAAGGTGTTTGTGTGAGCACATCTTTGAGACAGGGTTTCTAGTGTAGCAGAGGCTGGCCTGGAACTTGCTCTGTAGACCAGGCTGGCTTTAAACTCACAATTCTCTGGCCTTAGTGTCCTAAGACTTACATGCACGTGCCATATGTCCTATTTGAAATTTTTTTTTTATCTTAAAATAGAGGTAATATTCTTTTTTTCCATATATATTTTTTCCTTTTCTTGATTAGGCTTGTGTATGTGTTGAGTAAGGGGGTGTTGTCTTGCTCTAGATCTTAGGAGAAATTCTTCAGGCTTCATAATGTTAACATGACTGCTATAAAAGCTTTGTAAGTACTCTTGCCGTTTTTTGTTTGTTTGTTTGATTTTTCAAACAGGGTTTCTGTATGTATCCTTGGCTGTCCTGGACTCACCCACCTTGTAGACCAGGCTGGCCTTGAACTCAGAGAGATCCACCTGTCTCTGTCTCCCCGAGTGCTGGGATTATAAGTGTGTGCTGCCATGCCAGGCTAGTACTCTTGTCTTTTTTTTCCTTTTTTAAAAACAATTTATTTATTTATTATTTAATACATCATTCTGCCGGCATGTGTACCTGCGCACCAGATCTCATTATAAATGGTTGTGAGCCACCATGTGGTTGCTGGGAATTGAACCTTTAGGAAGAACAGCCGGTGTCCTTAACCTCTGAGCCACTCTCCAGCTCTCCAGTACTCTTGTCTTTTGAGAGGCATTTAGAGTTTGATTTTTAGCTTGGATTGTTATTGTCATTCTTCCTCTGCACATTAAGACTGCAATGCTCAAGAAGGTGTGAGTACCTGCTTTATCAGGTACTACTTTTATCAAAGTCGTGGGTAGTTCTACTTAATTTAATTTTATGCTGGTGACCCGTCTACTCCTCACCCTCTCTCTCTTACTCTCTGGCTCTTGATCTCTGCTCCCTCTGCTGCTCTCTCCTCTCTCTCAGGGTCAGGGCGCACTCCCTTCCTCCACCATCTCTCTTTCTCTCTCCTTCCCTCTCTCATCTCCATCCAATAAACCTCTGTATAAAAAAAAAACAAAAAAAAACCCCAAAACAACAGATACACACACACATCTTAGATTTTACTTTTAAGAAGTAAAAGCAGGTACCTTGGTTTGCATATAAGCAATGGATAAGCCCATGAGAGCATGAATTGAAATCAGCTTGTGTCTCTCCAGCCAAACGTCTCAAGTCAAGCACCAGTTTTTCCAACATTCAAGAAAATTACACCTGAAGCCCGCAAAACGGGGACTCCACCCCGCATCGAATGAGTGAATGGTTGGACCACAGCAGTCAGAAAGAAGATAAGCCAAGATCTGACAAGTCACGCCCTGAATTGCCAGGATGCACACTTTTAATTTATTCTGAATAAGAGCTTTTGAATATCCTTTCCCTGTCCGCCCCATTGTTGAAGATTTCTGTATTTTTAAATTTTCAGACACACAGTGTTACATATTTTAAGGTATATCTGTTAGAGTAACAAGTGAGGGTTTTTTTGTTATTTTTTGTTTGTTTGTTTGTTTGTTTGTTTGTTTTTTAGGTATATGACTACTTGACTTTTGATATCTCCTCGCTAACAGAAGTACACAAAACACAAGCAGCTGAAGACTGCCATTTATGCATTAGTCACTGATAGCCAGCTTTGAAACAGAAATAAATATACTTGCCAAGTGGTGGTAGCAGGCTCAAAGATTAACTTAAATGAATTCCCAATACAGTGTTATAGTTTATATATGTACATACACACACACACACATATATATACACACACATACATATATGTGTATATACAGATATATACAGATACATATATCTGTATATATGTATATTTAATATATCATACATTCAAATAATGTTCTCTGTAGTTTCCCTGAAGTCATCTTTGAAACCACTAATTATAAACCTCCTTAACAGTTTTCAGAAGCGATGAGCCACAGAATACATTTATCTTTGTGAAAGATTTAGGGTAGCTGGTTTTCTAACTTGACTTTTATAAATAGTATCCTACAACTTATTTTTGCCTTTATTTCAAAAGTAATTCAAAAATCACTGGACCGCTTTATGTATCTCTAGGACAAGATGATCTCATTTCATGCCAAGGATTCACGTTGTGGATTCCATGAAACTATTTGACAACTTGTAACTTATTAATACTTTAAATCAAATGCAGCACAGGTGTATCACACTGTATTTAAATTGTGACTTTTTTTTTTTAAATAAGAATGTCATCTTGGAATAACTGGAGATTTGGGGAGAAATGAAAGAGGAATACAAGAGCTTAACGTTTAGAAAGTAGACAAGGACACACATAGATGCTCCCTGCAAGCCCTCCGCGTAGTTTATATGGCCAGTGAATTGTGAGACAGTCTCACCCAGGAAGCTTCACCATAAGCTCCCAGGATGTCCCTCCAGGATGAAAGCGATAGGAATCAAAGAAATGACGCATTTCACTGTCAGGAAATGAATTCTACTTTGGAATATCTAGGAACCTTTAAGGCAATGTTTTGTTTCAGTATCTTTCAGTTTTATCTCTCAGTATAGAAGAGTCGATGACCTCGCTTGTTAATTCTCTGTTTTTCAGTGGAAATGGGCTTTGTTTTAGACTGTGGCGCCTCTGGCACAGTGGTTAGAAAACGTGAATCCGTTTACAGAGAGCAATCCACTCTAGAGGGAGATGGGACTGTTTTTGTTTGTTTGCTTGCTTGCTTGCTTTTTAATATTTACCTCACGTGCAGAGTGTGAAAGCAGGCTCACCCTGGAGTGTGACCCACACAGGCTGTGTGACAATCGGATGGCGCTGTCCCAGCTTTTCTGGTCTGCTGTGAGCCCCTTCCACGTCCTGCGGTTTGTCGCACTGCCACCCTTCCTGCTGCCCTGACTAAGGGCACTGTCTTGATTTGAAGCACGGGGCTGAGGGCCATTGAAAACAATCTTCATCGATGCACACGAAGCCAGTTTGCAAGTGCAAAGTTAGCCAAGTGGCATGTTTGAACTGTGAGCTACAACTCCTCTGGCACCTTTCAGTACTGTGTGTACAGACCAGTGTTTTTTGATACAAAGCCGATTAGCGCTTTAACAAGCCAGCTATCACTGTTTCCTGGTCAGGGCTTCGCTCCCTAGAAGCTGCATCAGAAAGAAGTACGCATTAAGTGCTCAACTGAAGTGCAAAGGAATTTCATCTTATGCTTTACAATAAAGGAAATAACAAGGAGATTGTAGTGCTGTAATTGATTTTCTTTTTGTCTGTTCTTTGAGACAGGGTTTCTCTGTGTAGCCCTGGCTGCCCCGGATCTCACTACATAGACCAGTCTAACCTTGAACTCAAAGAGATCCATCTGCCTCTGCCTCCAGAGTTTGGGGATTAAAGGTGTGAGCACCACACAGACTGTGACTGAGTTTTTCATTCATTTAAACAACTTGAGATATAACTTAACATCACACCTCAGTGTTTCACGTTTTGAGTTTTGTTACTTATCTAATTAAAAATTCTGCTGTGAATAAAGTATACCTTGAATTTCTTGGTGTTTGAAAGATAACATTTTCAAAGCCTAACACACACTCTGTAAAATCACTGTACTGATAGATGAAGGTTGAGCCCGGGGCCCTGTGTATATGAACAAGTTCTCTCACCAAGCTCTGTTCAGCCCTCAAGTGCAACTCCAAATCAACAAATAAGAACACGAGAATGTAGTTGGTAAACGGTACTGTTGCTGTAGCCAGTATTTTCTCATGTTTCATGCAAGGACTGTAGTTTAATTTTTTTAGGACTGTATTCTAATACATACTTTTTAAAAAAGGTATCTTTTTTTGGGGGGAGGGGAGAGTGGGAGGGATGACAGCCACAGCATGCATATAGAGGCCAGAGGACCACTTGTAGGTCTTCTTCCGCTGTGGGCTAAACTCAGGGCATCAGGCTTGGTGGCCAGTGCCTCTACATAGATGCAAATAATCCGTTTTGATCAAGGCTCCCCTCATCACTTCTGCTGCATCCTCCCCACTTTTCCCTCCTAAATTCATTTGCTCTCCCCACCCTCACGCCAGTGAAACCCAGTGAATCCATGTCGTGCTGCTTACCAGATGTATGATGTGTGGGACCATCTACCGGAACGTGGTTAGCCATGGCTGGCCCTCACACGGCTGCTGAGCAAGCATTTGAAGTCAGGTCCTTTTACTTTAGAGCCAGGTCTCTTAGCCACTGAGGCATCTTCCCAGGTTCCCCTTCCTATTCTTTTAGAAAAAGGTGTGTGGGAGGGACCTGGTGGCTGGAGACATGGCTCAGTGGTTAAAAACAATTGTTGCTCCTCCCAAGTGCCGGGCATTCAGTTGCCAGCACCCACGTGATGGCTCACAACCATGTATGTCTTGTTTTAAGGGATGGGATGCCTCATGGTGCACAAGACACATGCAGGCAAAACACACACAAATAATCAACTTCAAAACGTTAAAGACGTGAGTGTTATTGTTGTTAATATATGTATGTATGTGTGTCTGCACGTGGATATGGGCACATGAGCCAGGTGCCTAAGGGGGCCAAAGGCATCTCCATCCTGGAGATGGAATTACTGATGGTTATGAGCTGCCCAGTGTGGGTACCAGGAACCAAATTCAGGTCCTGTGGACAAACAGTAAATTCTCTTAACTGCACAGCCATCTCTCCAACCCCACTTAGATTTCGTAAAGATGCAATTTTCCATTTAAGAAAAAACAAACAACCTCAAGGACTCCTACTTTTCCCTTAATTTAAACGAATTGTGGCACATGCTTTAATCCTCTGGAAGGCAGAGATGTGAAGATGTCTTGTGAGGTTCCAGGCCAGAGTGTTGTATATAGTGAGCTCCAGCACAGCTAGGACTACATAGTGAGAACTTGTCTGAAAAACAACAAAGCTGGCACAGTGGCACATGCCTGTAATCCCAGCACTCAAGGATGCAGAGGCAGGCTGATCTCTGTGATTTCAAGGCCAGCCTGGTCTACAAAGCGAGTCCAGGACAGCCAAGGCTACATAAAGAAATCTTGTCTCAAAAAAACCAAACCACTGAATAAATTGAAATAAATGATAATTAAATAATTTTAAAAACCAAACCAAAACAAACAAACAAAAAGTTGCCATGGTTATGATATGTAAACTTTGATCCCCAGTTGTGTCTGATTGGTTAAATAAAAAAGGCTGGAGAGCCTGTGACTGGACAGAAGAGACATAGGTGGGGCTTTGGTTCCTGGCTTGGGATGTGAGGGGGGGACCACTAGGCAGGAGGAAGAAGAAAGGCAGAAGATGGAGAGAGGACATGGCCTAACGGAGCAGATCCAGCCCAGACAGGATGAACACTGGCAGGTAACTTGGGGAGTGTGGCTGGGAAGCAACAGACTAGCTTAGAAAAATCAGTTTAAATCGTAGCTGCCCAGTTACTGTGCTGAAGCTTGTTAAATAAATCAGTAGATCTCTGTCTCCATTATTGGGGAGCTAGCCCAGGGAAAATGCCCTTTAAAGTGAATAAATATCACAACACCCAACCGTGCTCAGTAATGCTTAATACAAACTTGCCTATGGTTTCACTTAGGATGCACTCTGCAGACTAGTTGTACCACATAATTTGGCTTTCTTTATTGTCTTTCATTCTTTCTTTCTTTCTTTCTTTCTTTCTTTCTTTCTTTCTTTCTTTCTTTCTTTCTTTCTCTCTCTCCTTCCTTCCTCTTTCTTTCTTTCTTTCTTTCTTTCTTTCTTTCTTTCTTTCTTTCT
>NW_026592890.1:23130555-23140741 GCF_907164565.1 Psammomys obesus | reverse complement strand
TCTTTCTTTCTTTCTTTCTTTCTTTCTTTCTTTCTTTCTTTCTTTCTTTCTTTCTTTCTTTCTTTCTTTCTTCGTCTCATAGTGAGACATGTTCTCACTATGCAGTCTCTATGTAGACTGGTCTTGGACTCACAGATCTGTCTGCCTCTGCCCGCTGGGTGCTGGGGTTTTTGTTCTTGACATATAAACCCCCGCATTGCTTCCTGGCATCTTTATCTTTGTGATTATGATGTCACCTCACGGCTAGATAGTTCAGGGGCACCATCTCCTCTGTCTTCTGTGTCATTAGTTTGATGTCTGGGTTTGGAGTCAAATAATGGTTGAGGGAAGATGATGAAGTACCATCGCTCAGGTGTATCCTATTATGCTGTGAGGCATCTGTAAAAGGATGCTTAGGTTCTTGAGCGAGACCCCCAGCTGTCATGGAAAGTATGAATGGCAGAAGTGTATGTGGGTCAGCAATGAAGAGTGGGATGTGCCTTCTTGCATTCAGGAACCTTCCATCTCAGCACCAACAATTCCAGGCGTCAGTGAGCGTCAGGTATCCCGTGTGCTTGCACGTAAACTAACGTCCTAAGTCAGACACTATACCTCTCAGAGGCCCATCGCCTTAATCGCTGCTAAGTGGACGTTGATTACCTCCAGCTGTTGACAAATGCCAAGTTAAAGCAGCTGGTTAGAAAAATATCAACATGAATTCCAGAACTGCTTTAATTCATCTTTCCCCTTCAGTAAGCCCACACATTAGCTACTTATTTGCTGTGATGAACACGCCATTCAGCTAAAAAGAGATTAACTGCTTAAACCTCAGCAGCACAGACGGAGCATGCCAGTGCCGCCTTGGGTTTCAGTGGACAACCTCTTACGGGAGTGTGCCCAGTTAAAGAAGTGCAGAAGGGCTTGGAGGCTGTGAGTCCAGTGGAGTCTGAAAGCCACTATCTCCCCAAGCGTTGGGGAGGAGGGAGGAAGCAATGGCAGCGGCTCCATGAATCAGTCCACCTATGGAGAGCCATGTCTGTGTCTCAGCTCCTGCAACCTCCCTACCTTCCATCTTCCCAGCATCCCAGACTAGAAGGGCCTGTACCCTCCTGGAGTGCAGGGAAAGATGGGGAATGGAGCTAGGAGGCAGGCAAGCAGGGAAATCAGCAGAACCACCACAATGCTACAGCATCTCTCCGCTCCAGCCACCACTCCGACTGTGGTAGAAGGTGAGCTCCAGGCAACCCTTGGAGGGAGGCGTCCATCGAGACCGGAGGCAGCTCTCAGACCGCAGGGCCCTCCAGTGTCTCACCAGCTCTGGGGCTGGGAGGAGGTGAGATGGACTACACAGAACAGGAAGACCGCTGAACAGACTCTTGGAGACCAAAGGCTCTCAACCTGTGGCTCGTGATGCCTTCAGGGGTTGACTGACCCTTTTTCAGGGGTCACCTAAGACCATTGGGAAACACAGATATTTACATTATGATTCATAATAGTAGCACAATTACAGATGTGAAGCAGCACACAGTCATTTTGTGTTGGGGTCAGTACAACATAAGGAACTGTGTTATAAATTGCAACGTTAGGAAGGTTGAGACACACCATTCTCCATAGTGTGGGCTGGGTGGCTCATCCTGTCGCCTCACTGTGACATAATCTTCAAGCTTCCTCTCCAGCCCTCTCTTCGGATGGCCTTGGTACAGGGAGAACTCCAGTGATAACGCAGAAGGGGATATATGACGGTCAGCTAAATTGTTCAATGACTAAAATGCATTTTTTTTTTTTGCCTCTCCCACCCCTCAGTTTGTCTCTCTTCTCAGGGTATGTAGCTCAGTCTGGCCTTGAGAGCCTCCTGACCTCATATGCGCCTCCTTTCGGGTGCTGGACTTAGAGGTGTGTGCCACACCTGGCTCTAACATGCGGTCTTTATTGGGCCTATTCGCGTGTGTTTGTTTTTTTGAAAAATCAACGAATATTATACCGATAGGAAGCAGACATTTAGCTCTCAATGCAGGAGACACCTCTCAACGCAGGGTTGACCAGCCTGGGCCTGTGCTACGACTTTCCAGCCATGTGTAGCTTACAGAATTTATCCATCTTTTTAAAGGAGAGAAGAGAAATGAAAGGAAGTCATGAGGGAAATATTCGGAATGAAGTGAAGGATAACAAAGTGATTATCTACTGCAGTGGGTCTCAACGGTCCTCATGCTGCGATTCTTTAATATAGTTTAATACACAGTGGTCCCCAGCCATGAAATGATTTCGTTGCTACTTCATCACTGTAATTTTGCTACTGTTGTGATTCATAATGTAAATATCTGATATGCAGGATAGCTGATAGGTGACCCCTGTGAAAGGGTCATTTGACCCCCAAATGGGTCATGATCCACAAGTTGAGAACTGCTGGTTTTACTGTATTGTGACTTAAGGAGGAAAAAAAAGAAGTCAAAAGTTTATAGCTTTTTCTTAGAGAATATGCTTATTATGAAAAAAAGTATGTTATTGGAAGGAAAAGGAAGATAAATCCTGAGCGTAGGAAGGAATTCTGAGCAAGGAGCCAAAAGCAGTACTTCTGACCTAGAACACGTTCTTGTTTTAATGATAACACATTTAATAAAAGGCTTTTCTAAGCAGATATTGCTACCCATAGGCCCCTAGAAAAACAAGCTAAATTGTCACGCAAAATATTAAATGATAAGTTTACGGAATATGAAAATCATTCTTTAGAAGAATATGGTCAGGGATGGAGAGATGGCTCAGAAGATAAGACCATTAGCAGTGTCTCCATCAGAGCTGTTTGTTTCCCAGCACCCACCTGGTAGCTAGCTCCCAGTCATCTGCAACTCCAGTTCTAGAAGATCTGATGACCTCTTCTGGCCTCAACAGGCACTGCAAGCATGTGGCATACATACACTCACACAGGTTTATTGAGAAACCAGCCAATTCCATTTTGTAACCAGAGGGCATTTTGATCCTCTAGCTTATTTAGGTTTCCATTTAAAAACCACCCTATAGTTTTGCCCTATAAAGGAGGCTTAGAAATTGCCTCAGTACTGAGTGGGAGACAGCCACCAAACCTGTTCTGCTGTGCACAGAATAAAGCTTGCTTGGATTTGTCAACAATTTGTGGTCAGTGGTGTGTTTCTCCTTGGTTGGTGGAATTAACATTTGGAGGCCCCAGTGAGATAAAGACCCCAACCCAAATTTGGAAGCTAGACCCTACCCTCCAGGCCTCTGTTACTGAAATGCCACTTCCCAGGGGGTGCACACCTTGAGACAGTCTAAAGCTCTGGGGTGTGCTTTTGGTTTCAGTTCAGTGGACTGCTGGAGCTAACAGGCTGCATCAAAAGATAACCAGCCAGCACCTGCCTGAGGAGGCCTCCACTGGTAAGCCATCATTTTATTTCTAGTTCAGTTGGGATCCTATCTGGGGATAGTGAGGTGACTGCTGAGACCCATGAACTCCTGTCCAAGGCCCAAGTGGGACATTGCACTGCTCACCTAGCTCTTAGCCCCATGTCTTGTTCTGTGTTTGAAATGCCTCATTTTACAGAATAAACAGGGGTGCCTCCAGACCTCATTGTACAGGGAGCTGAGATCAGTCAGGCCCAGTCATATATACAAATGAAGGTGGCCACCACATATTTTTTGGTTTCAATTGGTCTCTTCTGGCTGTTTGAATTGTCTGTGTCCTGTGTTTATTGGCTTCATTTTTGCTGTCTGTGTTCTTTCATTGTATGTGTTTCTGTGCCCTTAATTATCCTTTCCAGTTACAGGTCGACATGGGAGCCCAAGGAGAGAGCAAGGGAGAAGATGAGGGAGCAAGCACAGCTGAGGTGTTTGCACAAATCCTAGCTAGTGCTTCTCTTGGCTCCCTCCTGCAGAGTCCTCTGTCTATAGCTCCTGCTGTTCCTGGCCTGGGACAATGTGTGCACAGCTCCCCGCGCGCACGCGCGCACACACACACACACACACACACACACACACACACACACCACACACACGGCTCCCTGAGTTTTATTTAGATGCTAAAAGAGCTTCAGTTCAGAATTTGTAATTTTTGAAGACTAAATTTAATAGGGATAAAAATACAAATCCTATTCTTATAAAAGCTACTAACTTATAAACTGTTAAAGGTGATTAAGACATGTAAGTTAACAGTCAGCTGCATTATAAATAATCAGATTCTTCAATATGTTCAAAAATAAACTTGTAGTCATGCTAAATAGAAATGTTTTCAAGGTCAAACCTAAAGCAAGTAAGTACACACAAATAACTATTATTTAAAGTAAAGTATACTTAACAGATAATGGCCCTCAAGTTCTTCAGAGATCTGCTGAATATGGTACTTAAAATATTTAATGAAAAAGCTTCCCATGGTAGCCAGAAATGCCAGCTCCTGGAAGCAACCTTAGGTCTCCAAAGAAACAGTGGGACACAACTGACTTCGCCACTGACTCCACTGTATTATGATAACATTAACCACTGGGCAAAGAACTACTTCATGCCTCCCCTGCCTGGAGCCCTGCCCAAACATTGGACATTGCTGGGATGACTGCACTACTCTGCTTCCTCAAAGTAGGTCAGTTTCCCCAAGTTCTTCCACCGGAAACCCTCTCAGACCTTCTGGGTCTGACAGCAGAAAGCTAATGCTGTCCTGGATAGCAACTAAAGACATAATGCTGTCCTATATGACAATCGAAGACCCACAACCTCTGCTAACCCACCAACAAAGTCACAGGGACCACCACAGGAGCTTAGGGTAATTGTCTAGGCAGCTGGTAAGTCTCTGTCATTTTAATGATACACAGGCTGTTTGGCGTATACTCCCTGCTCTGATTTATTATTCTCAGATCTCTGGTGATATTTGATATTTGTAGGCTTAGATTTTTTACCAAACCTACTTTATTTAGGGTTCTTAAATGCTTCTATCTCCCTTCCCCCACTGACCAGAGGTAGGGGAGAAAGGTAAAAGGGGTGGTAGACCTTTTTAGAAGTAGTTTCTTGGGATGAGTTCACTCTTTGCAGTTCAGATACTAGCAGCCCAGTCCAAAGGCCAACACCAAGCAGCAACATGAATCAGCATGATTCAGAAGATATGGCTGAATCAGCGAAAGCCACAAGACTCAGTTGGATTGTCCTGAGAAGTTCCCTAGAATGTTTTCCCTGCAAAGTCAAGTGTCAAAGCACAAAGATCAGTGCTGCAATGTGGTTCCAAAAGGTGATGTCTCACCATCTGTGGGCTTCTATATATATAAATAATCCTCTCCTCAGAGTCCACCCACGGATCCGCCCACAGATATTCTCAGCTGACCAAAGTCACATCCCTAGCACGAGATAGCTCACAGCAAAACATTACGTGCCCTCTCACAAGCCAGCCTCCGGCAAAACATTACATGCTCTCTTACAAGACAGCTTCTCGCAAAACATCACATGACTCAACTGAGTCTTCAAAGAAGCCAGGAACTTCCACTTCAGATAGTGATGGCCAACTATAACCTTAGCAGTTCAGCAGTAGCACTTGCTTGGTTGGGGCATTTCACGTATGAAAATGCCCTTTATTTTTCTAGAGCTGTTAGGTCTCCTGCTGAGAAAACAGGTTTCACAAAAACAAATTTCAATGAAGCTTTTGTTTTGTTTTGGTTTGGTTTGGTTTGGTTTTTTTGAGATAGGGTTTCTTCCTGGACTCACTTTGTAGACCAGGCTGGCCTCCAACTCACAGAAATCCGCCTGCCTCTGCCTCCCTGAGTGATGGGATTACAGGTGTGCAATACAGCACCCGTCTTCAATGTAGCTTTTTACTATTCTTTTATTTAGAGGAACTTGCTTTGCAATGACTTCTCTCAGTAATCTGTGGAAGGACTCGCTTGTGTATTGTATGGATGTAACAACTGTCAATTTAAAAAAGTCTATGGCGTATGGCTGAGGCAGGAAATAGGGGTGGGACATTCCGTAGGCAGAAAGGATTCTAGAGTAGAGCCAGGAGCTCAAGATTCAGCTGCCAAGATGTGAGAGAGATGGATGCATGGTACCTGAGCTCAGGTAACCAGCCATAAGGCAGAATTTAGATTAGTATAATGGGTTAATCTAAGTTATGAGCTAGTCAGAGAGGAGACCAGCTATAATGACTAGGTATTTGTAAACGATTATCTTGAGTCTCATGAGTCTCCAGGAGCTAAGGGACTGGAGGAAAAATCACCCGCCACATAACAGCTACCTACAACAGTAATCAACCACTTGTGTTTCATGATAAATGATTGGATAAAAAAAATAGAACTTAAAAATAATACATGATGTAAAAACATAAAAAAAATTTAAATAATTTGTTTAATTTTATTATATGTGCATTAGTGTGAAGGTGACAGATCCCTTGGAATTGGAGTTACAGACAGTTGTAAGCTGACATGTGAGTGCTGGGAATTGAACCTGGGTCCTTTTTGAAGAACAGACAGTGCTCTTAACCACTGAGCCATCTCTCCAGCCCCCCAAAATCAAAGTTTTAACATAGGAGGTAAACTGTGGTAGTGTTATGCCCAGTTCATGAGACCCCCCAAAACCACCAGTTATTGACGCCACTGCAAAAACATGAGGATTTATTTAATACAAGCCCGAGCCCGGGTAGCAAGCTCACTGTGGAAACAGAGAGATATGCAGCCCTGAGGTCTGGGAGAAAGGGTTTTTAAGGGAAAAACTGCAAGTGGGGAATTTCCAAGCCTTGGGCTATTTTAGATGCCAAGGCCATAACAGTCCTGACCCATCTATCTGGAAGGTATCTGCTCCTGTTAGGGAAGGGGAATGATTAGCACATCTTGTTGTTTTTCTTAGTAGCAGGACTATGTGACCTTGGTCACCAGCTAGGGCCTCTCTGGGTGGGTTGCCAGGCAACGGTAGGTCTCAAGCTCAAGCCTGGTTACTTTTATGCAGCAGGGTGGGTCGGTCTCAACTTGCCCGCTTCATTGTCTAAACTTGTACCCAGGACTACAGTCATGTTGCCCAGGAATTAAATTTCAAATTTTGGACCTCTCAGTGGCACACACCTTTAGTCCCAGCCCTCAGGAGGCACAGGCAGGCAGACCTCTCCAAGTTCCAGATTAGCCAGGGCTAAAAAGTGAGCCTTTATCTTAACACACACACACACACAAAACCAAAAAACAAATCTCTCAGGATTTGAGAAATGCCTCAGTAGTTAAGAATAAATTGTAACCCACGTCCAGCTCCAGGGAATCTGATGTCCCATTCTGGACGCCCTGGGCATCAGTACGCAAACATAAATGCAGGGAAAACACTCATACACATAAAATAAAAACCCTTGAGAGGTAAAATGAACTTGCTTAGCTCTTTTTCATTTTTCTTCTAAAAACCCTATTAATTTTCCATATCAGTCAATAAGGAAAAAATGAAAAGTACATGTAACCAGTGTTTGCTACTTTATGGGTTCTTCTTTCTTCCACCCTTCTCTACCCTTTTCCTTCTTCCCTTTCAACCTCCTTACACCAGATATAGGAGAAAAAGGAGAGAGAAGAAAAGGGGCAATGTTATAGTTAGACTACTTCCTGCTGATTGCGGCATCAAACTCCTTGGGGCAAGTTTGATCTTTGCCATCAGGATATCCAGTTTCTTCTTTGTGCTCAACTACTTAACAGCGACCAAAAACCAACCAACAACCAACAAATAACCAACCAACAATCAACAAACAAACCACCACTTTTCTCAGGAACCTAGCATTTATATACCCGCAGAAAAGTCCTCAGAATTCCAACTGTCACACAATAGCAGAAACTATCTGCAGCTGGCAAAATCATGCTCCTGACAGAGCACAAGGCAAATCACAGTCAGTTGCTGCAAAGCAGCCCCATCTCCCCACACCTGGGATTAAAATGAAAACATATTCTTATAACACTTCTGTGGGATTTTTGTTTTTAGACACCAAACTTCCAAAATTCCCACTACAAGTATAATTCTGGGAATGTGATCTGCAGCTGAGTTCTCTGAACTTTGGCAAATCTCATTGTAAAGACTTGAGCATCGTGATGCTTTGACATTTTAAGCCGCTCCAGAAGGAACTTCTGAGAGGTCAAGGACCACAGTCAAGTCTTTAAGCCCGCCAACCTGCCTGTTTATCATGTGGCTAGAGTGAGGCCAAGACCTTAGCTCCACTCTTCGCTTTTGAGTCCTTACACTTGTCTCTCATGCACACACCACAGATTCCAGAGAAGTTCATGACCTCCCCCTCCTGGGCTCTTCCCTTTTCTCTGATTTGGCTTTATAGAAATCCCTGCAGGGGAGGAAACTAAAACAGCACATTTGATACTCCTGTGGTGTCCGTGCCCTCTAACTCTGATTAGAATTTATTCCTTAAATTTCATCTCTTTCAGCCTCTCCAGAAATAATCCTACCCAATTCAGTTTATGCCAAAACCCTTGTGCTGGGTAATATTCTCTTCTTTGTCCCTTAAGACAAGGCAGGCAGAGTGCCAGGCCTTGGGGCTAGGGCAGTCACTCCAACAGAAGTAAAGGTTACCTGATCTCACAGACCTTTGATCTGGTGCTAATGACACTGGGGTGTTGTGAAGCCCAGAGAAGGGCCCCGGTAGGATCCAGGCTGAAAATCAAAGCTTACCGGTTATAACCGATAAGAGTGGACCTTGAGCCCGTGTAGGCAATTACACTTTATTTAAAAATTTGAATTTCACATTTCATTAGATAGAAATGGCCAGTGTTGCTTTGGCTGTTTTAATAAAAGATTCTACTATTCCACGAAAAGCCAGGCTGGCTACAAGAGTATAATCGTTTTTCTCTAGGTTAGCCAGTATTGCAGATAGTATACCCTAGTTTCCTTGGTGGCTGCGTAGTGTAATTTCCGTTGACTCCTTAGGCTGGTAGAACTCATAACATTCCCAGGGCTAAGAGAATGGAAGTGTTCGGAGGAACGAGAGTTTGTTATGAGCCGTTGGGCACGGCCTCTTTTGAACCGAGGGCTGATGGCTTTTCACACGGCTCCTCAGCATGGCTTTGAAGGGCGCTCCTGGGCTTGGGCAACTTAGAAGATAACGTTTGTAAGACTCAGAGCACAGAAGACAGTCGGTCTGACAGTCTCTCTTCCTCTGTCCTTGTGAATATCCAATTCTGACCATTCCAGTTTTCTTCTTCCCCTTTCTCTCTCACCCACACTGCCATGAACTGACCTGTCTCCAGGAGAAAATCTAGGCGCTGTCCAGGGTTTGGCTTGGCCAAAGGTGCAGCCAGAGGGTTGCAGGGAGAGGCAGGATTCCTCCGCCCTCTCAAGCTGTACTCAGGAACTATTGAGGGGAAATCCATCACCAAACCGCAGGTTCTCAACTCCAGGACAGCAATCACCATCAACCAGCACCACAAACGCAAGAAAGGATCTAAACTAAAGGAGGAAGAGGAGGCAGGAGGGGGAGAGAAGGTGGCGGCAGAGATTTTCTTCCTTAGAAATGTAATTAAGGACCAATTAATTAGCCTCATCCAGGGGCAATGGAAAGCCCCTGATTCTGTAATGATGGCCAAAGGCCTGCCCATCCACTAACATAGTTTCACCATTGCTGATTCTTGACAGTTTTAAAGTGTCTATTCCTCAAGAGGGGATGGAACTTAACAGCCTGTGCCAAACTAAATTGCCAATGTTCACCTCGTTAAACATACCATGAGGCCGCTCATGTGTCTTATGCAGGCTCGCTCCCTCTCCTGACAGGTTTCACCTCCAAGATGTATGGACTTCTCTGTCTCGTGTCTCGCGTTATCTACTAGTTTATCTGTCTCTCTACCACCTGCATCCTTCAAAGCTACCCCTAAGGCTTCAATTACCGGCTTTCCATAAGCTTGTTCAGCCTCTACACTGCCCCCTACTGCCACGCTCTGGAATTGCGGCTCATGTGCCTGCCCAACACTAGCTTAGGGCCTGATTTCTTGAAAAGAATTTTTGGTAGGATTTTTCTGGGTCTCTGCTAGGAAGTTGTGAATTATTTCTCTACGTCTGGCCTCTACCCATGGAGGCAAACTCCAGATAAATGTTTAAGGATAGCTTGTCTTGAAATGAATCCAAACCCGTTTGGATATTAAGATTTGGTTCACAGCCAAGAAACTTTTCTAAGTTTCATTTCCCAAAGTTGTTACCAGGGCAAACATCTGTTACTGAAATTTCTTTCTTTCTTTCTTTCTTTCTTTCTTTCTTTCTTTCTTTCTTT
>NW_026592890.1:23065206-23130545 GCF_907164565.1 Psammomys obesus | reverse complement strand
TCTTTCTTTCTTTCTTTCTTTCTTTCTTTCTTTCTTTCTTTCTTTCTCTCTTTCTTTCTCTCTTTCTTTCTCTCTTTCTTTCTCTCTCTCCTTTCTTTTCTTCCTTCCATTCTTTCTTTCTCTCTCTCTTTCTCTTTTTCTCTTTCTCTCTCTTTCTTTTTCCAGACAAGATTTTTGTTTTGTTTTGTTTTGTTTTTATGTAGCCCTGGCTATCCTGGAACTTGTAATATAGACCAGGTTGAGCTTGAACTCACAGAGATCTGCCTGCTTCTGCGTCTCAAGCGCTGGGATTAAAGGCGTGTGCCACTATGACTGGCTTTAGTTGTATTCTATCAGGGAAGATGCGGCGTGCTCGATCACTGTGAATTACCAAGGTGTAGGTCGGCACAAAGGTCAGCACGTGAAGCACCCTCTCGGTGTTCCCCTGTAGTGGAAGCTGGTGAACTGGGTCTCTACTCTCCCACCTTGGGAAGCCACTAAAGCGCTGAGTCTAAAGATAAAAGCTACATCTTACTGATCTCCTGCGGTGCGCCAGGATCCTCCTGTTTCTACCTCCTGGAATTTCCAGTGCACACCGCCACACTTGACTTTGTATGTGGGTGCCGAGCATTGGTTCAGGCCCTCCTGTTTGTGAGGCGAGCATTCCTCTGAGAGCTCCCTCCTGCCTGTGGGCATTCTTTACGATAGTGCTGTTTTCCATTACAATTATAATACTTAGTTTTGCACTGAAGAAACCAGGACTCAGGAAAGTTCAGGATCTTGTCTGGGGACTGTAGTATTCTATTTCTTTTCTATTTCACCAGTACCGTGATGGGACCACAAAGAGTTCAGATTCATTATTTATTATTATTATTATTATTATTATTATTATTATTATTATTATTATTTTGGACAAGGCCCTGCTATGTAGTCCAGACTGTGACTGTTTCTGCCTCCCAACTGCTGGGATTACAGGAGTGGGCCATCATTCCCTCGTCACTTGTGGTCCTCCTGGGAGCTGGCTGTGGCCTGAGGCCTGAGCCTCTTTGAGGACAGTTCAGCAGCAAGAGAGACAGAAGTCAGACAGAAAAGCTCTGCCTGCCAAGAGCTGCCCAGCGATGCCGACAGCAGCTGATTGGCCAATGGGAATCCTATTTCAGAGTTCCTCCTTGCCCAGCAAGCTCTCTGCTAGGTGCTTGGAAACAGACCGACTAACAGAATGGAGTGATTTTGTAATCTGTCATAATACCATAAGCCAGAGAGCCACAGATGTTGACCCTCTGCAGGTATAATAAGCTCTTTTATTCAGCTGCACATGTTCTGCCAGCGGGGAGGAAGGAAGGGGGCCGTCTTCTAATTATATAACCTAAGCATATGTTTTGCCAGAGCACAAAGCATCATATTCACTTGCAGCAATCTTTTAAGCTGGGCTCTTTTTTTTGAATCAGTCTGTTAGCTAATTGACAGGTAAGAATTTGTATCAATAACACATCGCAGTCAGGCACAGCTTACTATGACGGTTTTCTTTAAAATGCAGGCAAGCGCTGCAGCCGACAGGACTGTCAGCCCTTGTGCTGGGGTCCTGCTTATCAAGGCTCTTACTGTGCCTGTTTAAAACCGTTGCTCTGGCAGAAAACTGTGCTCCCAGGTCTCAAAGCCGGTGCAGCATAGCTTGGGGGGCTTTAGCCGGTCCCCTTACGACACAGCGGAATGAAGAAGTGATTTTTGCCTGTGACTTCCTGAAATCTTGGTGTGGCAGGCCTGACCATTGCATTGTCAGCTTCACTGAGTCGCTCCTGTCAGAGTCCATGTCTGGGCTTGGTACCAGCTGGTTCTCTGTCAACTTGACACAAGTTGGAGGCATAAGAGAGGGGGGAGCTCAGTTGAGGAAATGCCTCCATGAGATCCAGCTGTAAGGCATTTTCTCAATTAGTATCAATGGGGAAAGACCCAGCCTATTGTGGGTGGTACACCCTTGGGCTGGTCGTCCTGGGTTCTATATGAAAGCAAGCTGAACAAGCCAGGGGAAACAGCACTCCTCCATGGCCTCTGCATCAACTCCTGCCTCCAGAATCCTTCCCTGTTTGAGTTCCTGTCTAACTTCCTTTGGTGATGAACAGAGATATATTAAGCTGGATAGCAATCCCCCCCCCCAAAAAAAAATCTTTGTGTGGTTCGTTTGCTCTGAACCAAAGTATTCACTTGGTGGATAGATGATATTACTCTCTCTCTCCCTCATATTTAATTTTTATTTTATTTCATGGTGCATAAAAATAATTATTTCTTCCTGGACTGGTGGCACATACCTATAATTATAGCACTTGGAATGGAGACAGAAGGATCAGGAGTTCAAGGTTACAAAGCAAGTTCAAGGATAGCCTGGAAAAGGTTCTGCCTCAAAGATAGATAGATAGATAGATAGATAGATAGATAGATAGATAGATAGATACCCAAACCTGTCTTTCAAATCATTAACAATTCCCCCAACAATTGTATAAAGAGATGGCTCAATAATTCACTCACTGCTTTTGCAAAGGACCTGGATTTTGCTCACAGCACATATACCGGAAGGCTTGCAACTGCCTGTAACTCTAATTCCAGGGTATCGGAAATCACTCTCTTGACTTGGCAGACACTTGAATGCATATAATGTATACATAGCCACTCAGGTCCACACATGTACACATAAGACAATAATGGAACGGAAGGTTTTAAATGTGTACTGTGGTTTGGAAAGACGGCTCAGTGGGTGAGAGCATGCACTGCCCAGAGAGGACTTGAGCTTGGGTCTCAGCATCATACCGGAAGCCTCATGATCGCCCGTGACTCCAGCTGGGAGTTTTCAATGCCTCTGGCCTCTGAGGGCACACACCTTCACCCCCATGCACACACCCACACACAGATGCACATGTAACTAAAATGAATAAAGATGTATTATTTTTTTTTAAATCATAAAGTGATTGGAGAGAAAGCAAAATTAGAAATCTATCATGCCAGGAGCAGTGGTGCGCACCCCTTAATACTAGCACTCAGGAGGCAGAGGCAGGCCGGTCTCTGTGAGTTCAAGGCCAGCCAGGACTTCACTGTCTCAAAAAACAAAACAAACAAACCAAGCAATCAATCAAAAACCTATCACACCACACATTACTCTCTGTCTTTGAGAGTCTCATTTTCCAAAACTTAACATAAATACTCTCTTCTCTCCGATGACTCTTCTAGTTTGGCCCATTGACAGCATCAAGTATTTTTCTGCCCTACTCTTCCAGACACCAAACTTCTCTTTCAACTTCCTCTCAGCTTATGATAACCATCTTGGGGTGCCATTTGGCCTATGTCTCCACTCCTTTCTCCCATGATATCTTGCCTCTTGAAAATATCCACTAAATATTTGTTGGGCTAATTAGCATTTACTCTCTACTGCTAACTCTGATCCCAGTCAGTCAGTTAATGCCCTTGCTCTGTCTGGATCGTAAGTACTTCTGAGCTGTAACTGGATTTTCCTGGTGTGGGACTGCTCATTTTCGTTGCTAGAGACTGTACCAAAACATATAAATATGATTATAAACGTCTCATGAGTAAAATCTTTCCATAGTTACCCATGTGTGTGTCCACCTACCCTTCCTTCCCCTAGTGTTTTGTGTGCTGTATTGGGAGGGAGGGCTGGGACTTGAACTGTCTCTCATGCTCATGCTGGTCCAGCTGGCAAGCTAGTGGGCGAGGTAAGCAATATACAGATCAGTAAGTACACAGCAGATTTGCCCCTTCCTATGCTGTGTCCACGGGTTCTGCATCCTTGGATTCAAACAATGTGGAGTGAAAAAAGTTTTTTAAATAAAATTTCAGAAAGTTAGTAGGGTGTAGTGAGTCACACCTGTCATTACAGCACTTGGGAAGCTCAGGCATGGGAGTCATGCATTTGAAGCTAGCCTGGGCTGCCTAACAAGTTTTGAGGCCAGCCTTGGCCACATAGTGAAACACTCTTGTAAAACAAAACAAAACCCTCAAAAACCACAAAACAACCTCACTCCCCCCAAAATTGGAAAAGTGTCTTCCAGAAGGTTCTCAAAGTGATACACCAAGCACCGTTTTGCATCTGGGCGAGCAGAGTAGCACTGTGCGCATCCTGCTGGAACTCCCTGCTGTGTCCCACACAGACGTCAGCCCAGGCGGCTACTATGCCCAGCAAAGCTTCTAATCACCATAGATATTCCATGACAAAGCCAAATTTAAACAATATCTATCCACAAGGCCAGCCCTACAGAAGACGCTAGAGGAAAACTCCAACCCAAGGAGGCTAACTACATCCAAGAAAACAAAGGAAATAAATAAACCCACATCAGCAAAAGCAAAAAAAGCACACACACACAAACACACACTGTACCACTAATGACATCAAAATAACAAGAATAAAGGATCATTGGTTATTAATATCTGTCAACATCAATGGACTCAACTCTCCAATAAAAAGACATAGGCTAACAGAATAGATGTGAAAACAAGATCCATCATTCTGCTGCACATAAGAAACATACCTCAGCAACAAAGAGAGATATTACCTCAGCGTAAAGGGCTGAGAAAAGGTTTCTCTAGCAAACAGACTGAAGAAGCAAACTCCATTTTAATATCTAATTAAATAGACTTTCAACCAAAATTAATGAAAAGAGATGGGGAAGGACACTTCATACTCATCAAAGGAACAATCCAAGATGACGTCTCAGTTCTGAACATGTATGCTCCAAATGCCAGGACACCCACATTTGTAAAAAAAACATTATAAAAGTTTAAGTCACACATTGAATCCCATACATTAATAGTGGGAGACTTCAACATCCCACTCTTACCAATAGACAGAAAATAAACAGAGAGATAGTGAAACTAACAGAGGATACGAATCAAATGGACCTAAAAGATATCTGCAGAACATTTCATACAAACACAAAAGAATATATCTTCTTCTAAATATCTCATAGAACCATCTCCAAAATTGACCATGTGGTTGGTCACAAAGCAAGCCTCAACAGATACAAGAAATTGAAATAACCCCAGGATATCACCCCATGATAACACCATGGATTAAAGCTTCAACAAAAGAAAGTCTACAAACTCATGAAAACTGAAATAAGAGAGAAATTAAAGATTTTTTTTTTTTTAGAATTCAGTGAAAATGAAGGCAAAACATACCCAAACTTATGGGACACGATGAAAGTAGTGCTAAGAGGAAAGTTCATAGCATTAAGTGCCTTCATAAAGAAATTAGAGAGATCTCATAATAGCGATTTAAAAGCACACCAGAATGTTAAGTTTACTGCTTAATAAGCTCACCCTTACTTATTCTTTCTGAGCTCTAAGCTGGCTGGTTCAGCTCAGCTCTTCTGGGTCAAACTCCTCTCCCAGCTGACTTACTCAACCTGGCTTTTTGTTGGCCTTTAAATTGCTCTGCTTGGCCTCAAGCTAACTCCAGCTATCTTCTCTCATTTCCTGCCTTCAACCTCTCTCTGTAAAACTCTTCTGGTAAAACTGCCTCTTCTCTCTCTACAGAGTAAACTAATCTAGGCTCATGGGGGCTTCACAGAGACTGAACCACTAACTAGAGAGCACACATGGGCTGGACCTAGACTCCCTGCATCATACTTAGCAGATGTGCCGCCTGGTCATCATGTGGGTCCCCTAACAATTCGAGCCAGGGCCGTCTCTGACGCTGTTGCTTGCCTTTGGATCCCCTAGCTGGGCTGCCTTGTCTGGCCTCAGTGGGAGAGGATGCACTTAGTTCTGCTGCAACTTGATGTGCCAGGGTTGGTGGGCATCCACGGGGGTGCTCTCTTTCTTTGGGGAGAAGGGGAGAGTGAAAAAGGATGGGAGGGCCATGAGATTGGGACTAGAAGGAAAGGAGGGAGGGGAGCTTTAAAAAAGAGAAAGGAAAAGAAAAAAAATTAAAAATAGAAAAGAAGAAAAAAAAAAGCAAAAAGAGAAAAACTCCTAAACCCACAATCAGTCAGTCAATCAGTCAGTCAGTCAATGGAACTTACTACCCTTGGGGATGGAGGATAAGCCTGGAACCAATCCCAGAGTCTATTGAAGGACTCCTTGCTTGATGTGTCAAGCAGTGGTAAGGACCAAGTGGTAGTAGGACCAAGGCAGGCGGTGAAATAAAGTTAATGATGAGAAAAGGCAAAGATTGTCTGAAGAAGGTTAGCAAGGAAGGGCTTCAATGTGCAAGCATATGCTGCAGGTGGTGTTGGAAGCCCTGGAGAGAAGCCAGAGGGTTCAATTGGCTTTGGTCCTGTGTGTTGGGAGGAAGGGAAATGGGAGAGGAGCAGCAGGAGAAGCCACCAAACACATTATAAGTCATTGCTTAAAATGTTTTGCTACAATTGGTATTCCTTCCATTATAAAAACTGATAATGGTACTGCAAATATTAGTCAAAATTTTCAGCATTTTTGTGTGCAAATGAATATAAGTCATAAAACAGGTATTCATATAATCCTCAAGGTTAAGGAATTGTGGCGCATGCCCATGGACCTCTTAAAAACTAATTACAAAAAATAAAAAAGGGGGAGTCATATCTCCAAATCTTAATCATGTATTGTTTTAAATTTTTAAAATGTGGATATACAAGGCCATTCTGCGGCTGATCTACCGTGGCACCCTAATACCAAAGATTATTATACCCAAGTGAAATGGAAAGTTCCGATTACTGGAATATGGCAGGGCCCCAACCCTGTATTAATATGGGGAAGAGGGCATGTTTATGTTTTTCCACAGGACACAGAAGGAGTCAGGTGGATCCCAGAAAGGCTGGTGAGATTTGCAATGTTTCCCGGAAGGAGGATGTTCCTGCTGCTAACCATGGTGAATTCTGTCCTGATGGTGAATGGAGAGTTGTATTGGGCTTATGCTCCTGACCTACCTTTGTTTCATTCTGCTCTGGAGAGAAGATGTTGTGCAGAGAAACTTTTTAGATACAACATGACTAGACTTGATTGATCTGGTAATCAGGACAATTCTCAACAAAATCAGGAAGAATGGGGAAAAGAGGACTAACTATGGGACTTTGGTCTTATTCTGGTTTTCAGCAGGCCTATATTTAGAAGCTTGCCACAGAAAACTTTTGGAAGCCCTGTAACTGCCTATGTATATTCTCCTTATGCTTTGTTGTTTGGAAATATTAATATTTTTATACAAGATTCAAACTTGAATGTTTCTTGCCATCAACGTAAACTAACAAACTGTATTTCCAAGCTTTCAAGTGGTTCCTGTGAATGTTTCTCCAGTTTGGTACTTTGATAATACCACTAAGTCACTTTTATGAAACGTTATAGGACTTGGCTTACTACTCTTATTAGGAGCATGTCTCCTACCAGTGATAATTAAAACCTTCATCAAGGCCTTTTAGAATGTTAAAACTGATCTGCATAAGATTAAACCCCAGTGTCTACCCTAGCAAAGGTTGGTAGTCAAAAACAGGCAAGATCTCTCTAAAGAATATGCAACCTAAGACAGTTCATGAATGATGAATTCATGTACCAATGACCGGTAAGAATGTATCTTTCAAGAGAGACAACTTAAGACAAGCAGAATCTTCTGCTCCATAGCTCTTATGTTATGGTCAATTTTTAAAATATAAAAAAGGAAGACCCTTGGAGAGCACTTTGTCAGGCTGCTTTGTTATTTGAGCTCTTAGCAAAAAAACAAAAAACAAAACAAAACAAAAAAACATGTTTTTACTCTGGCCTTCACCTGAAGACAGGGATAGACAGGAAGTTTTGTAAAGTTCACTTCCTTTTATTTCTGACAGTAGGCAGGATATTTTTGCCAAGTTTACTTCCTTTTGTTTGTGTGAGGATTACACAGACAGGTGGTCAAGGTAAACAAGTTTGACTTCTCGATGAACTTCATTGTATCAAGGTGCTTTGCTCTGATTATAGAAAGGGACTGTAGAATGAACCAGGGTGCCTGGTTTCTACTGGAAGCCCTCTTAAACAGATCCCATGTGTAGTGTCTTTTTTTTTTTTTTTTAATTTTCTTTCAATCCTCACTCCCCACTCAGGAACTGTTCAACTCTGCCAGGGGGCTCCTGCACCTAACGACTTAGCTTTCTTGTAGGTCTTACTTGTAAAAAGTCCCAACAACAACAAAGGCTGGTGACCAAGTCTTCAGACATATCAACCTTTGGGGGACATTCCAGATCAAAACTATTGCATGTTATAAAGGGAGATGTGTGAAATGATAAAAATGTAAAATCTTTTTGTGTGTGGCACATACAAGCGTGTTATGTGGAATGTGTGAGTGTGGATGTGTGCATACTCTCAGTGCCAGTGTGGTGGTCAGGAGAACAACTTTGGATGTTGGTACGTGCCTTTCACTTAGTTTGAGAAAAAAAAAAAACCTATTTGTTGCTTGCTGCTGCATTTGCAAGTTATCTAGCTAGAAGGAATCTCTTGTGTTTGTATGGGAGTATCACCTGTCAACAAAAGTTAATGGCCTGTTAGCTAAGGCAGGAAATAAGGAGGTGGAAGTTCTGGAGAGAGGCAGGAACTCTGGAGATAGTCAGAGAGGAGATCTGGAGGAAAATGTGCACTTACAAATGGTGCCCGATGCAGGGTTCAAACCTATGACCCTGAGATTAAGAGTCTCAAGTGCTACTGACTAAGCTAGCCTGGCAGGAGGCCTAGTCTCTTTAAAAGAGAGTGAAAACAGATAGGAGCCTCAAGTATGCCACTTAGGCAAAAGACTTTCCTGAGTGATGTGGGCCCAGGGCAGGTGGAGTGGAGCCTCAGAGCACAGCAGCTGCAGCCTCTCCCAGCACAGCATGGTTGTAGAGATGGGTCAGAGAGCTAGGCAGCTCCATGGGAAAACGGCAGCCCAATTTGGGTCCACCCTGGAAAAGTCTACAGCTGCCTCTGGACAGAGAGAGGCACCAACCCGAGGTAGGCAGAGCCAGTAGGCCACTGGAGCAGCTAGCAAAATGGCTGGGGAGGTGCTAACAGCATCCAGATGTACAGAGTGAGAAACCTCAAGCATCTGAATGGTATGGTAATGAGTTTGGAAAACAATAAAAGAGAAGGGAAGCTGGGTATAAAAAAAAACCATAGGAAAAAATATTTGGTTTAAACATAAAGTATATGCTGCAGTTTCTGCTCTGTAGCTGAGCAAGCTTTAATGGTTCAGTGTTATGCTCTCTGGGTGCTGTCAGGAAGCTCAGGCCAGCGTTGTGACATGGACACATTGAGCTACGATGATGTGCATGTGAACTTTACTCAGGAAGAGTGGGCTTTGCTGGCTCCTTTCCAGAAGAGTCTCTACAAAGATGTGATGCTGGAGACCTATGGGAACCTCACTGCTATAGGCTACAATTGGGAAGGAAGAACATAATATTGAAGAACATTGTCAAAGTTGTATAAGACATGGAAGGCACGAAAGAAGCAATACTGTGGAGAAACCCTCAGAATATACTCAGGGTGGAAAAGCCTTTGCATATGACAGTCATTCTCAAAGGCATGAAATAATTCGTACTGGAGAGAAAATCCATGAAGAGTCTATGTGTGCTGATTGTCCTGCAGGTGGAGAAGTACTGTGACTGTCAAAGAGCTCAGTGCCACCTACTTGAAATCTTCTGTGTGTCTTTGGAAAATTTGTTACATCTGTGTGGTCCAAAGAAGCCACTTCTGCTGGTGAACATTGCATTAGGACATAGAAGACCTTAAACTTCTTAAATGTTGGAAAATTTATAGACTGTGGGATCAGGAAGAGAAAGATATGATTTGAAAGGGATGTTTCTGGTTGTGCGTCAAGTTGGAGGCTGTACAATTTGGTGCCTTATTTCAACTGTGAACTAGATCCCACTTTGGGTGTCACCATAATGTTGGCTGAGCCCTGAGTTGTCTGAGAGTGAAGAAAAAAAGAGAGCAAGTATTTGCGCATTCTCCCGTTGCTCTTGAATGTGGATGTGACTAGACCCTTGCGTTCTCCCCCCCCCCAAAGTTGCTTTGGATCAGGTTTTGTGATCAGTTTAACAGAAATGAGACTAGACCACTGCCCTGTGTGTTGCTCAAAGCAGAAATAAACTGGACATTAATTAATGGGGCTCCTCAAAAGTTTCCTACTGAAGGTGACTTCACTAGTGAGCCCAGAAATCGAAGTATGAGTCTTTTTTTGTGTCACTAACACATAATTTCCTTACTCCTCACTAGGAGTTTTTAGTTCTGATGCTTGGGACTGTGCTCCCTGATTGAACTTACTGGTTTGGCCTGATAGACAGACTGTAAGCCACAAGTATTGAGAGAAAAATATAAAGTCGTTGACATAGTTGTTTTTTTTTTTTTTTTGTTAAAGATCAAGAAATATAACAGGGAATGACTTTAGATTGTTGGGATTGTAGGACTTAAGTGTTTTCTTAACATGATTATTCCACAGTTGAAATAAGCAAACAAACAAAAAAAAAGAACAACAATCAGAAAATATCAGCATGTTGCAGCATGTGTGAGTCAGGTCCAAAGAAGTTCACAGGTAAACATATCTGAAAGGCCATATAGCATATAAATAGGTATTATATCCAACTTAGACCTGGATTGGGGCTGCACACGTACTCTTGGGTGTATGGCCATCTGCTGGAGCTGGACCAACAGGTCCCTGGACCTACCAGGGACCAACTGTGCCCTTCACAAAACTCTGTTTTGGTTACTAATAGCTCCTCAGCCTAGGGACTGGGGCTTCATGCACACCTTCCCCTCCGTGCTGGAACTGCTGTCGGGCTTAAGCTTGTACAGGTCTTGAATCACCTCTCTCTTACAGTCTTTCAGTCATTCCAATATGATGCCCCTTTGCCATATTGCAGACTAAAGGCCTTTCTTGTCCTGTTCGACCCTGCCTGAGGCTCTCCTGGAACCTTCCTCCGCGTTCACTTTGAAGCTTCCGGTGGAACATTTCTCTCAATGGCTCTCCACTCTTTCCCCCCATGTGTTTTGCCTGCATGTATGTCTGAGTACCATGTGCATGCCTATGGCTGTGGAGGACATCTGGGTGTCTTTCGGGGTGCCAGATCCCCTGGAACTGGAGCTACAGATGGTTGTGAGCCCTTGTGCAGGTCCTCAGAATTAAACTCAAGTTCTTTGCAAGAGATGAGCCATCTCTCCAGTCTTATTCTTTATCCTTCATTTCTGTCCCTTCATTGATTTTCTAGCATAAAAGCCAGCTCAACCTCACCGCACCTGTGGTCCCAGCACCGAAGAGGCAGAGATAGAAGGATTACTGTAAACTTGAGTCTCGCCAGGGTACATAGTGAGACCTTGTCTCAAAAATAAATAAATAAACTCATAGATAAATAGACAAATAAATAAATAAAACTTAAACGTTTGTGTCTCTTCCCATGACCCCAGTGCTGCTCCTGGTACATGCTCTCAAGTCTGTCTAATTCAACAGTCACAGCACCTGTCTCAAACAGCATAATTGCCTAATTTTCTCTGCCTCAACCCCTTTGCCTATTGCACATGACATCCTGGTACCTGACCCAGTGCCTGCTTCTAAAAAGAACAAGTGTTTCTTTTCTGTTATGTTTCCAGCTCTACTCCTTCTAGCCTACCTCCAGAACCCTGTCCTGGTCTATCCTCTCTCACACAGGATTCAGGACACAGCTTCCTGCTCCGCTTTCCTGCCCAAGGGTCTCCATCTTACCCTCTGCAGCTTTTCACTGAAAGAAGCACTGCTCTCAAGCACCATTCTCATCACACGGGCTAGCTCCTCTCCTAGACATCTCCAAGAGCTTCCGTTGCCTCTTGAATTAAATTAAAAGTAGTAATCACGGGCTTCAAGAGTCTCTATCAATTAATGGCTTTCCCACCCCCACCCCTAACTGATGTCATCCCTTTCACTGGCCCTCTAGGGCAGCTTCCCTGATACCCTGAAGCTCTTCCTCCTCAGCCTGCCTCACCCCACTCTCCTTTGTCTGCTTCTCCTCTGAGTTTTCTTTCTTCCTCCTAAATTATATCCTTCTCCTCTTTAAAAATATTGCTCAATTATCATCTCCTCTTATGAATATTTTCTAAGTCAACTCCATGGGATTTTTGTCCTTTCTGTTAGAAACCTATTATCAGGAATGTGAGGTATTTGTGCTTGTTCGCTCATCCCAAGCCTGGTGTCTTCTTGCTGACTTATTTTTCATACTATCTGCCCAGGGTGATCAGTCACTTTAAGGACAAAGAACACGTCTTTCCCTCCCTTGTGATTCCCAGTGATTGGTTCTCAGGCATGCGTTCCTTGCTTACTCTGGCAATAGACATGGAAGTGAACTCAGAAAGTGGGGTGTCCTAAGGAAAAATTGGTTTTCTAACCTGAATTTGGGTCAATCCAACCAGGTGCAGCCCCAGCTGGGCCCTAGTTTCTCCTTAGCCTCTGCATTGTGGGGGAATCTTTGGGTGGGTATTAGGAAGAAATACAAAAACAAACCTCCCATGGCTAGGGTAGAAGATTATCTAGGCCTGTATGAGGCCCTGAGTTCTGTCCATAGCACCAAGGTCAAATAAAAGAATCTTATGTAGCAGCAGCCCTATGCCACACATGCAGGAATATCACACACACCTTCACTGAGGCCTCCCAACCGTCTGACGAATTGGGACTTACTTCCGAGTTACAAGTACATTAAGGATCCAGAGGAACTTGTGTGATCTGCCTGTGTCAATGAGACAAGTCTTTGTGATTCTGAAAACTTACACCTCCAGGGAGGATGCCTCAGTCTTAAGGAATAGTGCCCAACAGCTAAACCCAAACCAGGGCTCACGCCCTGGCAGAGGTGTGGCTACCACTGAAGTGGACACATGGTGACCTTGTGGGTCTGTCCATTATGTTCCCTTGTCTGGCTTTTGATCCACAAGACTCTTTTGGTAAAGGGTCACTTTTACTTTTTAAGCTGAGTGAAATAAGCCCTCCTCATAAAGGCTTTGTTTTTTTCACATGCAGGATCTTGAAGCAGAAGTTTCTGGTTTCTTTTAAGACTCAGTTGAGTCACATAATGTTTTGCTAAAAGCTGTCTTATGAGAGGGCACATGATGTTTTGCTGCGAGCTCTCCCGTGCGAGGGGCATGACTTTGGCCAGCTGAGAACATCCATGGGTGGACTCTGAGGAGAGGAGATGCATAGAAGCCCATGGACAGTAAGATATCGCTTTTTGGATCCACATCGCTGCACTGATCTTCGTGCTTCAACACTTGACTTCGCAGAGGGAAGTGTTCCAGAGAACTTCTCAGAGCAATCTAACTGAGTCTTGCAGCTTTTTCTGACTTGTCCCGATCTTCTGATTCATGCTGATTGGTGTTGCTGTTTGGTGTTGGCCTGTGGACTGGACTGCTGGTGTCCTGAAGACTGAGCTTGGCAATCCCCTAACCAGCAGGAAGTAGATTAAAGAGGTCTACAGCCCTTTTCCCTACTAATCTCCTACCTAAGGCGGGGGAGGGGGTGTTAGAAGGGAGGTAAAGATGTTTAAGAACCCTAAAGAAAGTAGGTTTGGTGAAAAATCTAAGCCTACAGAACCTTGATTTAAAAGTGTGTGGGGCAGGGGGTGGGGGGGACTGACAAGGTGGCTCATGCCTTTCTTCCCACCACTTCAAACAGAGACGGGCAGATCTTTGGGAGTACAAGGCCAACCTGGTCTACAAAGAAAGTTCACAGTAGCCAAGGCTACACAGAGAAACCCTGTTTTAATAGTAACAATAATAATAGAAGAAACGCATGTGTGTGTGTGTATGACAAAACTAGCAAGGGACTCGTGAGAGAGGATAAAGGAATCTTAAGGCAGGGGACAGATGGAGTAACGGAGTCCATGTGACATGAGAGCAGGAGTGCTGGCTGGGAAAAGGAAGGGAAGCAGTGAGTTGTAGGGAGTGAGAGAGGGGCTGAATTAGAACAAAGCGTAGTGATACATATGTATGATGATTCCATAGTGAAACCCACCACTTTGTATGAGAACTTTTTTGTTGTTGTTTTTTCGAGACAGGGTTTCTCTGTGTAGCCTTGGCTATACTGGACAGTCTGGACCAGGCTGGCCTCAAACTCAAGAGGTCTACCTGCCTGTCTTTCTGGGTGCTCTTTGGTATGAGAACTTAAAAATTAATTTTCAAAAGAACTTAAAATTTCAGTTCAACATTTTGTTGACATTGTCTCCTAGCACGGTCCACAACCGTGTGTGGTTTACATACAATGTCCACGAGTGTGCGGACACAGGGACCCCCACTTCTACACAGGCTTTGAATGGCAGGTGGAGAAACCTGGTTCACAGAGAACAACTTGCTCTCCTTTAGCCTTTACTGGTTTTTTTCAGCCTCCAGAACTTCTGACAAACAAGTTTGGGAGGACACTGCCTCAGTTCTGTCTGTGTACATCTTTCAAACACAGAGCTAGATGAGGAGACCTAGGAGTTCTTAAACACCTTTATTTCCCTTCCAACCCCCCCCCCCCCATCTTAGGTAGGAGATTAGTAGGGAAAAGGGTTGTAGACCTCTTTAATCTACTTCCTGCTGGTTAGGGGATTGCCAAGCTCAGTCTTCAGGACACCAGCAGTCCAGTCCACAGGCCAACACCAAACAGCAACACCAATCAGCACGAACCAGAAGATTGGGACAAGTCAGAAAAAGCTGCAAGACTCAGTTAGATTGCTCTGAGAAGTTCTCTGGAACACTTCCCTCTGCGAAGTCAAGTGTTGAAGCACGAAGATCAGTGCAGCGATGTGGATCCAAAAAGCGATATCTTACTGTCCATGGGCTTCTATGCATCTCCTTTCCTCAGAGTCCACCCATGGATGTTCTCAGCTAGCCAAAGTCACGCCCCTCGCACGGGAATGCTCCTCTCACAAGACAGCTTTTAGCAAAACAACACACAACTATCTAAAGAATTAAAGAATTTGCCTCTGTTTGTGCCTGCTTCTCTCCCCACAGTGTCTCTGGTAGAAGAAGCCATGTTCATTTAGAGCACATGAAATTATGATTTTATAAAGAAGCAGTTGTAGGCTTAGGTTTTCCAAAAACCTACAGAAGGTTCACTGCAATCGGTATTAAAGAATCAGGAGTTAGTGGTCTGCTTGCCTTGACCGTTATCATCTCCTTTATTATTTATGAAAAAGCTTGTTGAATGGGGCAAGGTCCAGTTTCGTATTCCTTGATTGCCCTCTGCTGGTGGGTCTCCATATTAGAAAACAGAAATTCCCTGGGAGATTGGAGCAACCTGGAGGAACCTTCTCGATTCCCAAGTACTACAGACTTGTGGCAGCAAACCTTGTTGGGAACAATACTTTGAACGCTCATAATGAGGGAAGAGAGTCAAAGGCACTGTGGTGTGAGGTGAGTGGGGGGGTAGTGATGGCAGCCATTATAACAGATGACTTTATTCACGCAACAGATATTTGTTGAGCCTCTACTACAGTCTAAGTGCTGGGAGATGGATAACCAGGGCAGACAAAAACCTATCTTCATAGCAAGTTGATTTTTGGGCATGGGACATTAAGAAAATGCTGATGTCTAACTAGGATAATGTTAAGTGGTTCCCAGCAAGATACATCAGGGCAGAAGACGAGCAAGTGGAGGAGGGAGGCTATTGGAGCAAGGACAATGGTTAGATAAGAAGGTTTGGGAAGGCCTGTAGATGACTTCACATATAAGCCCGGAAAAAGCCAGTTTTGTTGGGAGTTTCTCTGTGTAGACCCTGAGCCAGCAGTGACCTACGCAGTACATGGTATGGCCCTCTTTCCACACCTGAGAGCTACATCCTGCCACTACCCGTTTAAGTAGAGAGCCACTGAAGCAGAGAGAACGGGAGACAGTACCTAAACCTCGGTACTGTCCTTCCCCACCACTTTATAACTTTTCAAAGCTCTTTCATGCAAACGGAATAATATATGCAGAAATGCTTTGTGGGTGACAAAGTACTATGCAAATGCAAGTAATTAAAATTGTAACTATTTTAATGCAGTCTGATTTGACCTTCATGGCATCCTTTAAAGGAATTAAGGTGTGTAGTATTATGTCCTTCAATAGACACAAAACCACATACACCTCATTCTAAGTGCCTATGAGGTGACTTTGCCAAGGTCACAAAGGCAGCCAAGGGCATATTCAGAATCAGTTCTCCGGGAATATCATTTTAAAGTTTGGGACTTTCGTTCTGGAGATGTTAAATTATACTTGATATTTGTCTTGCCAAGCTTATTTATAACTGCACTAATCATCAGAGTTAAAAATGCTTTAGCACTCAACAACGTGTCTTTAAGGGCTTGATTTCAGACACTCTAGGTCAGGAGGAATTAGCAACAATCCCCAATGCAAGACTTGATACAAACAAATGTCAGTGTTTGATTTCCTTCCGTTCCTAGGACCAGAGCCCCTTCCTGGCCATTGAAGACTCGTGTCAGAGGCTAGGGGGCAGTTCAGACTTTAGAAGGCCCCACTTTAGGGTGAAAAGGGCTCTTGTGGCAAAGTGGCTTGCTAGTGACTTGCAGAAACAAACCCTAACATCCCTCCTACCCCTGCTTCACTTCCTTCACCCCTCCCTACCTAAAAACTCCCACTGCCAGTAAAAGCTCTGTTTCAGAATTCTTCCCTAAATCTTTCCGTAAAAGTTGCTTCTTATATTTTGTTTAAGGATTAGAGTGGTGACTTAACTAAAAGCAAACACAAACAAAAACAAAAGCACCTTAGCAGAGGTCACAGGGACTTCAAGACGGACTAGAAGGGACCCAGACCTTGAGGGTGACTTTTTATAATGTCCTATCCAAGAGAGAAGCCAGAAGCATCCCATGAGGGGCAGAAAGCAGGCAGGCCAAGAGCATGTTGCAGGGAGATAGCAAAGCCATCCACATGTACAAGGAAAAGCCCCATAAGCCATTTGTGATAGCCTATGCTGACCCCAACACATGGAAAGCTGAGTGTTAAGAACAGGGTCTTTCCTGCTCTGAGCTCCACACTCATGCCACGGCACCCAAGCCAGCCATGTAAATAAAATGTCAAAAACGAAAATATATGACAAATGTGATCTTGAATTACAGTATTCTAAAACCTAGGAGTCTTTTATTCTATGATTCCCTGAAAAATTTTCAGGCTTTAAAATGTTGTGGACTATATGAATCCCTGTTTCGAAAGGCCAAAAAAAAAAAAAAAACCCAAAACAAACAAAACACAACAAACAAACAAAAACCCAAAATAAAATAAAGAGAGTTTGAAGAAGTTACCAGATGAGGTCAGAATGGAAACTGATTTCTAGTTTTGTTTTACCTTTTGTGTGTTTGTTTCTTTTTGAGACCAGGTCCCATTCTGTAGCCTGGGCTGTCTTGGAACTCAGGCCACCCCAAAACTCATGGAGATCCTCCTGCATCAGGGTCATGAGTGCTCTATGCCAGAAACAGACAAATAACTCTGTGTCTTTCCATGATGTCAGAATTTATTGAATAATGATACTTTTACATTACAAGGTTTTAATGACAGCCGTTTGTCATATAATCTCACCTACCTCGGTAATACATCTGAGACAAATGTAGATTCTTTGATTTCAGTTTTAATTATTAAATCACATATATCACAGTAAATATATCTCTATAACCATATTTATATATATGGTTTATAGAATGAATACTTGTCATAGACTGAGCGACTCTATATTGATAAGATAAAAATTCAGTACCAAGAAGAAGCTTCTGGCCTCAGGATTTGAGAGGAAGCTGCAGAGTTCGATTGTGAGATGAAAGGCCAAACTGGAGTCTGAGAGCAGAAAACTGTGGGTCCAGGTCCGGATGGGAAAGTGGTCAAATAGGCATCATTAACGGTAGTGGATGGAGAGGGATGAAGCTCCGAGGACAGATCCCCTGCTTGTTGGTTATTAAGGTATCAGGTGATATGTTGGTGTTGGGGGCATTCCAAGATGCCCATCACCTCAGGTGGTCCAGGAGAGACCGTTACAAACTTTCTCTTTTGCTATTCTCTTTCCCTATCTGATTCCAACTTAGGACACCTTCATACCACATTTACATACCAATTAAGTCCTTGGGTCTGTTTTCCCAGGATGATTTTCATATACTCCTGAGCTCTACGGTTTCAGTTCACTCTAACAAACTCGCTGGGTGACTCCCATTATGCGCCAGGAGTAAACTGTTATGGGGCTGAGTGGGCTGAGTGGCGCCTAAGAGATGGTGTGGTCTCTGAGTCTACCAGACACCCTTCTCCCTCAAAATAGTTAGGAGCTGCTTATAAAATAGACTGACTCTCTCTCTCTCTGAATATATATATATTATATATATATATATATATGTATATATGTATATGTTTGAGGTAGGCAAGCTAGCCAGGACTACCAAAAAACAAAAAGCAAAAAACAAACAACAAAAAACAAAAAAACGAAACAACAGCAACAAAAACTTTCCTACAGTGATGCACAGCCTGGAGAACCACATGGCCTTGAACTTGCTACGTGGTTGAAGATGACTTTGAACTTGCAGTTCTTTGACCTCCACCTGTAGTTCTGGGATTAAAGGTATGAGCCACCATGCCCAGCACTGTATCTCATCTTAAAAGTTTTTATGCTTATTAACAATTAAGCACTACATGTATTTATGAGTTTTTTTGTTTGTTTGTTTATTTTTATTTATTTTTTATTTTTTTGTATTTATGTTTTTTATATGTATGAAGTTTTGGCCTGAATGTATGTCTATTCGCCACATGCATCCTGGGTATCTGCAGAGATCAGGAGAGGGTGTGGGATGCTCTGGAACTGGAGTTGCAAGATGGTTGTGAGACACCGTGTGGGTGCTGAGAAGACCCACAAACCTGGATCTTCTACAATGGCAACAAGGGCTCTTAATCATTAGTCATCTCTGTAGTCCCTTGGGAGCATATTTTGATCTTCTCTCTTTTGCTATTCTCTTTCCCTATCTGATTCCAACTTAGGACACCTTCATACCACATTTACAGGGGAGCCATTCACAATGGCTACAGCACTGTGGTGGTCTGAATAGCTATGGCCCCCATAAACTCATGTGTTTGAATACTTGGCCCCTAGGGAGTGGCACTATCAGGAGGTGTGGCTTTGTTGGAATAGGTGTGGCCTTGTTGAGGAAAGCAACTGTGGGGGCGGGCTTTGAGGCCTGCATGGGTCATGGGTCTGCAAAACACTAAGGAGTCCCCTGAGTAGAATCTGTGAGCCCTCTCCACAAGCAGACAGGGGCACATACACAGATCTGATTGAGAAGGGAGCTAGGTAGAAGCCAGAGGTCCAGAAGAGCACATTGGTAAGAGGAAGCAGTATGGTGAGGGAGGGGATGGTCCGTGGACCCAGTGCCGTCCACCTCTATCCTGGAGTTGGACTGTCTGTGTTTAAGACCTGCCTCAAAGCTGGGTGTAGTGGCTCTCGACTGCAATCCCAGCACTTGGGAGGCAAGGGGATGTTAAGTTTGAGGCCAGCTTGTGGCACTTAGTGAAAGACCCCATCTCAAAACAAAGAAACAAAGCCCAAAGCCCCAAACAAGCAGCATAATGCACAAATCAGAGAAACCACCAAAAAAAAAAAAACAAACCCACAAAAAACAAAGCAAAATAAAAACAAAACAACAAAACAAGACAAAATAGAAACACCTGTTTCTTACTTGTGCAATCCCAGGCATGCTTCTTCCTAAACCCTGCCTCACTGGGCCCCGTGAAATCACATCAGCTGGGGTGATGTATAGACAGTATAGCAAGCGTCCATGTCTGCGTCATCACATCTTGCCTTCAGCATAAGAGTGAGTGGTGACTAGTGGGTAGAGACTGTGGACCTTGCATTTTGCCTGTGCTCTGGGAGAACATTTGCCTCTGTGTACTAGCTGATGCTCAGGATTCTGTTCTCTGTTCTATTCTATTCTATTCTATTCTATTCTATTCTATTCTATTCTATTCTATTCTATTCTATTCTATTCTATTCTATTCTATTCTATTCTATTCTATTCTATTCTATTCTATTCTATTCATTCTACGGTGCAGGGGCTCTGACCCAGGCTTTGTTCAGTGATAGGCAGCACTCCATCAGAGTTATATACGTAGACCGGAACTTGTT
The DNA here is from genome assembly GCF_907164565.1 of Psammomys obesus. NCBI lineage: Eukaryota > Metazoa > Chordata > Mammalia > Rodentia > Muridae > Psammomys > Psammomys obesus. The sequence goes on along the minus strand of NW_026592890.1, from coordinate 23,110,510 downwards.
CTTTGAATGCCTCTAATAGAGTCTCTAGTCGAAACCAAAATTCTGAAAATACTCTGCTAGCAATCGCCAAATTCCTTTTTTTTTTTTTTTTTTTAAAGTAGAAGTGTTTGTTTGAGAAGAGGAAATAGATGTGCGGAGAGGAGCGAAAAGAGAGAATAAACGCCTGCCCCCAGAGGTGTTGTAGATGGGGCTGCTGTGTCACATGTGTGCCAGTAGGTGGCAGAGAGGAGAGAGGCTGTGAACACCTGGGTGATTAAAAAGCCAGCCTTAGGCGACCACCAGTCTGGTGCCAGGGGGCCCAGACAGGGAGCAAGCCTGAGATGACACCGATCGATCCTGCACTGTGCAGGCCTGGAGGGGGTGGGGGCAGGAGTAGACCATGCCGGAGATGACCCCTGCCTGTACCCTGTAATGCGTGAGTGGGGCATTGCACACCCGAGACCACTCTTGAAATGACCCCAGAAACTCAGAGACCCCCAGGAGCCATAGGAGCAAGTAAGTAGTGGAGAAAATTGGAGAGAAAGAGAAACAGAAGGATGTGGGCACAATGAAGAGAGGCAGAACCGGAGACTTGAGGGTAGTGAGGAACAGCCTGATCTGAGTAGCTGTTAGTGCCACCTGGGATCATGGTGGGGTCCTGGCCTGTGCTGCCACGGGGGCCACGTCTGGGTCCACGGCCTTGCAGCAGCAGAGGCCTGTTACCACCAAAGGCCAGGAGGATGGGACATACCTGGTCTGGGCTGCTGCCCAGGATGTGTTGATATCTGAGGGCTGTGTGGCACTGTCCCCACCCTTCACCTGGGTATTGTGGGAGAGCTGATCCTGGGGGTGCCAGCCATAGTACTTGGGAGAGCAACCCCCCTCCCATACATTGTGGGAGTTGTGGGTGGCCTGGCCTTGAGGGTATTCGCATGGGAGACTGGGCCCTGAAAGAGATACCATCATCCTCCTTTGCCCTCGCCACCTACAGCCCTGGGGTCATGAAAGCAGGAGAGCTGTCCCTATCCCTCACCAGCTGCAGCACTCAGGAGAAGAGGCTCTGTGCCTGGCCTGGGCAGCAGAGTAGGGTTGACCCTGGTGGCAGGGGTGTGGGCAAACCTGGGCCAAGGGCATAAGCATGGGAGAGCTGGTCCCACAACTTGTCTGACACGGGGTGCTGTGGGGCCAAGGGAGAGATGCCCCCTTCTCATCACTAGGGATCATTATTATTTTTCCATTGTGTGCCAGTGCTTTTGGAATCCCTACTAGTGAAAAGGTTGCCAGGAAAGGTCTGGACAGAGATCTACTCATTTTACGGCTGCAAAGCAAGGGTTCTTGGGGAATAAATAAAAGGGTTGTTTTCAAGTTATCTGCTTGAGGTTTAACATGGTTATTTCTGAAGCTAACTAATGAGTGAGTGCATATTGTTGACGTGAGCAAGGACATGTCAAGGATGTTAGTGCCTCAGACCCACAGGAATGGGAGGACTTTCCTCCAGTCAGCATAAAAATGGCGACAGTGTATTAACCACAGCTTCTGCCTCCAGGATGACGACAGTCTGATACTGTTGCCTAATCCGCCCCTCAACCCAGATTGACTAACCTGCCTCCTCATTCAACTGTGTGTAACAAGCTCCGGGAGTTTTCAGGATGCTGGGGCTTCCTCACCAGAGGGCAGGGTCCACCTGACCCCAGATTTTCTGTGTGTGCCTGTCATTTCTTCATCCCCCATCAAATACCAAAGCTATGAGGGTTATAGCAGCTAGCCATGCCATGAGCAACAACAAAGTCTTCTCTCAGTCGAGGGCACCATTTTTTTCAAGACTTGGAGATGGACCAGCATTATGAATTATTAGTCAGCCAACGCCTCAGATAAAAGATGGCTGGCTGGCTTTGACCATGTGATGGCCAAACTCTTGGCTAACAACACAGGCAATCCTCAGATGTGCTGTGATTTTAAGGTCTTACCTTCAGGTTGGAGAAATGCTAAGCAGTAAAGGCAAGAACGATAGCTCTCTGCGCTCTTTGATAGTCTGACCTTGACAAACTCTGATGGATCCTGACTGTTAGTCAACTTCCCATTTATTTTGGGTCAGTGTCTTGGAGGCTTTGTTACCGCTGAGGGGGTGTGGTGAGTCGGAGGCTAATGATGGGAACATACAGTTAAGCAAAATGGCTCATCTCATGGCCACTGTTGAAAGGAAGCTGAGAGAGGGATGGCCAGGTGGTGACAGGATCTACCTGCAAGGATACGCCGCCTCACGATCTAGTTCCATCATTGAGGCCTCCTCCCCTATAGTTTCCCCCACCTCCCAATAATCCACGCAGTAATGAAATTATCAGTGGGCTAATGCATTGATGACGTCAGAACCTTTCTGATCCAATCACTTCCCAAAAGCCTGACCTCTGTTCATCACTGCACCAAGGACTAAACCTTCAACACTTGAGCCTCTGGGGAACGTTCCAGACCCAGACTGAAACACAAGCATGGCAGGAAGTGCTGGGAATGCTTCATACCAAACATTCAAGGTTTCTTTGTGTGGCCTTGGCTATCCTGGAACTCATTCTGTGAGCTAGGCTGACCTGGAACTCAGAGATCCACCTGCCTCTGCCTCCTGAGCGCTGGGATTAAAGGAGTGCACCAACACTGACTGCCTTAAGATATTTTTTTTTAATTGAAAATCTTCTCATATAATATTTTGATCAAGTTTTCCCCTTCCTTAGTTTTTTTTCCAGACCCTACCCACCCAAATTCCTCTTGTTTAAAAGCAAAAACAAAACATAAAAATCAAGAAATAACAAGAAACAACAAAAAAAAAAAACCCTACAAAAATAAAAATCAAGACAAACAAGTAAAAGACCAATGAAACTAAATAAGTAAGTAAGTAAATAAATAAATAATAAAAAAGACAAAGTGACACAAAAATACTATTTTCATTTTGTGTTGGTACAACCACAACTCCTGGGCTTGGGGCCTGCCCTGAAGCACGGTTGATATACCCAATGAAGATCCACTGGAGAAAACTGAGCTGGTCTTCTCTTTCTCAGTGGGTATCAGGTCTAGTGTCCACTTTGCTCTCTCAATGCTGGGACCCTGTCTAACTTGAACTTGTGCAAAGTGTTACCAGTGTTCCCCCAGTCTGTGAGTTCATGTGTGCATCAATCTGTTGTGTCTAGAAGACCCTGTTTTCTTGGAGTCTTCCTCCGTCTCACACAATCTTTCTGCATCTTCTTCCGCATGCATCTTTGAGCTCTGAGGGGAGGGGTTTGATGAAAACATCCCATTTAGGATTGGCTGCTCCAAAGTCTCTCTCTCTGTGCATTGTCCAGTTGTGGGTGTCTGTTGCAAATCTTCTATGCCAAGCCAGGATGGAAGCGCCAAGCCCACACGAATGAACCTACATTTGGTGAGTTCCTGACATTTGGGTTACATGTATAGAGTAGTGACAATCAGTGACAATCTTGAAGACTTATTGTTGTCAGGCCTGAGCCTGACACCTTTTATATGTTAACTGATTTACCAGGCAGAAAACATAAGATAGGGTGACTAAATGAAGTCATCAGTCCAAGGCCATACAGATAGTAAATAATAGATCCAAATTTTGAGTTTTCATATTTTCTGGAAGACCACACTCTCTATACTCTGTTTTTGTCCTCCTATATGTCTCACCATACATTTCAATATTGTACACATTCCATAGTTGAACTCTGTCTCAAATCTACATCATCGATTTTATCCGTACTTCTGTCTACTTAAAAATCACATTTATGTTGTTCGGTAGAACTTAGAGCATTCTGTTAAGATGACAGCATCTCCTTTTCACCTTAACACACTTTCAGAACTCAATGCACCTGCTACTTTTGTCTACTGATATTGAAGTTGGGGGAGGCTCTACAGCTTGGCCACTTTCTGCCTTAGCAGCCTAGGGACCACCTGGAGCTGGCTAGGAAGAAAAAAAAAAATCATAGATCCTGATCTGGCCTGGTGGCATAGGCTGCTAATCCCAGCTACTTAGGAAGCTGAGGCAGGCAGATTACTAGCGCAAAGGCTGACCAGTGAGCAGAGTGTTGGCTTCCTGTGGGGCCGACCCTGGGGGTTCAGTTCTTAGCAGGGGGAAAAAAGACTTACTACAGACCTAATGAAAATCTATTACTTTTTAAAAGACTTATTTTATTTATATATGTGCATTCATACTCATATGGACACAGAGGCCAAAAAAAGAGGCATCAGATCGTTTGGGGCAGGAGGTAGAGGCATTTGTGAGCCATCTGATGTAGGTGCTGGGGTCTAACCAGCTTCTGCTAGAGCTGCTAACATTTTCAACCACTGAGCCCTCTTTCTAGCTGCACTTTAGTAAGCTACCAGACCTGGCAAGATGGCTCAGGGGTAAAAGAGTTAGACCCCTGAACCCACTGCAAGGTAGAAGGAGAAAAATGACTCCACAAAGTTGTCCCCTAACCTCCATGTACGTGTTGTGTCGCCTGTGTGCCTTTGCTCTCTCTCACACAATAAAGACAAAGTTTCAAAGAAACCCCTGGGGCTGGTGGGATGGCTCAGGAGGTAAAGGCACTCACTACCAAGCCTGGTGGCTTGAGTTTGATGTTTGCAGCTTACACGGGAGAAGGAGAGAGCCCACTCGTGTGATTTGTCCATTCCTCTTCTTGGCGTGCGCACCACCCTCACAAAACAAACAAACGCAATTTTAGAAATTATTGAGAACCACGGGGGGGGGGATACAAAGTGAATAAAGTGTAATTAATAAAGAAAAAAATCTAAAAAAAAGAAATTATTGAACATTATAAATGTGTATGAAATGAAATTGTCAAAGAACAAAATTAATCAATAAAAAAGCCAAACTAAAAAAATATCACAGGATGAAAATTTTTTTTTTTTTAAAAATCCATATTTTATAAAGGTGTCAAGCTCCCTAAAGGATTCATGTTTACAGAAAAATTGGAAAGTTACTAGTCTACACCTTTGAACAGAATCTCTGAAGCCACCAAATTCTGTGGTAGTTCCCATTCCCCCACCCCCAAGCAGATGAGGGGCCCTAACGATCACCCAATGGCATCTCCTTTGCCTTCCCATGTACTTAAGCACTTAAGCAGGGTATTGGTTGTCATGGTAACAGGAGGCAGCTACAGGATGAAGTCTGGGAAATATGCTTCAAAGGTTTGCTTGCCAATTGGAACCACCTGAGAGAGATTGTCATATAATTGGTATAGAGGGCTGCCCCAGTACTGGGAAGTTTCTAGGTTTCCTTAAGAAATTCTTTTATGCAGCACTTGAGTACCGCTGAAAGATTGTTAAGAACTTTTTAATTTTGGTTAATACAATTTGAAGGACTATGTTGTGCTCCAAAACATATTAAACTGTCTTTCCCGTGCTCCCCGGACTTCAGGACTCACCGGGGATACTTGCTGAAGCAAAACTATCTTACCAGAATCAGAGGGGAGGGAAACTCTGAACACGGAGATGCTCTGCTGTGTTCCAGCCAGTTTCTGGAACTGCTTTCAGAGAGCTGTCGTGCTGTAAAACCTGCTGCAGTGGCCAGCCTTGTCATCTTCCTATTGCTGGAAGGGCACCTACCTGTCCTTGTCTGCTGGGAACTAAACTGTCAAAGGACCTACTAAATGGCCTCAGAGCTGTGCTAAAGCACTGGGAAGGGAAATCTTCCCTTATCAAATGCTCAGAATGGCTGTAGTCTAGAGCCTAGAACGGCTTCAATATTTAAGTAAATGAATGTGTAATGCCCGATTCAAGAGACATCCCCCCCCCCCAAAAAAAAAAGACTACCAGGAGTCGAGTCCATTGCAAAACATGAGAGGATCTTTATTTGCAGCTTGAGCTGGGATTCTCATAGACACCAAGGCATTGGTATCCAGCTGAGAGAGCCCTGAGCCGGATTGTGGGTGATTTATAGATCCCAGTCCTTCCCAGCGCACCCAAAGCAGGGGGATTCCAGCCTGGCAAGCTTCTAGTGGTTAAAACAGGAAATGGGAGGCTACATTTCAGAAATTTGCTGTGGGAAGGTGCCAAAACCATTAATGGTTCTGGCTTTCTTTGTTCTCTCTCATGCGTGTGTGTGTGTGTGTGTGTGTGTGTGTGTGTGTGTGTGTGTGGCGGGGGAGGGGGGAGGGACACGGCTGGCCTTCAGTAGTCTGTACTGTTTTCAGGAGCAAAGCTACAAGTTGGAACGAGTTGGGGGCCATCCAGGCCGGTTTCCCGGCAATGACATCTCTAATGAGCACCAGGGTCAGCTCTTCCCTGTGGTTGGCTGGATCTTCCTCCAAGCAGCAAGGTCAACTGGCCTGATTTGTTTTAAACTTTTTAGCTCAGTAACCCAAGAAACCTAATTTTTAGTTCTGTGTCCTCTCAAATGAATGGTAAAATAATTCTGAGATAGTAGAAACTGGAGGCTGGCTCTCTCCCTCAAGTCCTCACCTTTTACCTTTTAATTTTACTTTCTTCTTTGTAATGTGTGCATGTGAATGTATATGTGTATATATATGTATATATGTGTGTCTGTGTATATATATATATATATGGGGGTGCAAATGCCATGACACTCAGAGGACAACACTTGGGAGTTGGTTCTTTCCTTCCACCATGTGGGTTCCAGTATCCAACCCAGGTTGTTAGGGTTGGTGTCAAGAGCTTTTACCCACTGAGCATCTCATGGACCCCGAAGTCCTTACTTTTGACTCAGATTTACAAATACTCAGTTAATACGGTATCCTTTGCTTGGAGGAACTTAACGTATGGCAATTGGATAAGTTAGGATGTGCTGATCCACTCTGCAAAAGGAGACTTTGATTTATGAAAGTGGCTGATTAGAGCAGCTCGGTTCCTGGACCAGGAGCAGCACCAGAACCCAGATTCTGTCCAAAATTTGACCTGCTGGAGTTGACTCAGAAACTCTGGCGTTCGGGCCCAGAAATACTGTGTGTGTGTGTGTGTGTGTGAAAGAGAGAGAGAAAGAGAGACAGAGACAGAGAGAGAGAGATTTTAGATCCGCCTCAGCTTTTCAAGGGTTAAGATTACTGGTGTGAGTCACCATGTCCTGTGGTAATCTATATTTTAACATGTGTCTCAGGTGATTTTCATGCTATTAAAGTTGAAAACTTCAACAAAAGTAAAAAAAAAAAAAAAGTAAGTAAAAGATTCCATCTGAAAATTAATGTTTAAGAATACACTTAGAGGGGCTGGTGAGATGGCTCAGAGATTAAGTACGCTGGCTGTTCTTCCAAAGGTCATGAGTTCACTTCCCAGCAACTACATGGTGGCTTATAACCATCTATAATGAGATCTGCTGCCCTCCTCCGGCCTGCTGGCACACATGCAGACAGAATTCTCTATACATAATAAATGAATCTTTAAAAAGAAAGAAAGAAAAAAAAAAGAATACACTTAGAGCCTCACACGATGGCTCACCCCTGTAATCCCACCACTCAGGGAGTCAGAGGCAGATGGATATCTGTGAGTTCGGGGACAGCCTGGTCTACAAAGTGAGTTGAGGACAGCCAAGGTTTATTTATACAGAGAAACCCTATCTCTAAAAACCAAAAACCAAAAACCAACCAACCAACCAAACAAACAAACAAACAAAGAATATACTTAGAAATATCATCTACCTTCTATGGTAGAGTACCCCTGCACATCTTTAGAAAGCTTTTAGATTATACCGAATGGTATATTTTACATATTAATATGTATAATTTGTTTAAATGTGGATTATTCAAGTATATAAAGCCAGCTGTTGGTGCATACACTTATAATCCTAGCACTCAGGAGGCTAAGATAGGAGGACCACAGTGAGAACAACCTGGCATATACAGTTCAAGTGCGGGAGCTACATAGTGAGACTCTGTCCCAAAAAAAATCCAAAAATTAAAAAATTTATTTTTAATAAATTACAGTGTATTCACTTTGTATCCAAGCTGAACCCCCCCCCTCCCTATCCCCTCCCAAACCCACCTTTCCTGCCTCATTTCCTCTCATGCCCCTCTCCAAGTCCACTGAGAGGGAAGGTTTTCCTCCCCTTCTATCTGAACCTAGCCTATCAGGTCTCATCAGGACTGGCTGCATTGTCTTCCTCTGTGGCCTGGCAAGGGGAAGTGATCAAAGAGTCAGCCACTGAGTTCATGTCAGAGATAGCCCCTGTTCCCCTTACTAGGGAACCCACTTGGACACTGAGCTGCCATGGGGTACATCTGAGCAAGCATTCTAGGTTATCTCCATGCACCATCCTTGTTTGGAGTATCAGTCTCAGAAAAGACCCTGTGCCCAGATTTTTTTGGCTTTGTTGCTCTTCTTGTGGAACTCCTGTCCCCTCCAGGTCTTTCTATCTCCCCCTTCTTTCATAAGATCCCCCAAACTCTGCCCAAAGTTTGGCTATGAGTCTCAGCATCTGCTTTAATACCCTGCTGGGTAGAGTTTTTCAGAGGCCCTCTGTGGTAGGTTCCTGTCCTGTTCCCTGTTTTCCCCCCTCTTCTGATGTTGGTTCCATTTGCCTTTCTGAATGAGGATTGATCATCTTACCCAGGGTCCTCCTTCTTGCTTAGCTTCTTTGGGTGTACAGATTTCAGTATGTTTATCTTATATGTCTTGTTGATGTAATATTCTGGTGGAATGTACCCTTATTCATTCAAATGATGATTTCTCTACCCCACTATCTGGTTTCAATCCGGACGTTGCATTGTGATGCTTATCACCTGTCTCAAATTTGTGTAAACATGCCACCATGTGTTCTCTATATTGTCAATTAAACAACCAGTCCCAATGCTGTGCAATGGAGAGAATAGGGTGGGACATCCTGGTTGAGAGAGGAGGAGAAGGAAGCGAGTAGGAGAGGAGAGCAGAGAATCCAGAGGAGAGGACTTGGAACCATGAGGAGGGATGAACCAGACCTAAGATATAACTAAAAGCAAGTATAATGGGTGAAATCTGAATGGTAGGAAACTTTGCGGGCTTGGAGGTTTAGGATGGAGTAACTATTGCCCAGCATTGTGCTCTAGGTTAATTAAATAATTCCTAGTCTCTGTGTGGTGATTTGGGTATACAGCAGGTTTAAGAATAGCCCACTGCTTAACTAAAAGATAAATCAATACTATTAACCCACAACAATGTCTAATATCCACTTATAAGTGAGTATATGCCATGTGTGTCTTTCTGCTTCTGGGATACCTCAGTCAGGATATCTTTTTCTAGTTCCCACCATTTGCCTGCAAATTTCATGATTTCCTTGTTTTTAATTGCTGAGTAGTATTCCATTGTGTAAATGCACCACAATTTCTGTATCCATTCCTCAGTTGAGGAACATCTGGGTTGTTTCCAGATTCTGGCTATTACAAATAAAGCTATTACAAACATGGTTGAGCATTGTGGATATATGACTAGGAGTGCTATAGCTGGATCTTGAGGAAGCACTATTCCTAATTGTCTGAGAAAGTGCCAGGCTGATTTCCAAAGTGGTTGTACAAGTTTACAGTCCTACCAACAATGGAGGAGGGTTCCCCTTTCTCCACATCTTCACCAGCATGTCACTTGAGTTTTTTATCTTAGCCATTCTGATGGGTGTAAGGTGAAATCTCAGGGTCGTTTTGGTTTGCATTTCCCTGATGACTGAGGATGTTGAGCATTTCTTTAAGTGTTTCTCTGCCATTCGATATTTCTCTATTGGGAATTCTCTGTTTAGCTCTGTACCCCATTAAATTATTGCTGTTTAACTTCTTGAGTTCTTTATATAATCTGGATATTAGCCCTCTGTCAGATAAAGGGTTGGTGAAGATCCTTTCCCAGTCTACATGCTGTCATTTTGTTCTGATGACAGTATTCTTTGCTTTACAGAAGTTTTTCAGTTTCATGAGGTCCCATTTATTGATTGTTGATCTTAGAGCCTGTGCTGTTGTTCTGTTCAGGACGTTGTCTCCTGTGTCAATGAGTTCAAGGCTCCTCCCCACTTTTTCTTCTAACAGGTTTTATTGCCTGGTTTTATGTTGAGATCTTTGATCCACTTGGACTTTAGTTTTGTGGAGAGTGATAAATATGCATCTATTTGCATTTTTTCTACATGTAGATATCCAGTTATACCAGCACCATTTGTTGAAGATGCTGTCTTTTTTTTTCCATTGTATGGTTTTGGCTTCTTTGTCAAAAATCAAATATCTGTAGGTATGTGGGTTTATTTCTGGGTATTCTATTTGATTTCACTGATCCACTATTCTGTTTCTATGACAGTACCATGCAGTTTTCATTACTATTGTTCTGTAGTACAGCTTGAGATCAGGGATGGAGATACAAAAATACTCAATAAAATACTTGTAAACTGAATCCAAGAACACATCAAAATATATCATCCATCATGACCAAGCAGGCTTCATCCCAGGCATGCAGAGGTGGTTCAATATACAGAAATTCATCAATGTAATCCACCATATAAACAAACGGAAGGAGGAAAACCACATGATCATCTCTTTAGATGCCAAAAAAGCATTTGACAAAATCCAACACCCATTCATTCTTAAAGTATTGGAGAGATCAGGGATACTATTCACATACCTAAACATAGTAAAGGCAATCTACAGCAAGCGGATAGCCAAAATCAAAGTAAATGGAGAGAAACTTAAAGCAATCCCACTGAAATCAGGGACAAGGCAAAGCTGCCCACTCTCTCTGTATCTCTTCAACATAGCACTTGAAGTCCTAGCTAGAGCAATAAGACAACTAAAGGAGATCAAGGGGATACAAATTGGAAAGGAAGAAGTCAAAAGTACCACTACTTGCAGATGATTTGTATAGTGATGATATGATAGTATACATAAGTGACCCAAAAAATTCAACCAGAGAACTCCTTCAACTGATAAACACCTTTAGCCAAAGTGGCTGGATACAAACTTAACTAAAGAAAAAAAATCAGCAGCCTTTCTGTATATGAAACACAAAAGGGCTGAGAATGAAATTAGGGAAACAACACCCTTCACAATAGCCACTAATAACATAAAGTACCTCGGTGTGACTAACCAAGCAAGTGAAACACCTGTTTGAAAAAAAACTTCAAGTCTCTGAAGAAAGAAATTGAAGAAGATATCAGAAGATGGAAAGATCTCCCATGCTCATGGATCAGTAGGATTAACATAGTGAAAATGGCCATCCTGCCAAAAGCAATCTACAGATTCAATGCAATTCCCATCAAAATACCAACATAATTCTTTACAGACCTTGGAAGAACAAGTCCCAGTTTCATATGGAAAAAGAAAAAAACCAGAATTGCTAAAACAATCCTACACAACTAAAAATCCAAGATTTAAAAATAGATCATGATAGAAAAATATCACATTGCATTGCACATGGTGAGGGCTTTTCCCTTCATGAGATTTTTTTTTTTCAATAATTTACAGGGCCACAATCTAAAATACACTTCTTTTAATTTAAACAAACAAAACAGTACTTGGGAGGCAGAGGCAGGCAGATCTCTGTGAGTTTGAGGCCAACTTCGTCTCCAGGACAGTTAAGGCTACATGAGAAGATCCTGTCTCAAAACAGACAAATAAAAAAAAAAATTGTGTGTGTGTGTGTGCTTTTCCTACATGTATGTTTGTGTACCACATGCATGCCCACTACCATTGGAGGCCAGAAGAGGGTCTCCAGCCTCATGGCTTACAGATAGTTGTGAGCTCCACAGATTCTGGACTCAAACGTGGGTCTTCTGCGTGAGCAGCCTGCTCACTTGTGAGTCATCTCACTTACCCGGGATTTTATTACTTTTATTTCACGCGCATGAAGGCCTGTATCGAGTAAATGAATGAGTGCCTGCATGTGTGCTGTCTCGAGTAGAGGATGGAGATGAGAGGACTGGAGTGGGGTGTCAGAGCTTAAGAGCATTGGCTGCCCTTCCTGAGAAGTCCAGAAAAGCAGCCAGTGCTCTTATCCACGGAGCCATCTCTCTGGCCTCAAATATATTCTTGATGTGAATCGCAGTCAACAAAATGCACCCATCTAGGGTTCCAGGCTTGGTAATTGTTTCTCTTTCATGTGAACAGGGAATTCCCCACAAGCAGATTGGCAGAAAGTTAACTTTGAGAAACAAATCACGAATCACTCCTAAGAAAGAGCACTCCTTACGTTTGGAAACAGCTTTTTATTGTTGTGGTTCAGTTCAGGCTAGTGGTTATCTTGTTTGTTCAGAATTTGGTGAAATGAGATGTAAATACTTGTACCATTTGGGCATCTATGCTAGATTATAAATATGTGTGTAGATGAGAGAGTTATTTGCTGGCAGTGATTTATTTAGCATCTACCTCCCATCAACGAACAATCACCACCCAGACAGGAACAAACCAATGCTATCAACTCAGGGCTTCCTGTGGCAGGAGAGTCACTTACTTGCCGTTGACAGAGACGAAAAGCCAGGTAGGCAGGCAGGTAAGGGAGCAGAAAGGGAGGCCTTGGGTGTCCTTTGAATGTAGCTATTGGTGTAGCAAACTAGAAGTGGGACATTCTGTGTGTTTGCTTCCGGGGGTGTATTTGGCTAATTGATCCTGATTTGGAAGCGGGACAAAAAAACCATGTGAAGCTGATGGCCATTCACCAAGTCTTGAAGTTCAAGGCCGGTTGTCGCAGAGTTAGAAGCTTGCCTTTCTGGGCTGGTGGCTGGTAGGGTTGTTCGTCCGAGTTTTGTTCTTACGTATCTGGCCGTTGTTTCAGTGCTTAGCAAAGTGAAGCAGCCACCTAACCTGCAGGGCGAGTTTACTCATTTGTTCAAGACTTATGATCTCTTGCCAGCTTGTCCAGTGAATCAGAAGTTAAAGCGAGGGCTGGACTTAGTCAATCTGTAGGTCATAGTTCCTTCCCACTATTGAATTTGGGCTGGCACTGATGGCTTGCACTAATATGCTTTAGTGGACAGCGAAGGATCACGGCTGTTGGTGGAGTGTGGGAGGGCTTTTGAAGTCCCCCTAACCGATGTTAGCCATGACTACCGTAGCTGTAGCCACTCACCGCTCTTGAATCGGGGGATAGTCTTACCTGCTGTATAGTTATCCCTATATATGGGTATCACTTCTAGAATATTCACTCTACCCCAGGGGCAGGCCCACACACCTTGCAGCCTGGCTTTGAGGCTCCATCAAACACAAGTGACTCTCACCAGTTTGTTCCTGTCTGGGTGCTGATCACTTATTGATGGGCGATGAGGGCTAAATAACTTTTCAGTAGTTAACTCTCATATACACATATGTTTATAATCCACAGACACGTAAATGCTACAAGTATCTACATCTCCTCTCACCAAAGGAACATGAAGGCATGATATGCCTTAACTTACGTTGTGCCACAGCCTAAGAGGTGTGTAGAAGTAAAAGGAGAGGCATTGTTTGGACTGTGTGGAGTCGGAAACTACTGTCAGATGGAAAAATTGTAAGCACCAAGTGTGATACCCTTTGTCTGGCTTTGCAAACAAACAAACAAACAAACAAACAAACAGCACTCACTATGTCATATAGACAATAATATGTGTCTGGGTTTTTCTTTTCTGTGCTGAGGTGTATTTCAGCAGTAGAGCATTTACTTCCCTAGTACGCACAAGGCTCTAGGTTCAATTCTCTGACTCCAATTTTGGATGAAAATCTTGCAAAATAGAATTTACCAGAATAGGGCCAGGAATCCGGTTCAGTGGCAGAATCCTTGCCTTGTGTGTGGCGATGGGCTTAGAAAACAGAAAGTTTACTAGTACCACTAGAACACAAACTTATAGCAATTATAACACACAACTGATGGCATAACTGTAATTCTGTATTATTTTTCTAGAATAATATGGAAGATTTTTGTGAGAATTAAATGATGAATGTGTCTATAACTTCCCCACCCTTACAGAGAGACAGGAGATGGAGTCAGGGGAAACCCTGGAGGCTTGAGGACCAGCTAGCCTGGCATAGGAAACAGAAAAAACCAAGAACTCTTCTTGCAAACAAGGTGGAAGGCAATGGCTGATAGTTGAGATAGTCCTCTGACTTCTTCCTGTGCTACACGGCAGGTGTGCACCTGGATTTGCACACAAGGGTGCATGCGCGGACACACATATACAAGTTTAAAAATATTTTCATTTTGTATGTATAACTGTTGTTTGCATGTATGTATGTATGTGTGTGCACCACATGTGTCTGGTACCCAAGGAGGCCACAAGAGGGAATCAGGTCTCCTGAAATTAGACACAGATAGTTGTGAGCTGCCCTCTGGGTGTTGGGAACCGAATCCTAGTCCTCTGTAAAGGCAACAAGTGCATAGCAGGAAAGATGGCGCAGTGGTTAAGAGCTCGCTCTGCTCTTCCGGAAAACCCACATTTGATTCCCAGCACCTACGTGAGGTAGCTCACAACCACTTATGACTCCATCTCCAGGGGGAGCCAATACCTCTGGCTTATGGGAGAACTAATGTGAATGTACACACACACACACACACACACACACACACACACACACACACACACTAAGAGCAGCAAGTACTCTTAACCCCTGAGCCGTGCCTTGAGCTTAGCTTTTTGTTTTGTTTTGAGACAGGGTCTCAGTATGCAGCCCTGGCAGTCACAGATACTGACTGTCTCTACCTCCATGCATGTTCTAGCCTGGATCACAAAGACTTTTTTTCTTTTTTTGTTTTGTTTGTTTGTTTGTTTTTGAAACAGGGTTTCTGGGACTGGAGAGACGACTCAGAGGTTAAGAACACTGGCTCCTCTTCTAGAGGTCCTGAGTTCAATTTCTAGCAACCACATGGTGGCTCATAACCACCTATAATGAGATCTGGTGCACAGGTACACATGCAGGCAGAATGATGTATAAATAATAAATAAATAAATCTTAAAAAAAGTAAAAAAGAAAAGAGACAGGGTTTCTCTGTGTAGCCTTGAGCCTTGACTGTCCTGGACTCAATTTGTAGATCAGGTTGGTCTTGAACTCACAGGGATTTGAAAGTGTGTTTGGTGGTGTAAGTCTGTAACAAGACCAGCGCTAAGGATAGAGGGACACTTGGATCAGGAGTTCAAAGTCACCCTGAGCTACATACCAAGTTTGTATGTAGGCAATAAAACCCTGTCTCAAAAGAAAAGTTGAAATAAAAGGTGATTTCCTAGGCTTTGGGACTAAAGGTCATAGTATATGTAATTCCTCCTTTTCTTGGATTTTGTTTTTCATGGTTTTAATTACCCAAATGGTCTAGTATGTCCACCATCAAAACTACTAAATGGAAAATTCTGGAAATAAATAATTTGCAAGTATTAAACTATATGCTATTGTGGCCTGATAAAATCACTCTCTGTTCTACTGTGTCCTGTCCTGAGTTTGAATCATTTAGGTGCCTATGGCATAAACATTATCCACTCTTAGTCATCTCAGCTATAAGATGAACTGTGGTATGGCAGGGTTGGCCTTCAAGTGACATACTTTGTATTTGATAACGGCTCCAAAGAGCAGGGGTGATAATACTGACAACTTAGATATGCTGAAAGGAAGATATGAAGTGCTTTCTTTAAGTTAAAAGGCAAAGGGTGTTGACTTAGTACAGAAACAGGTTAGTAAAAACAAATCCTCTGCCTGGTTTTTAAAATTTTAATCTCATTATTTTTAAAATTATGTATATATGTGTGTGTGCATGGAGGAGGGGGCCTTGTCTGCTCCCTTGAAGCTAGAGTTGAAGTAGTTGTAAGCTGCCCCTTGTGGGTACTGGGAATCAAACTTAGGTCCTCTGGAAGAAGAGTACATGCTCTTACCCATTGAGCTGTCTCTGCAGCCCTATACGTGGATTTCTGAAGAAAGGGAAAAAAAAAACTGTCCTAGGCCTGAGCTTATATTTCAAACTTCAAAATACCTGACCACCATGTCTATAACTGAGATGGAAAATGCAATAATTTGTGCATGTGTAGGGGAAAAAAAAAAACCCCACAGAGTATCTATAGGGTTTGTATCATTTATGGTCTTGGGCATCAGTTGGAAGGCTTGGAACACATCACAGATGGAGACTACTGTATTAAGATGTGGAGGAAGAGGGAAAAGGGTAAAATTAGTTGCGCAGACCTACTTAATAATTTGATTTCACCTAGCCTCCTCAGTTAACTCCATTGCACAGAAATCTGAATAATATCATTAGAGCCATATAAGCACTTTGGAATGCATAGATGAGAGCCCATGCCAGCAGCACAAGAATGACTTACCCACAAATGAAAGGTTCACTCTATGGAAAAAGCAAATTATTAAAGGGAGCCTAAAAATAAACTTTCTGTACCTGAGAGGGAATGAACTACCAAGCAATTAGAATGAAAGTGATTAAAATATTCTCTTGCAGACATATCCAGAAATGATATTAAAATATCATTTTAACATATGCTGAAATTAAGGACAGGGTGTGTCTGTGGCTCCTTTTCTTCCATATTCATTTGCTATTATTAAAAATTTCACTAAATGATCTCTTAAAAAAGTTTTGCAAGTTAATATCATCATCAGAAGGGCCTAGTGTAGTGTATGCTTGCAATCCTAGCACTTAGGTGGTGGAGGAAGGAGGAGCAAGAGCTCAAGGTCATTCTCTCTCTCTCTGTCTCTGAGACAGGGTCTCACTGTGTAGCCCTGGCTGTCTTGGAACTTGCTATGTAGATCAGATTGGCTAGGAACTCACAGAGATCTACCAGTCTTGGCCTGTGGAGTGCTGGGATTAAGGGAATATGCCACCACACCCAGCTCCATTCAAAGTCATTCTTGCCTCTACATTGAGTTTGAGGCAAACTTGGGTTGCCTCAGACCCTATTCCAAAAACCTGAGTATTTATAGGCTTTGGATGAACATATTTTGTGTTTTTTATTTGTGAGAGGTTTAATATATTGATACCAAATTGATATCTCCTGGATAAATTGTTAAATCCACCTAAATAAGCCCAAAGCTGCAATCAAAGAGGTTACTTTCCATAAACAGTCCAAAGAGCAGGTTTTATTTATTTGTTTGTTTATTTTTGAGACAGGGTTATTCTATGTAGCCCCAACTGTCCTGGAATTTGCTATGTAGAACAGGCTGGCCTGAAACTCACAGAAATCTGCTTGCCTCTGCCTCTAGAGGGCTGGGATTAACTGGCAGGTGTTGTGATGGATAATTAATTTTGCCATAAGGTTTTGAAAACATATAAGGACTTAAGAGATCCAACCTAAGGAAGAGAATTTCTATCTACTTCAGTTGAGCCAAGTTTTTGAGTGGTGCCTATTTTTCAGTAAGACAATCTGGTCATGAGGCTGTCAATGCGATGTCACGAAAGAGGACACAGCTCCCATTGTCATCCCCCCCCCCCCCCCCCCCCCAGCAGTCTGAGGAGTTCCCTTAGAGTTTTAGGGACCTTGACTCAGGTTGACCCAGGATTTGACAGTCAAAAGAATTCCAGAGCTAAGCTTAACTAAAGAAAGTGGAGTAATCAATGCCACTGTAATGTAGGCTTAAGCGTGTGGGCCAGGGGAAAGGGCTCAGAGATGCCATGTGACTGAGAGCAAGGGCGTGGGCTGCTCAAAGGCAGCCACAACAGTCTGTCTCATACAATAGTCTTCTGTGAGTTGATATCTTATTCCTGGATGGCCCCTGAGGGTACTTGGTAGAGTTACAATGGGTAAGGAACAGTCTATTCCACAGGAATGTTGGGTAGTTTTACTGTAAAGCAGTTTTGCTAGAGATTCTCTAGCAACATCTGGGGAAAGGAATGAAAGCCTGCCCAGGCCATACACACACAGGCCTTAAGTTTGGGCTGTTGCTACTTTAACGTAAAGTATCTCCGTATGGAAGGAAAATTAACTCTAGGTTAGCCTTCTACACAGCAAATATTGTGTTGGAGTTCTTGCTTCACACCCGGGGACAGGCTTTTTTTTTTTTTTTTTTTTAACAGTTTCATGTGTAGCCCTGGCTGTCCTGAAACTCACTATGCAGCCTCACTATGGGCCTCGAACTTACAGAGACCTGTCTGCCTCTGCCATTGCCGCCTGAGTGATAGTGTTAAATCTCTTGGACGAGGGGCTTGTTTCCTTCTTTCATCTCCCGAATTTCCTGTCTATGCTGCCTCAAAACGGCCACAGTTCTGTTCTGACTTCATAGTCCAGCTTTCTTTTCTACTTCTAAGTTTCCCTCCTATAATAAAGTCCTTGGAAACTTTATACAGAAAAAAAGAAAATCAAGGATAAAATGCAGAGAAAGTGGTTTTCAGAAATTTCCTCTTAAAGTGGGATTTGAAAGGCGAATACTTGGAAACATAATCTATTGTAAGGGAAAGCATAACTCATTACGACAAATACTGGTTTTCAGACATTACTTAAGGGGTCATATAACCAGATTTCTTCTCAGACAATGGAAAGCATATTGAAAAGCCATTTAGTTAATGGAATGTAGTCTTCAAACGAGCCTTAAAATACAGTGGGATGCACTGTGCAGCACTTTCTCATTTGAAAGGCATCGCACACCAAATCCTTTAATATTCACAGCAGTCCTGTGAAAAACGCCCTGCGTGCTCTTGAACCACAGAGGGCAGTGGAGGCGCCGGGACTCGCCCAGCTGAGGACACCGCCGGACTTCTGTGCGAGCTTTGCAAGGTTAGAGAAGCATCCTGCAGCTCAGCTAATTCCAGCTTCTGGGATCCCGTGGCGAGGAGCAGAGAGTGACTGCCGCCTCAGCTTACTCACAGGCTGCAAGAAAGTGCGCCGGCTCTTGGGGAACTCTTAGGGCGGCACCTGTCAAGGGCGGCAGAACAATCTGCGTTTGGACCCCCAAACCTTGAGCAAACCCAAACCATTGAGCGTGACCTTTGGACAACATTTTGAACCTCAGCTTTCTATCAAGAAAAGCACCTATACCAGAGGTTCTCAACCTGTGAGTCGTGACACCGTTTTTTTTTTTTTTTTGGGGGGGGTGTCAAGCGACCCTTTCATAGGTATATGAATATCTTACGTAAGATACGTATGGTATCTTACAAACCATATATTTACATTACGACTCATAATTATGAAGTAGCAACGAAAATAATTTTTTTTGTTTGTTTTTCGAGACAGGGTTTCTCTGCGTAGCCTTGGCTGTCGTGGACTCACTTTATAGACCAGGCTGGCCTGAAACTTAGAGATCTGCGTGCCTGCTGCCTCTCTGAGTGATGGGATCACAGGCGTGAGCCAGGCTTCGCCACAACATGAGGAACTGTATTAAAGGGTTGCGACATTAGGAAGCTTGAGAACCACTAACATATGCTTTGATTCATTCCATGGGGTCTTTACTGACAATTGGACAAATGATCGCTTGGGTCACAGAAAGCATTAGTGAACCGGCGGCTCCAAATACTTGGGCACTCTCAGGAAACTCCCTGTGCAGGCTTAAGGAATCTTTGCAAAATGGATGCAGCGTACACTACAGTTTTCAAAGTAGCAACGATCACTTTGCAAATGCAAACAAAACTACAATTAATCCCCGCTCTGTACTCTCTCCATGGTACTTGTTTTCACAAGGTTGACTTGGAGGAGAGGATCAGAAGCTGGGGAAAATCAAGAGGGATTGGAGAGAGAGGGAGAGAGAGGCGGGTCGACCTCGCTGTGCTTGCAATAGCTCAGGTTCGAGTCGCACCCAGGACGCTCGCCCATGCGCACCGCTGGGCTCTGAAGCCACGGTCCAGACCCACCAGACCCGCTCCGGGAATCTGGCGAAGGGCGCTGGGAAAAGGAAACCCCGGAAGCAGGGGGCGGGGCCTTGGGGCGGGCCTATGGGAAGTTGGGGGCGGGCCCCGCGGCGAGGGGGCGGGGTCAACAGAGTTTCTCTGCTGCGCGCGCCACGTCTCCCTCAGCGAGCGTGTGGAGGAACCGGCCGGGGAGGGAACAGCCGCGTGGGGCGGGAACTAGCTCCTCTCGCGAGAGTTGGCGGCGGCCGCGGCGGCGGCGGTGGCGGCGGCGTGTCCGTGAGAGCGGCGTGGGGGTGGGGAGGAGAGGCGGCGGCGGCGGCGGTGGCGACGGCGGCGGCGGCGTCCGAGCTACGCCACACGGGGCCGGGGCGCCGGGAGCCGGAGCGCAGCGCGGGGTCGTGGCGGCGGCGGTGAGGGGAGCGTGGTGGAGGAGGCGGAGCCATGGCGGGCCAGCAGTTCCAGTACGATGACAGCGGGAACACCTTCTTCTACTTCCTCACCTCCTTCGTGGGGCTCATCGTGATCCCCGCCACCTACTACCTCTGGCCGCGAGACCAGAATGCGGGTGAGTCGCGCCGGCGGCCCGCCCCGGGCGCGCTCGGGAGGACGCCCCGGGCCGCGCCGTCCCGGCCGCCGGTGCTGCCCCGCGTCCCGGTGACGCCGCCCGCGCGGCCGGGCCTGAGGGCCGCCGTCCGCGGGGCCGGAGCTCGGCGGCGATTTCCCCCTGCACGGTCCACGGGAGTCGAGCCCGGGCTCGTCCCGCGTTGTTCCGGACGCCCCTCGCCTGCTGCCCCTTTGTCTTCCCCGCCCCGGCTTTTGTCGGGTGTTGTTTCTGGAGGGAGCGGGATGGGCCGGGATGGATGGTAATGGGGGCCGAGGGGAGAGTTGGCCGAGGGGGAACGCCGAGCGTGCGGGCGTAGCCCCTCGTCCCCCGCTCCCGCCACCCTCCTTCCCTCTCATCCCGGTGTCTCTGCCGCAGCTGTTGTTACAGATGTTCGGGGGCAGCTCTGAGCTGGGTGGCATGTTTGGGGCTTCCAAGTGAGCTCACCAGCAGCCCACCCCCGTCACTTCCTCCCTTTGCTTTTTTTTTTTTTTTCATTTGTTCAATCACATCGTGGGGGTTGGAAGCGCTGCCGTTATTCCTTTCATAAAAGCAAAAATAGGTTTTTCTCCTTTTCCTCTTCTCTGGAGTTTCCTGTTTACGACGGGAAAAGTGCAAGTATGAAGGATTGTAGGACGTAGTTGTGGGGTCGCTATTCCATTTGCTTTTAGTTCTTGAGTCTTTTCACATAAAACATCGTGTCAGAACGCAACCTAATACAGTTTCACGGCATGTTAGGTGTCGATTGTAATGTTAGATTCTAAGACATATGGCACGAGAGATTCTTAAAGCTGAGGGCACTGACTGCCAACACCTAATGGGTTATCTCTGGTGGTGGTAACCTTAATTAGTACGTTTGGGGCATAACAGCGCTGAGGAAAAGCTTTCTGTGTCTGCTAAGTTGCTTTTAGGTTGGGTGTGGTGATAATCTAGATTGTTACCTGTATCTTGGGAAAAATTAACAGTGAAGTTCAGAACACTTTGATGACTGAATTAAATGTCCTATGAAATTATTTAGTTACACAATAGAACTAAGTAAATTTAGGATAAAGAGCAAGCATCTCTTTTGTACATTTGACAATAAGTTTGAGTAGCAACAATTTACCCAAAGTTACTAGCCTCCCTGGTTTCTCAGTCAGTGCTGGTTTGTGAAATTTGCATTTCTGATGCTTGTGTTTTGTGTTTTTAAGTGCATCTAGATAGTATTGGTTTTTGGGTGTTGGCTGTACAAACTTTGGGTGTCATAATACAGAAATGTTTTTTCTTGACTGCACACCTAAGTCATTCTTTCAGGATTTCGTAAGTTGAAGAGACCCATGCCCACTGTGGTGGCTCACAAGTGTTATTCCAGGCCTTTGAGAGGTGGAGGCAAGATGAGTAAGAGTTCAAGGCCACCTGCATCAGCTACATAGTGAGTTCAAAGCCAGTCTGGCAACCTGAGACCTAATCTCAAAAATAGGCCAGCAAGATGACCCAGCAGGTAAAGGCCCTTGCCCCAGAACCTGACAGCTCAATTCAGCCCCTGGAACCACAGGGTAGAAAGAAAAAGCTGACCCTTGAAGTAGTCCTCTGACCTCTACAGGAGAGCTTGTAGGCCCCCATATTGAGTGATTAAAGGAGGAGGAGGAAACAAAAACAACACAGAGGGAGGGTCTACTAAA
This sequence comes from Psammomys obesus, assembly GCF_907164565.1. Classification (NCBI taxonomy): domain Eukaryota; kingdom Metazoa; phylum Chordata; class Mammalia; order Rodentia; family Muridae; genus Psammomys; species Psammomys obesus. The sequence continues at coordinate 23,088,604 of NW_026592890.1, read as the reverse complement.
AGTATTGTAGTTCTGTGTTCCCTTATCACCTTCTGTGTGTGGTTGGTTGTGTAGAGGACAACCGTATTGGTACAGTGGGTAGATTGGTTGAGTATTATCAGAAGCTCCTCTGATTGCAGAGATTCTTCAGTTGAAAGTGGTTTTTTAATGATAATTTTAGACAACAAAATTTGTTTGATAACATCATATGTAAGATGTTCTTTGCCCCTTTCCTTAGGGGGGTCTTTGGAGAGTGCCAGTAGTATGAAAGAAATTCATTTTGACTGGGTAAGTCATGGCCTTCCAGTGTTAGTTTTTAAACTCTTTAAATGTGGCGAGGAACTTGGTATGGTGGTACATGCTGCTAATCTTAGTATTTGGGAGGCATAGACAAGCAGAACTCAGAATTAGAGATGAGCTGGGGTCACATGGAAGGACCCTGTCTCAAACAAGACCAAAACAATGCAGTGAGGTAAGGACTGACATTGGCCTCAGTTTACAGACAAGATACTGGGGGTTGGGTAAATTTCCTGTATGACAGAGACTGCATTGGAACGCTGGTTAGCTTCAAAGCTCGTTTCCGTATTGCTAGATTAAAAATACACATGAACTCTGCTGGAACTTGTTTCTTCTTTACATCCAATTCTCTGCTTCAGGTTTGCCCTAGTGAATATACGCATGTTGATGTATTTGTTTGGTCTTGCCTAAAATTCATGTGGAAATTAAGAAGGATGCTTTGTGCTAGTCTAATCATTAACAGACTTGTTGGACATCATATTATGTGGCTGCTTTTATAGCTTTTGCTCATCTCATTTAGAAAATAGTCATGTTTTTCTTTTGGAACATTGATTTCGTTAGCTATTGGTAATATGTTAGTGTTTAAATTAAACTTTATGTATGTTTGTAGGCAGATGAGAACTTTTGGGACAGTTTTCTTCTACCCTCTGTGTTTGAACAATCTTAGGGGTGGCTACAAACACCTTTACCTCCTGAAGCCAACTCATTTTTCCTCTGTTAATTTGTTTTGAGACAGGGTTTCTTTGTGTAGTCCTGGCTGTCCTGGAACTCTCTGTAGTTGAATCAGGCTGGCCTCAGACTTGGAGATCCATCTACCTCTGCCCCCCATGTGTGCCATCATTACCTGGCTCCATGTTAACTTTTTAAAAATTTAAAGTATTCATTATAGGGCTTTCAGTTTTAAAGTTCACAGTTATTTCTGCTTGGCTTTCTTGGAATTATTGAGCTCTTGAATCCATTGTAAAATGTAGTGCCATTTAACAGATTGTGAAATTTAGGGTTTGGAAAAATAGAAATAGCTTAGTCTTTCCTATATTTGATATCGCAATTGAACTTGCTTTCTAAACATTATTAATGAGATCTTTCTGCATTGATTTTAGTCTTTTGTGTTGGGCTATGTATACTTAATCCCCTTTTAGTAGTGAAAGGTCCTCTTGGCTTTTTGCAGCTTTGTAGACTAGGCAGACCTTGAACTCAGAGAGACCACCTGCCTCTGCCTCCCAAATCCTGGGATTAAAGGTGTGTGCCCCGGCTCTTGAAGTTTTACTTTGATTTATTGTATGAGTGTTTTGTGTACATGTCTGTAGGAGTACTTTGTGAGTGCCTGGTGCCTCAGCAGGTCAGAAGATGGCATCAATCTGGAAGTCAAGATCTGGAGTTGTGTGTGGTAGTGAGCCACCACGCGGGTGCTGGGAATAGAACTCAGGCCCTCGGTAAGAGCAAGTGCTCCCTTAACTTCTGAGCATCTCTCCATCCTCAAAGATAACTTTATATGTAGTTCATAACCGATTGTAGTTAACCATTAGAAGATTCCAGAGTAGTTACCGTTATGCTGTGATTGGAGTCTTTAGTGTTTTAGACATTCTTAAGAATCTGAAATAGTTGCAGTCACCTCAGCCACTTTCTGCCTTTGTTTTTTCTATAAATACCATCCTGTGACTTTGTGTGTGCACTGCTTACTTTGTGCCACCACCCATGCCCAGCCTATTTCTTTCTTTCTTTCTTTGGAAGGTTTATTTTGATATATTTTTAATGGGGTGTGTGTGTGTGTGTGTGTGTGTGTGTGTGTGTGTGTGTGTGGTGGTGGTGGTGGTGGTGGTGGTGGTGGTGGTGGTGGTGGTGGTGGTGGGGTAGGGGTGATGTGAGGGTGAGTTCCTGTGGAGTACAGAGCAAGGATTCTGATTCCTCTAGAGCAGGCATTACCGGGTAGTGGTGACCTGGCCATTGTGTTATAGGAGCCAACCAGAAGTCTGGAAGAGCACATGTACTTTTTGTTTGCTTGTTTTTTGAAACTGGGTTTCTGTGTGTAGCTTTGGCTGTCCTGAAACTTGCTCTGCAGACCAGGCTGGCTTTGAACTCATATTAGCCTGCCTCTGCCTAACAAATGCTGGAGGCAAAGGTATGCATCACCTCCCCTCCAAAAAAAAATTGTGTGCATATACTCTTAACCTGTGTGCCATCTCTCTGGCCCCAATGTTTGTTAGTTTTTGATTCCTTTTTCAAAACTGCCTGATTTTGAAACCTGGTGTGGCAGATTGCTGTGCTTTAGACGGGTGGTGTGTTTCAGCGCGGGCATTTGTAAAGTAGAGACAGAGAAGTCTCTTAATAAAATTAGAGTGGAGAGTCAACTGGGCTTTATGTGAAGTGTTTAGAACAGTGTCTGACATGCAGTGATACTGTTATTACACATTGTTTTGGTTTACTACTTAAATACTCAGGTTTCTTTATTGTTTGAAAAGATTAGTACAATGTTTTAAAAAATTAATTCTATTGACTTGGCTTCTCTCAAATAAGTTAGTCACCTTTTATTTGAGGATGTGAGTAGATGTCCATTTTTATCCTTTACTACTATAATAGGAAACATCTATTTTAGAAAAGGTTTAAGATCTAGCCTAGTCTCTACTTTGGGTTAACTCTGAACTGATCTTCGTTTCCTCGGGGTGGAAGTAGTAACTTGCCTAGGAATCAAGAACTGGTTATGAGCTGGCTTATGGTGCACACCTGTAGTAAGGCCAGCCTTTGGGAAGCTGAGGCAAGAGGATTGTGAATTGCACCCCCCCCACCCCCAGTCTTTGTGGTTTTTCTTCGTAAGCTGCAAATACCCAGTACAGAAAAGCACAAAGGAGGCCAGAGAGATAGTTCTACTGGTGCCGGCTGCCAGGCGTGATGGCTTGGATTTCATATTTGGAACCCACGTGGTAAAAAGAGAGAACCAACTCCTGTGAGTTAGTCACTAAATCTACATATGCACCATGGTTCTCAAACACACACAAACGCGCGCGCACACACACACTATAATAAAAATTTTATAAAGGGCTGGATATATTGTTCAGCAGTTCTTGCAGAGGACCCCAGTTTCATTCCCAGCACCTATAACCACCAATAACTCTAGTTCCAGAGGATCCGACACCTTCTTCTGGCCATAGTGTGTACCCACGTGAATGAAGAATATAAATGAGAACATGATGCTACAGAGTTTAGGGTAAGGGGTCAGGGTATGCAAGCCAGGATAGCTCACTCCCTAAACAGGTACTGGTGATGCTGAGCGAGCCTGGAGGACAGGTCTGCTTTGCTATGTTAACCTTTGTTAGCCATTTGTTCTGAGTTTGAGACCTAACATTACATATATGTCCCTCATCTAATACTGAAATATAACTTTAAAAACCAAAAAGCATGAAGAAATAGAATAAAAGTTGTTCTTTTTCTTTTATAGGAATGATTTTATTGTACTTAAACTCCCACTGAACATTATTCTTGCTTTTAGTGTATGATGTTTTATGTTTATTTAAAGTTTTCTGATCTGTCACATTCTTGTTCACAGTTCTATAAATTTTACTTCAGTTGTAACTTTGTCACTGTTTTTTTTTTTTTCTTTTTTCTTTTTTTTAATGTCATCCCATGTAGTCAAACATATGGGCCATTCCCAGGAAATATGCTGTACTTGGAGACTGGATGTTTCTGCTGTGAGGGATTGTTTTGTGTATGACTCACAGAACTGATTGGTAGGGTTTTTGGTTGTTGTTGTTTTTTTTTGGGGGGGGTTTGTTTTGTTTTTTTTTAATGTTGGGTCCTCTATTTGTCTTGTAAGCTGCTCCAGAAACACCTGAATAAGTGACTTGCTCTGGGGACTTGAAGTAGTGGCTAAGGCCAAAATTGGCAAGTTAATCAGTTTAATTTGAAGCCATCCTTCAAGCCTTCAAAACAGTTGCATAAAACAAATTCTGCCAGTATAGTTGTTTAGGTGAGGAAGACATGTTGCTTCTCCCATCTTCCAAATTCTCTGTGAGGATAATTGTAGAAATAGTCTTACTTTGGGCAGTCTCCACTTGCCCCTTCAGACAGAGTTACATAGAACTACAGCCTTTTTCACCTCAGCTCTTTATTACTTTAAGGTGAGGTGTGCTTACTTTAAGGTGAAGTGCTCTTTGAATGGTACTCAGAAGAAATGTAAGAATTCTCTGTATGAGAAAACTGAGACCTCAAGTAGGTATTTCACTTGCCTCAAGCCATAGCTGTTAGGTGTAAGATTGAATGTTGGACCCTAATTAGTTTTATACCAAAGCTTCTCTTTTAGCTGCTACCTTGTACTCCTTTAATTAAGTAAATATTGCACATTATTATAATATCAATAGCAAGTGGAAAGTGCTGAAGGAGAACAGGAGTATTTCTGTCTTGGGGCTTTAGCAAGCGTTTTATGCGGAAAAGGTAAAGCAGTCTATAAGTAGGGAAAGGACTGCAAAGGCATTGGGTGTTCTGTAAATAAATGGTGAGGCTTTGAAATGTGATTGGTGCTTTGGATCAAGTGAGCCATTTTGGGTTTATTCCTTGTCCTATTATTAACTTAGAAAACAGTAGAGCAGTGACACCTGACTGGTTTTGCTTTTGTGAACATAGTGGAGAATGGTTTGGAAGTTGGGAAACTAGAAGGAACTGAGAGTCCATCTCAGCTTATTTCATTGAGATGTTAGGATTAAGAAGTATGACTAGATTAAAAAATTCTATGATAGCTTGGATTGTTGATAGTTTATATATTTCACTGATTTCTGGTCCCTTGAAAGTTACTTGGTGATCAACATAGTGTAGTGAAAGGATTGGGATGGACATTAAAAAAAAAAAGAAAAGATCTGTGGGCATCATACTTGTAATATGCCTGTGTACCTAATGGTTATGTCTTGTGCTTCCAGAGGCCAGAAGTGGGCATTGGATTCTCTGGAACCTGACTGCAAGGTGATGAGCCATCATGTGGGTGCCAGGAGTCATAACCAGGTCCTCTGACTGAGCAGCAAATGCTCTGACTGCAGAGCTTCTCTCCACTCTCCCTTGTTTTTAATAGCAAGTTTGGTTAGCTCAGGCTTTGTTTTGTTTTTTAAATTAGAACTAGAAAAAAAGCTGGTTGGTGTTAGCTTTGTGTTCAGAACAGTTGTAAGCTGCCATGTGCTGGGACTGCAACCCAGGTCATTGGTAAGAGGAATGAATCAAATGTTCCTAACTGCAGAGCATCTCTCCAGCCCCTCAAAGCAATATAGTTTATGAATGTGTATACTTAATTTAGATCATATAATTATTTTAAACAAGGTCTTGAAGGGACATTAGAGATCCAAGAAATGTGTGATTGTTTAGGGAAAAAAAAATCCTGTGGTTTCTGTCCTGACAAGAAGGGGTTGGGTACCAGACATGTAGTCTACATACATAAAGGAAACCAGCTGGGAACCTGGTGGCAAAAGGAATTAAGGCACATTCAAGCTCCAAAGACGTGATAAACATTGGATTAGTAAGTTTTAAAAATGCTTTTATTTAAAGGTTCAGTTTCATACATACTTAATCTTGGGACAAACTGAAAAGTTAAAGATTAGGTTAATGTTCTCCACTGAAAAAAAATTTAAATTATGTGTATATGTGTGGGTTTGTGTATATGTATATGTGTGGGAAGCCAGAGGAAGTTGTCTCCTTGGAGCTGGAGTTAGCTTTAGTGGCTTTAGCTGCCTATTGTAGGTGCAGGTAACTGAACTTCTCTGCAAGAAGAGTAAGTGCTCTTAATTACTGTGACACCCCTCCAGGGGCTCTCCCTTCTCCCTTTGTCTTTCTGTTTTTGCGAGTCTTATGTTATAGTCTTGGCTGGCCCTAAACTCAGATCCATCAGCCTCTGCCACCTGCCTGCTGGGATTAAAGCTATGTCCCTTATTCTCTGAGGCCATACCTTTTATTCAGGCACAAAGAAAATTAATACACACACACACACACACACACACACACACACACACACACAAAGAGAGAGAGTGAGAGAGAGAGCACGCAAGAGTAAGAACACTCGGAGTCCTCTTTTCTCTGTGCCCAGCTTTCAGATGTCACTTTCAAAATTTTCTGGGTTTAGCTGGGCTGTGGTGGCAGAGATCTCATTGGTTGAAAACTGAAACATATGACTTGAAAGTCATAAAGAAAGTCATAAAGTTGGTGGTAGTATGTGCTTTTAATTCCAGCACTTAGGAGGCAGAAGCAAGAGAATCTCTGAGTTTAAAGTCAGCCTAGCCTACTGAGGAAATTCTAGGACAGTCAGCTACACAGTTTAGAAAACCCTGTCTTGAAAAAACACCATTTCCTGGGGCGAGTGAGATGGCTCACCAAGCCTTATGATCTGAATTTGGTTTCTGGAACCCATATGCTGGAAGATGAGAACTGAATTCTGCAGGTTGTTCTCCAACTTCACATGCGTATTCATATGCCACCGCCTTCCATAAATAAAAATGTAAAACACCAAACCAAACCAAAAAAAAACAGAAGGCAAAAAATCATTTCCCATCATTACTAGACTCTTTATCAGTGAGAAATGTTATACCATGTATGCCAAGGTTACATTGTTTCTTTGAAAGTTCTTATTCATACACTCAGGAAAAATTATATATATATTCATTACTGTTTGGAATTATGTTTTTGTCATGGATGAAACAATTTTCTCATAGATTGCAGATCTTTTCAACTACTTTTGGTTTTTACTCATTTAGTTCAATTTAGTGTAGTTATTGAGTATTCATTGGTTGACATTAGGAGGTACAGAAAACAATAGAATGATGAGCGCAATATACATAGCCTTGTTTGGATAACCTGCGTGGGGTGTGTGAGGATTCGATTGAGATGCTTGAATTGTTATACCCAGAGCACCGTGAAGAGAATGTAAGAGGAGTAGAAATAAATGCTGTGGAGGTTGGCTGGATAAAGTATCTGCTTCAAATTGGGGTAGTAGTAGCAAGCTAAAGGCTAGGAAAGTTTTAAGTATTTAAATTTGTTTTTCAGATTTATTTTTGTGTCTATGTGTATTGTCTCCATATATGTATATGCATGTGTGTATGTGCCTGGTGCCCATGGAGGTTAGAAGAGAGCGCTAAGTCTCTTGGAATTAGTTATAGGCGGGTGTGAACTACCATATGGGTGTTAAGAATCAAACCTGGGTCCATTGGAAGAGCAGCCAGTGTGTTCACTGCTGAGCCATCTCTCCAGCCCCCAGAGAAGGTTTTATGAAGTAGGTGGGTTTTATGTGGCAGGGCTTGATAGAAGCTTTCACTCTGCATCCCAGGCTGGTATTGAACTTGGGCAATCCTTCTGCCTTAGTGTTAAGAATGCTGGGATTGGGACTGGAGAAATGACCGAGTGGTTAAGAGCACTGGCTGCTCTTCCAGAGGGCCCAGGTTTGTTCCCAGCACTCATCTGGCAGCTCACAACCATCTGTAATTCCCTTTTTAGAGGATCTGACATCCTGTTTAGGCTTCTGCAGTCATTGGGATGCATGAGGTGCACAGACGTGCAGGCTTAACAAACCATAAGAAAAAATAGTATGAACAAATGTATGGAAGTGGAGCAGCATGGGATGTGTTCAAAGGTGCATGGGATCAGTTGGAACCTCGATTCATAAAGTGAAAACGTGAGAAAGCACAACTGGAGTCCTGAAGCTCTTGTATGCTGAGCTGAAGAGTTTATAAGTCACTTTTGCAGCTGCACTGTGTGCCAATCAGTAGGCTCTTATGTAACGAGAGCAAACAGGAAATGGTGGCAGTAGGAATGTAAAGGACATGCTGCTTGAAGTACAGCCTTTCCTGGGATATTTTCCCCCTGCAGTAGGATCACACAATCCTAGGTAATTTTTGTATCTGACTTGTTTCACTTAAGCTTTTTAAGCTTTCATGTGCCTGTATGTTGTAACATTATCAAAACTCAGTTGTTTTTATGGCAGAATAATATTTCATAGAATATTCTACCTTTTGTTGTCTATTGAAGAGTACCTAAAATTGTCCTGTAAATAGTGCCGCAGTGAGCAGTGGTGTATATCAGAAAAAAAATTTAGATTTTTTCTTCCAACATCGTATTTTTATTGGTTATTTGGGAATTTCACTTCATGCACCCCATCACACTTCACAGTCTTCCCAGGTATCCCCTCCTAGTGGGCCCTCCCCTAAAAAAAAGTTTAATTTGTGTTGCTCATATACTCAACTTGGTTAAACTCACAGTGGCCAGCCCCTTAAAACAAACTGAGGATTTCCCCACCCACACCCTGTCAGAAACTATCAATGTGTCTCGATTATTACCAGCTCTTTGGAGAATGTTTTTAGGAGAATCGCTTGGTCACATCGTAATCCTATATTTACCTTCTGGAGGAACTGCCAGACTATTTTCCACAGTGGCCTCATTGTTTTACAAATTCTTTACAACAGTTTTTATATGTTCTGTCTAATGCTTGTTGTATCCCTCCCCTTTGTAATTGTAGTTTTCTTAATGGGCTTGAAGTGACTTCTGCTTCCCTAATTCTTAATAATACTGAGTTGTTATTTTGTTTTTTGTTTTGCATGTACTGTCTGGCCATTTGCATATCTATTCAGATCCTGTGCCATCTTTTTGTTTTCATTTCATTTTCTTGTTCATATGTAAGAATTATTTATGTATTTTGGATATCACTCTCTAGTTGACTAAACAATTTACAAGTATTTTGTTCCACTATCTCTTTACTTTCTTTCTTGGTAATGCCCTTTGATGAACCCCAAATCAAAAAGCTTTAATTTTGTTGCAGTCCAATTTATTTCCTTTAGTTTGTTTATATTATTGGGAACACACCTAAGATTCTAATGCCAATTTCAAGGTTATACAAATTTAACCTTTTTTTTTTTTCTAAGAAATTTAATGGCTTTAACTCTTTAAACATTTAAATATTTGGGACTAATTTTTGATTCAAAATCAGATGAAAAATGAATCCAAGGCTTTTCTGTCACCACTCAGTGGCATTGTGTACCTGGACTTCCCCGTAGCCCTGGTTCCGAACACATCGCTGTGCGGTGCTGGTTCATACTGCCTGCAACACCTCAGCTCATAATCAGAACTCTTGTAAATGCTGTGTCCTTAGCTGTACGTACAAGATTTCTGCTTTTAGAGGTGTGTAATGATTTAATTATGGAAAACACAGTATTCCTCACTCTCATTCCTCAACATGTTAAATACATGATTCCTATGTATTTCGTATGTATGTATTTGGATTGCATTGTTAATATATTTTTAAGATTTATTGTTTTTATATTGTATAGATGAGTGCTTATCTGTGTATGTTTATATGCATGTGTGTTTGGTGGCTGTGGAGGCCAGAAGAGCATCAGATCTGGACGTTTTAGATGGTGTGAGCCACCGTGTGGGTATTAGAAACCTAATTTGGGTTCCCTGGAAGAGTAGCAAGTGCTGTTCAAGACTAAACCATCTACCTAGTCCAGAATGGTTGGCTTAAATTCTATATTATTTTTATATGTGTGTGTGCATACATGCATGTGTGCTTCCACAGAGGCCAGAGAGGGTGTCTGACCCCTTGGAGCTGGAGTTAGGCACAATTTTGAGCAGCCTGATGGATGCTGGGAATTGAACTCAGGTCTGCTGAATGAGCACAAAGCACTGTTACCTGCTGAGCCATCTTTCCTGCTCCTGTAATGTTTGATTTTTAAAATTGCTCTTTGGTGAGTTGACTTGAGTTTCATTTGAGGAAAAAAAAAAATCATTAAGTGAATTTTGGTTTGGGATTAGAATAGAATTTCCAATAACTTCTCAAATTGCCTTAAATATACTTAAATATTTTATAGTATATATTTATACAAAGTGTATTTATCAGCATTGATGATTATAAAAATTTAAGATTTCAAATAACATTGAAAATACTGTATGTCCTGTAGTATTAAATATTCAGCCAAGACTAAAAATAAACAAGCAAATCCATCTCATTACTATGCAAATTGCTTTCTTCTTTAAGAAATAGTAAAAATAATGTGTATGCCAAAATTTATTTTTAATTTTATGATTCATCAGTGAATGTTTGATCAGTATACCTATTTCATGCACATATGTCCAGGGTTGTGTAAAAATTTCTCTGAAAGGTGGAATGAGTGAGCTGATGAAGCCTTGTCGCAGTGCCTTGTGAATCCCCTTCTTTTCCCAGTTGGAGCTTCACTAACCTCTTTCCCTCCCTTTCCTTTCCATGTTACTGTTTGCTTTGCTTGCAGTGCTTTTCCTCTGGGTAGCCACATTACCTCCTTTTGTTCCCTTTTTCTTTGCTCAGATGTCATCTTCACAGACATGTCTTTGAGCTCCCTTTATCAAATTGTGATATTCTCCCTACTCCCATTTTCCTCTGCTATATTTACTTTTTATTGTTATTTCTTTAATCCACTAGGCTGTATAGTGTGTAAGAGCAGGAGGGTTTTGGATCTCATCCCAAGAGTTGAATTTACAGGGATCTGCCTGCCTCTGCCTCCCTGAGTGCTCAGATTAAAGGAGTGCACCACCACGCCTGGCTTTTACACATGTTTATATAGTACTTAATACATTTTAGGCAGACGTAAAGAGAAAAGGTATTTATGGGTAAGATAGCTATCCAGCCCCCAAAAGTCCTGAGTGTAGAGGAGTCAAAATTGGCTTTAATATTGGCTGCCTAAGAGTGGTGGTTCCTGCCAGTCAGGGGTGGTACACACCTTTACTCCCAGCACTTGGGAAGCAGAGACAGGTGGATTTCAATGAGGCTAGCCTGGACAACATGAAAGCTCCAGGGCAGCCAGTACTACATGGTGAGACCTTGTCTCCAAATAAACAAATCAGTTAATTAAATAAAATGAAAATAATGGTGATTCCATGGCTGGAGAGATGGTTCTACAGTTAAGTACACTTGCTGCTTTTGCTCAAGTTTATTTCCTAGCACCACATTCAGCAGCTCACAACCACCTGTTTCCAGCTCCCAAGGGATCTTGATGTTCTCCCCTGGCTTCTGTGGGTTCATGCACTCATGTACATAACTACATACCCATACACAAACACGTTTAATTAAAGATAAATGGTGATTTGTGCATGCTGGTTGACTTTTAATATCAGGATTCCCTGTTCTACCGACTACATGTGGAAAATTTAAAAGTTGTGTGTGTTTTGAAGAAGTTTTCTTGCTATTATTCCTTCATTATTTTTTACACAGTAAAATAATTTTTCCGTGTGTGTGTGTGTGTGTGTGTGTGTGTGTGTGTGTGTGTGTGTGTGGTGTAGCTCAGGCTAAATGTTTTGGAGGTTGAAAGTCAAACAGCATAGCGCTGACTGATAAAGAGAGCTTCATGGTAGCTGTCCAAGTATGTAATAGAGGAAGGTGAGCTTCTTGGAACTCACTCTAGAAGCCAGAGTGAGACTGGTCCCATCATCTCTCCTAGGGCATGCACCTAGTGGTTTAAAGATCTCTCAGCACACTCTGCCTCTGAGATTATCACTTCCCAGTTTGATGCCTGAGAGAGCAAGCTTTTTATTGTCTTACCAAATGGAATATATTATCTTGCCTTCATTCACTCTGCAGCTCAAAACCTTTTTGCATTTTATTTCTAGTACCATTTGTTGGGTAAACTTTGTTTCACCTGACTTTAGCATATAATCGGTTGTTTCAGCTTAATTTTCTGTTACTAAATTTTATTTATGAATTCATGCAAAACATTATAGACCAACACATCTTAGTCCTCCTCTTCCTCCCCTTAGTCTTAGTTAATCTGGAAGTCCACAGCTAATAGCTCTCTTTGTTATTGGCAACAATTTGCAACCAGTCTTGGAGTTGTTCTTCAAATATTTTTTTGGTGCAAAATTTTCTCTACCTCAGAAGTCACATGATCTTGCTCTGTGTGATGGTCACAAATCCTCCACCAAGATTCCCAACTTTCTTGTTCACCTTGATGCTTCCCTGTTAAGAATTGGCAACACCCATAGTAGTTATAGCAGTATGTACCAATGTACTTAATGTTATGTGCCTCATTGAAAGGTCTAAATGAGGCACATACCTCAGTGCGTGGCTCTTTAGAGCTATTTTGAGTTACCTAACAGTTTCTTAGACTATATAGCCACACATGTTGGCACATATTTTAATATTTGGAAGGTAGAGACAGGACAAACGTGAGTTTGAAGCTGGATTGGGCTGCCTGAGACCCTGTGTTAAATTTAGAAAATGATTTCATTTGTATTAGGGATATAATGCTTTTGGATTTGAATGTGGTACTGTAAATTTCTTTAAAGTGGTAAATATAGCATTATATTACAGTAAGTATATGCTTTTGATCCTCTACTATAACCACACATTGTGTGTTTTTTTAAATTTATGTGTGTGGTTGTGTGTTGCGTGTTATGTGTATGTGCACATGTGTATGGGTGGTCACAGGAAAAGGTATTAGATCTCCTGGAGCTGGAATGATATGGGTTGGGAGCTGATCGCAGGTCCTTTGTAAGAGCAGAAAGTGCTTTTAACTGACAAATCATCTCTCCAGCTCTAGTCATGATATTTTTAAAGTGGTTTTTACAAAATTTGCTTACAGTGACAACCAGTACTTAAAGTTGAGAATATACCCCTAGGGATAATTATGCCGTGTCTGTTATTGATTTGTCTTTAGATGACATGCAAAAAATGGCAGGCAAATAGTAACTAGGATTATCCTGGGTTTTCTTCAGGCCTTTTGTTGTTGATGTTTGGCTTTTTAGGTATTTTCTAATAAGATTCTCTTTATTTAGAGGATTAAAAAGAGATTGTTTCTTAAACCCTTGTTTTTTTAAAACCAATCTTTCTGTCTTCTCTCTGTCTTCAGTTTTCAAGCCCTACCATTCATCTTTAGTTGACAAACTCTTTACAAAAAGAAGGGGATAAAATTGGAGGCAATTTTATCTCCCAGGTAGCATTTAATAGTGTCTGGAATGGTGTTTTGCCCCACCCCCATTTTATTTTATTTGTGTTGTGCTTTGCCTGCATGTATGTCATTGCGTCACTTCATGTAAAACCTGGAGCCATCAATCATGTGCTTGCTGGGAACTGAGCCCAAGGCCTCTGCAAGAACAGTAAGTGCTCTTGGCCAGTAGCCATCTGGTACCCCAGTGCTTTTGGCACCTAGCTCTTAATACATTATGATAAACCATGGTGTATAGGCTAGCCATTGACAAAGAATTCAAGATATTAATGTTGAAGCTAAAAGAGCTTGCTCTGTAGTACTTGTTTTACTACCATAAAAGGAAAGAAAGTTAAAGTAGTTGAGTATATTGTATAATTACATGCTGCTGTCCAGTCAGTTACTAGCTTTAGGAAGACAGGCTAGTTCTTATCTATTTGAACTGCTTGCTTTGTATCAGTTAGTTTGCACTCTGTCAAAGTTTCCTAGGAATTGGGAACCCTTCAGTTGCTGGTGTAGCTTCACACTACTCTTGTGAGTTGTACTCTAGAGGTTAGTGTTCTCCTTTGCTCCTTTCTCCATTGTCAGCATTTGTACAAGTAGATTAACTAAATCTGCATTCCCATTTAAATTAATCTGATTGTATACTGGATGGTGGGGATGGTAAGCAAGTTATTAGTGGCACTTCTGTCTTTTCCATATACAGATGGTTCTAAACCAGCCAGGATTAAAAAAAAAAAAAAAAAAAAAAAACCAAAAACAAACAAACAAACAACCCTCCAAATAAGAATGTAATGTAAAAGAACCTTTAGACCTTTAGTTTCTGTTATTCTATTCTGTGGTTAGAATGACTGTATCATTTTTATCTGTGGTCTAGAGCGAAGATTCTCCATTTTCTACTCTGTAGTAGCTTATGCTTTCCCTTTTTTCAAACATTCTGCAAAAGCAAACCACTATTGTAGAAAACCTTGCTTGTCTGTTTTGATCACTTTTTTATTGCTGTGGTAAAACATCATGATCAAGGTAATTTATAGAAGGAAGGGTTTATTTGGCTTATGGTTCTGGGGCTCAGAGTCTGTTTAGTGGGGAAGCATGGCAACAAGCAGCAGGCTAGAACAGGAGGCTGAATATTTACATCCTGAATTCTAAACAGGAAGTAGAAGAACTCAAAATGGTGTGAGAGTCTTTAGAGTCTTAAAACCTACCTCCAGTGACATAGCTCCTCCAACAAGGCCACACCTCCTAAGCCTCCCCAAACAGTGCCATCACTTGGGAAACAAGTATCAAACCATCTGAGTTTATAGGGATATTCTCATTTAAACCATCACACCTATTTTTTTTTAATTGATTTAAAAAAAACTGTAGACAGTGAACAGGTATTGCCCAGGTGAGGTAATACAGTGTCAGTGAGATGCAGAGAGACGTCAGATAACTAGAAAACTGACAATTTTCAAACTTTTTGGAGTGCTGAATATAGTCTTTTTTCTTATTAGTATTTTCTGGATACCCTAAGATTTAGAAAATGCTTAAGGAATTACTATTTAGAAAAAAGTGATGCATCACTTTTCTTTTAAAAAGCTTAAATTGCATGTATTTTTTTTTTAAGGTTAGTACTTTATATATAGTATGTCTTAAAAATTCTTGTTTTTTAATAGTCTTTAAATTATCAAAGTATGTACTCATATTTATTTTAACAAAAAATGAAATCAGGTCTTTTTGAGTGTTTTATTTAGGTAATTTTTTTTTGCCAGCTTGCTTATAACAGTAGATGGTTTTCACATATATATTTAATTTTAGAAAGTTTATTATTAAAACACCTTGTAAACAAACAAAAAAACCACATACCAAAATTAAACACACCAGAAGTTTATACAATGAGTGAATTTCTATTGTTGGACTAGGCATTTGGAATGTAACCTGTGGAGCTTGACATTAAAATTTACACTTTCAGTATCAAAATATATTTTATGTACTTAGCCACCACCAAAACCAGAAAATCCAGGACAGAATTAGAATTAGAAAAACAATTAGCTTTATGTCCTTTTTCATAATATGTATTTATAAAGGAAAAACTTGCTTTCTTTTCTATAAATGTATAATTTCTTTAAAAACCATGTCTTAGGGTCTGGAGAGATGGCTCAGTGGTTAAGAGCACTTGTCCTTGCAGAGAACACAGGTTTGATTCCTAGCCCCTACATGGTACTCAAAACCACCTGATAACTCCCGTTCCAGGGATTCTGGTGCCTTCTTCTGACCTTTGTAGGCACCCGGCACACACGTGGTACACAGACACACATGCAAGCAAGGCACTCATACAAATAAATCTTTAAAAATGTGTTTTTTTTTTTTAAACTTATAAAAGCATACATTTCTCTGACTTGAGATCACTATACAAATTTGGAATGTGTTCTGTGAATTTTTAATTGTGCTGCAAATTTATAATATTTACTGATTGACTTGAATAGCCTTCAAAAGGCTAAGATATTCTTTTTAGGATCAGAGAGCATGGCTTGTAAGGTGTAGGTGCATATTTTGCAAAGCTGAAGACCATGCATATGTTCTTTTGGCCAGGGATGTTAGGAGAAACTTTTCCTTTAATTAGATCAAGCTGTCTGGTACAGAGACTTCATCATTTTTTTTTTCAGTTTTATACTTGAAAATGAAAGTCTATTGAAACTTAATGAAAAGCAGATTAAAATTTTACAGTGGTATTTTTTAACTTCATAATTTAACCATGAAAATCAGAAAATTTTAACATTATATTATTGTACTGTCAGACCCCATTTGCGTTTTGTCACTTGTCTCAGTGATGTTCTTTGTAGGAAAAAATTCAAATTCAGAACTATACATCACATTTAGTTGATATGTTTCTTTAGTCCTCCTTTTAGTCTGGAATAGTTCTTTATCTTCCCCTGACTTTAAATATTACAGGCTAATTATTTAATAGAATGAACTTTAATTTGGATTGGCTGGTGCTTTTTCATATTAGATTCAGATTTTGTATGTGATGAATCTGTTCTTTTCATTGCATTTTGTCAGGTGGCATAATTTCAGTTTGCTCTTTTACTGGCATTATTCACTGGTCACTTGGTGTAGTCTGTCAGGTTTTATAATTTTTTGTAACAATTTATCACATACAGTGGCTTAAAACAGCACAGATTTAACTTTGTAAGTTTTGGATGCTAGAAGTACATATGGGTTTTACTAGAAAGTAATGATGTTGGAGCTGTTCCTTTTGGAGACCTAAAAGTAGAATTTGGTGACCTTTTTCAGCTTCTAGAAACAGTCTGTATTTCTTGACTTGTGGTCCCTTACTGATGCTTTTCAAAAGAGTATCAGTCTAACCTTTGGTTTCATTTTTCTGTCACTTTCTGTCCTTAGCTCTCTTGTCTCTCTGAGAAACACTGCTTGATTTCATTTGGACCTACTATGATTACATAATCCCCCTCTCCCAATTTAAGATCCTTACTTCACTTATCTGAAATTTCATTTGTCATTTAAGATGCTAGTTTCTTGTTTGAGGGTGTTGCCACGTTGGGAAGCTTGCTTCCATATTGGAAAGTAATTCATCTCCTCTATGATGATTAATATTTGGTGGGATGGTATGGAGATCTCTGGTTCCTGTTATTTAGAAGCCAAAATCTGGGTACTATGCTCATATTATTGGGGTTTTGCTGTCTGAGTCCCACTTAGTACCCAGAGGTAGGGATCACATAGGGATTTATAGAGAGAGCAGTGTCAATATTTCTATATTAATTCATATCAGAACCTTCAGTTTCACACTAATAGTCCAGATTTAGTCCTCTGACTTTTTATATTTGTCACTATCTTCTCTGTCAGGTAGAGAGGGAAAGTAGATTTTAATTTTTAATTTATCAACTTTTTTGGTCAGTCTACCTGCATATATAAAATCCTTCTCTGTTACCACCTCTTCTGCTGGTACCCATCTTCACTACATTGATACTCCGCCAGGTAGCATTCTATGTAGCTGTGGCTGTCCAGGAACTATTCTCTGTAGGCCCGTTTGGTGGCTTCTGATCCACAGAGATCTGCTTGCCTATGTCTGTGCTCCTTCCCAAGTGCTTTGATTAAAGGTGTATGCCACCACTCCTGGCTTGGAAGGGTGTTTGCCTGCATCTGTATCTTGTGAGACACCTGTGGGCAGGGCCCAGAGAGGACTGAAGAAAGTGTCTGAGACTGGAGCTACAGATGATTGTGAGCTGCCATGTAGGTGTTGGAAATTGAACTTGGGGCCTCTGGAAGAACAGCCGGTAGTCTTACCCATGAGCCACCAGTTCAGCTCCCAACGTGCTATTTAAGAATTCTAAAGTACATGAGAGATATGTGCCAAAATCTTTAAAATTTATATTTATTTATGCATGCATATTCATGCCTAGAAACACATGGAAATTAGGAGAGCCTAGAGGGGTTACTCTCCACCGTATGGGTCTCAGGGATGGAACATAGGTTGCCAGGCTTGGTCAGTGCCCTAACCTACTGAATACCTCACTGGCACTGTATGCCAAATTGTTTTACTTACCTGTTGTCTCATATAAGGTTTTCAGTTTCGTATACATTTTTAAAATATGGTAAACAACAATAACAATTCAAGAAAACAAAACAAAAAAACAAAGTTCACCCAGCTGGACTCAGGTTCCATGATCCCAACTTTGTTGGGAATGTTCCAGGCATCATAGCGAGGCGCTATGGAAACTGAGCATGTCTTTTTGTTTTCATCGTTTGGTATGCTGTCCTTAGGTGCACTGCTGTTGTAGAGCTTCATCACAGCCCCTTTGAACTTGACAGGCACTCTCTTAACTCTTGAACCATTTCTCCAGCCCTTTAAATGGTGTTTAAATCAAGGGAGGTGTTATTTAATCAAAAAAGTGTAGTAAAACAGTACATGACATTTTAAGTTTGGTTGAAATTTTTAATTGAATTGCAGTTTTTCTTAGTGACCAAAATAACTTTTGTCACAACTCTTACATAAACTTGTCTTAACTTCTTACAGATTTGACCTACTTTCCCAGTTTAATATAAAACAATTAAAGCTTGTGATACTGGATTTTACTGCCCACTGTTGTTTCAGCTATGAGTTGATTTTCATGTTAACTGCAAATCCTGTTAGTTTTACATTTTCAGTAGATAAAATTCTGAATCTTATTGGTTAGAATATATCTTATCAGGTAATTGTTTCCATACGTGAAGATTATTGTTTCTCCTTGGTTTGTAAATAAACCATATTTTAACTTTTTTACATTTTTTGTTCTGTACAAGCAGAGAATAGGAGAGAAGTACTCAGACAGTTGATTATATGACCAAGTCATCATAGGTTCAAATTAGTTTTTCAATTTTTAGAAAAATTTCACATGAAAAATACTTGTTTCTTAGTTAAAATTTCTATCTATTATTTGTTGTGACAGACAACTTAGCATAGTTTGTGAATTTTTATAAGGATTATGTAAATAGGCAGGACTTTATGTTTTAACAAATTATTAGAGTAGTACTGAAGGTACTAGTCTAATATCATAGTAGATATTAACTCTGGCTTGGCTTTCATTGTAAAAAATAATTTAACTCGTCTTTTCTTTCTTGACAGAGCAAATTCGATTAAAGAATATCAGAAAAGTATATGGAAGATGTATGTGGTATCGTTTACGGTTATTAAAACCCCAGCCAAATATTATTCCTACAGTAAAGTAAGTAATGGATTTCAATAACAAAACATAGTAAGTACTTACTCTTTGCTAGGTCTCATGAATTAGGGAATCCAAGAATGGCTTATATGTGTGCTGTAAAGAAATTGTAGTCAGTGAGAGAGATGAGGTTTGAATCGTAAGCTTGAGAGCTGTGAAGAGATTAGAAGTCAATGAAAAGGGTATGTGAGGCAGCTCTTGTATGGAGGCAGTAGATATCATGTGCTAGGATTGGGTTTTATGTTGTGATCTATATGGAAATCATAAAGATTTCAAAGACTGGTATGATTGCATGTGCATTTCAAGGTGATAATTAAAATTTAGTACATGTGTTGCCAGATGCTTCATATGTTTATTTGATTCTGAAATAAGGTCAAGGTGTTTATGGTTTTCCTAAGAAATGAGTTGATTGGGCCAGGATCATGCAGTGAATAGTGGTGGAA
The DNA here is from genome assembly GCF_907164565.1 of Psammomys obesus. Classification (NCBI taxonomy): domain Eukaryota; kingdom Metazoa; phylum Chordata; class Mammalia; order Rodentia; family Muridae; genus Psammomys; species Psammomys obesus. The sequence continues at coordinate 23,069,284 of NW_026592890.1, read as the reverse complement.
CAGGACTTCATCCCCCTTAATTTTGGGAGGCTCATCTGCCTAGACAAGCCACTAGCATGTGTTTGGTTCTGCGAAGCCAAAGGGTGTGCTTCAAACTGGCTTCAAGTCCGTCACTCAGAGTCACTAGATTATCAGTGACAGGAACTGGAAGATGCTATTTGTCTGGTGAATTACCATATCTTCCTGCCTGAAAGAAAAAAAAAAAAAATCTAGTAGAGGATTAAGAGTTGGACCAGTTATTTTAAATATGGTTTTAAATGATGAGGATGGTTATTAACACCACTGTTACTTCGGGGAATTGAAATACAATTTTTTTTTTTTTCGAGAAGGAGAATTGTTTTTGTATAGAGAGGGAATCTTAGCTTCCGTGGTGTTACTCAGTGTAGTGCAACTAAAGGCAGAGTTAGCATTGAGACCAGTAGAGCTTTCTGTCCACTGTTTGCTGTCTATTCTCACTTTAAATTAAAATTTTATAACCACATTACTTTTCTCTTACTCTCTCTTAACCCGCTCTCTTTTTGTGTAGCCTTGGCTGGCCTGAAACTAGCTATGTAAATCAGGGTGGCCTCAAAGTCTTAGGAATCCACCTGCCTCAGTCTACTGAACTCCTGAGGATTATGGGTTTGCACTTCCACTCTCAGACTTAGGCCGATATTTCTACTTCTTAATCTCAACCCCTACCTCATTTTTGCTCATGTTGCTTCAGGCTCCTGAACTTCCATTTTTGTTTCTGTTTTTTAAGTTTTATTTATTGTATTTTGTGTAGTAGGTATATGTGTGCCACTTTATCAGTGTGTAGGACAGAGGACAGCTTGGATTGGTTCTTTCCCTCTATACCTTTCTGGGGTACATATATGTACGTATTTGACACTCAGAAGAGGGTGTCAGATCCCCTGTAACTGGAGTTATAGGCAGTTGAAAGCCACCCGATGTAGGTGCTGGGAACCAAACTTGGTCCTCTTCAAGAACAATTTGTGCTCTTAACCACTGAGCCATCTTTTTAGCTCCCTAGATCTCATCTCTTAAAGAAAGATTCTCTGCAACTTTTTGTGCATGGTGTACATGTGTGTTCAAATGTGAATGTGTGGGTGTCTACAGTTAAACATGCATGTGTCTATGAATGAAAGCCAGAGGTTGATATCTGGTGTCTTTCTTGGTTACTCTCTACTTTATTTACTGAGGTATAAGGTGTTCTAGTTTTACTTCTGTTGCTACTCACAGTCAAGGGCAGAGAAAAACAAATGTACCTATTCTGCCTTCTCTTTGCTAGCTAGCTTTCATCTAGACTTCTCCTAGCTTTATGTAGCTCAGGACTTCCTGCCTAGGGAATGGTGCTTGCCCACAGTGGGCTGTGACTTCCTATGTCAGTTCACAAGATGATTCTCAGATATGTTCATAGGCCAATGTGATCTAGGCAATCCCTTATTTGAAACTCTTTTCAGGTGAGATTGTGGCAAGATGACATTTAAAACGATCATTCAGGGTTCTTGCTAGTTGCCCAGCTAATCTAGCTAGCCAGTTTGTCCCAGGGATCTCATCTTGCTTTCCAAGCACTGGGGTTTGCTGAGCTATCATAACATCTACTTGGCAGATTCTCAGGCTTGTCCCCTGAACTGACTCCTCAACCTGGTTCTACCACCTTTTTCTACTCTGTATTGCAAAGTTCAGCAATACAGAAGCAGAAGGGCTCCTGACTTCCCAAGATAGAGAAGTCTGTTTGAGATGGCTATAAGTGGGGTTGACCCTTGCAAGTATATATTGTTGACCTATATCCCTAGCCCTTGAGATTTGGGGAAGAGTTACTAATATTAGCTCATAGCTACCATGAATTGCCTACTGTTTACTACCTATGAGTCTAAACTTCATTTAATAGTCAAACATATCATAGAAATTGGATTTGAGATACATACAGCTTAAGCAGCTTGCCAAACTTTTTTAAATTGATGTGTAATAATTGTGGGAGTTAAGCTAGTGAGTTTTGGTCTATTGCTTATATTCTATACTCTCCTTGCCTGTATATGGTCAGGAAGAAGAAGGGGTGTTCTACATAAGGTTCTCTCCCCTCTTTGGGCAAAATGTGGGCATTTATGTGGGCTGGAAAACAGCTTGAAGTTTTTATATTTTAAAAAGTTTTAAATGTTTATATTTTAAAGTTTAAGTTTTAAAGTTTTATATTTTAAAAAGTTTTGAAATATGCCTGGGGATACAGCTTCTTTCATAAACTGCTAGCCAACCATGCAGGAAAACTTTGTTTTGCTCTCTAACACGTTGTAAACTAGGAATCCAGGTATGGTGCTTTTGCTTGCATAATTAGTATTTGTGTGGATTGTCGAAGTAGGGGGATCAGAAGTTCAAAGTCATCTTCCTCTACATAGCGAATTTATGGGCAGCCTGGGATTAATGAGACCCTTCTTAAAGTTGTTCTCTCTCTCTCTCTTTCTCTCTCTCTCTCTCTCTCTCTCTGTGTGTGTGTGTGTGTGTGTGTGTGTGTGTGTGTGTGTGTGAGTGTGTGTTTGGTTTAGAATATTTTTTTGGCCAAATGGAAAGAAACTTCTATCTTAGTTCCAGCTGTCAGCTGACCAAGGAATTTGCAGCAAGTCAAAGAAGAAAAGCTATTGTTTGTGCTGCTTTGTAGTTTTGACTATGTTCTCTTCATCTTAGGGTGAAGGATTGCTTTTGAAGGATGGATCATTTTAGTTGGATTGAAGGATGAACATAAAGTTTTTGTAGGTGTAGGTGGACACACATACAGGGGATTGAAAAATTGGCAAAGATCCAAGAGAGCAAATACATGATTGTGGGGAAAGCTTATAGAATATTTAAGTATAAAAATCTGTTGTTGAAAGCCAGGTAAGCAGAAAAATTAGGAGCCATTCTAGATGATTTCAGATGGAAAGGCTCATTTCCACATGATAAGTGCAGAAGCACAGGCTGAGGGTGTAACTTAAGAGTTCTTGTCTAGCATGGATGGGCAGAGCCCAGGATGTGATCCCCGTGCAGGGATAGAAATAAAGAGCGTAAACACAAGGGGCTTTTCTTTGTTCTTAACACCATTCACTGCAATTTTGTTTGATTTATTTTATATATTTTTTTCTAATAAATCCTATTCATTGTAACAAATTATCATTCAAAGGGTCTAAATAATAGTTCATATCATCACCTAAAGATATTGATTACTTCATGCTCTTATTGTAATCATGTTTCTGTTTATAGAAATTGGATTGTGTTTTACAAAGCCTGGAAGCTGTTTTCTCTTTCAAATTTAATGTTAAAAAACTCTTTCAAGCCAAATTTCACTTTCAGTTACTAGAAAGTATATCACTCTGTTTGAATGATTAAAATTAATTTTTTGTCTAGTCGTTCTTTGATGGACATTTTAAGATGCTTGCATTAATATATTTATGTTATATATAAATTTATATTAAAATAATATAAGATAAATATATAACCTTATGTAAAATTATATTCACATTTAAGTAATTTTTATATTTAAGATGCTTATATATATCATTCAAAAGAGAAGAAATTAGTTCTTTTTTAGGGTTCTTTTATATCCTTATTATGCACATTTTTTTATGTGCTAGCTATAAAATGTTCTTTTTGTGGCTGCTCCATGATTTGACTTGTCCCTCTAAATTAGTTATTGCTGATGCAAATTAGAATATCTTCAAACTTTATAATTGGAAGAAGGCTACTTATTTATCTGTATACACCTGACCAATTTTTAAAAATTCATCTTACGAAACATGTAATTTCTAGGTCAAGAGTAATCTTTTTTACTTTAAGTGTTTTTTTTGACTTCTTACCATTTATGTATTTTTATCCAATGAGTCTAGTATTAGCTTCTGTATTTAATTTAGTAACTGAAAACATTTATTACATGGAAGACAATATACTAGATTCAAAAGTGAAAAAGACACTCTTTACACTCCTTGCTCTATCAGGGCTTTACAAATTTGAGTCAGTAGCGTAGCATAGTGTTTTGGAACTTCTTTAGAGTGTTTTATTCCTTAATCCCACAGAAAGCCATATGGATGAACTTATTTATGCATTTGTTTTTCCCTAAACAGGAAAATAG